>NC_066338.1:12884029-13138283 GCF_022539315.1 Serinus canaria
AGAGGTGTGTGTGGGGGGAATTAGGGGTGCTGGTGACCCCCCCTTGGCGAGCCCCCCGGGCGGGGGTCCCGGCTCACCGCTGCCGGGGGTCCCCACGCGCTCGTAGTGGTAGGGGTTGACACAGACGCTGTCGCACTTGAGGTCGAAGGCGAACTGGCAGAACTGGACGGGTTTCAGCTCGTTCTTGTGCAGGTCGGGCCAGCGCCAGAGCCGGGCGTAGATGACGTGGGGGAAACCCTTCCTGCCGGCCACCTGCGGGGAGGGGGGACACAAAGGGGGAGTGAGGGGCTGTGTCCCCTCCCCAGGGTGACAACACCGAGATCACATCCAGGGTGAAAACACCCGGATCCCTCCCAGGCTGACAACACCGAGATCCCCTCAGGGTGACAACACCGAGATCCCTTCAGGGTGACAACACTGAGAACCCTTCAGGGTGACAACACTGATATCTCCCTCGGGGTGACAACACCAAGGTCCCGCTCAGGGTGACAACACCGGGATCCCCCCCAGGGTGACAACACTGGGATCCCCCTCAGGGTGACAACACCGGTATTGCCCCCAGGGTGACAACACCGGGATTGCCCTCAAGGTGACAACACCGGGATCCCCCCAGGGTGTCAACACCGGGATCCCCTCAGGGTGACAACACTGATTATCTCCCAGGGTGACAACACCGGGATCCCCCAAGCCCCCATACCGGGATCCCCCTCAGGGTGACAACACCGAGATCCCACCCAGGGTGACAACACCGGGACCCCCCAAGCCCCCACACCGGGATCCCCCCCAGCACAGGGCTGGCGCCAGGCCGGGGGTCCCCCCGCGCCTCCCGGCTCCAGACACAACAATCTCCCCCTCCCCGCTCCCCCGGCCAGCAGACACTGACTCACCGGGCAGGGCAGCTGCGGACGGGAGGGGGCTGCGGGCAGGGGATCCGGCCCAGCCGCTCCCGCAGCGTGCAGAGGGGGCTCATGGGGCACCCCAACCCCCTTACGTGGGGTGGGTGGGTGGGTGGGTTCACCTGTGTGCCCATCCCGGTGTCCCGGGGTACCTGGAGCCGACCGTCCAGGGTGCGCTGCACGGTGACACACTGGCCGGGCTGGGCCCCTCCGGAGGTGACAGCGGCCACCAGCGCGTCCAGCTCGTCCCTCTTCTCCTTCAGCTTCCTGAGCAGGCTCTGGATGGCGCGGCGGGCGAAGGCCTCGCTGTCCCCTCCCTGCCGGTGGCACAGCAGGCTGTGCACGATGCCGGGGCCGCTGTCGCTGCCCAGGGACATGGCGCTGCGGCCCTGCAAGGCACGGCGTGTCCCCGCGGGTCACCCTGCTGCAGGGGACTCCGAGCCGCTGGCACCAGGGACGTGTGTGGCACCCTCCAGGTGACAAAGCCATGCCACCCAAAGCCTGGGTGCTGTGCTCCCGGGCTGATGGCACGACCTGAGGTGCCAGAGTTTGTCCCCAGCTTGGGGTGAGGTGACAGAACACAGTGTACAGGGACACTCGGGGTGTCCCCAGCTCCCCATAGCAGCACAGCCAGAGCTGGATGGTGGCATCAGGCTAGGGGACAGCGGTGTCCCCAGCCTGGCACGGAGCAGGGCTGTGTCCGTGCCCGGTGCCACGGGGACGGAGCGGGGACAGCGGTGTCCCCAGCCTGGCACGGAGCAGGGCTGTGTCCGTGCCCGGTGCCACGGGGACGGAGCGGCTCCCGCAGCCGCCGCCGAGGCCAGACTAAACAGAGCCCAGCCTGGCGCCGCTCCTTAACCCCTCTCTCTCTCTCTCGCCGTCTTCTCCCTTTCCTGCCTCTCTGCCAGACCCTGCTCACGCCAGAGCCTGGCTGCAGCGCTCCAGAGCCTTGGAAAATCCTTGGGATGGCGGCAGACACAACAAACCGCCGCTCTCTGCTCCTTATCTTGGACTGCGAGGGAATCCTGCCAGCACTCCCCTCGTGTCCCCCCGTGCCCGGCTCCTCCACGATGCCATCTCGGTGTGGGGACACTTCCAGGGATGCTGAGGGACCCCCCATGGGGCTCCCCATGGTGGGGGTGAGACCCTCAGCCCCCCGCCAGGCTCTGGGGTTCATCCTGGGCATCTCACCCCTGCTCCCTGCCCATCCTCTGCCTCACGTTTTGGGGCTAAAAGCAGTGGGAGAGGGGACCTGGGGTCCTGCTCCCCCCCAGCTCCAGGGGCTGCATCCCAAGGCTGCCTCAGGGGAGGCTGGAAGGGTCGGAGCCATCCCCGTCCCTCTGCAGGGCTCAGCCCGCTCGGGTTTGGGGCAAGCTGGGCTCAGTGGGGCCAGACCCGGCCCCGTCCTCACTCTGCAAGAGAGACCCCGTCCCGAGTGTCCCAAAGCTCCCAAAGGGATCTTCCTGGGACACCACAGGAAGGTGACAGGGCTGACAGGCTTCAAGGAGGGGACTCAGCGGGAACCCCCAGGGCACCGGGGATGGCTCGGGCGGGACTCACCTCCACCGGCCCCGGCTGCCGTCACTCGCGGCCCGGCTCCCGCGGCATCTCCTCCGGCTCACGGTGGTGCTGCCCTGCCTGCAGCCCGCTGTCCTTCCCTGCCCTGAGCCACTGCCTTGCCCTCAGCCCTTTCCCTCAGCCCTCTCCCTCAGCCCCTGCCTTTCCCTCAGCCCCTGCCTTTCCCTCAGTCCTCTGCCCTGCCCTCAGCCTCCTCCTCCTTCCTTCAGCCCTTTCCCTCAGCCTCCCTCGCCTTCTGGGAGCCCTCTCCTCCTCCTCCCAGCCCTCTCTTCCTCCTGCTCCGGGCCCTCTCTCCCCGGTCCCGTTCCCGCTCCCTCAGCCCTTTCCCAACTCCGTCCCTACAATAACAAAAGGAGCGGCCGGAGCGCGTGAGGCGCCGCCGCGCCTCAGCCAATGGCAGCGCCCGTGACACCGGGCCTCGCCCCGCCAGCCAATCACGGCCGCGCTTGCACGGCGCGAGCCCCCAGACGGGCCCCGCCCCCGGCGCCGCCGGGCCCGGCTCCCACCGGGAACGCCGCGGGTCCGGCCCCGCTCCCACCGGGAACGCCGCGGGTCCCGGCCCCGCTCCCACCGGGAATGCCGCGAGTCCCGGCCCCGATCCCACCGGGAACGCCGCGGGTCCGGACCAGCTCCCACCGGGAACGCCGCGGGTCTCGGCCCCGCTCCCACTGGGAACGCCGCGAGTCCCGGCCCCGCTCCCACCGGGAACGCCGCGGGTCCCTGCCCCCGCTCCCACTGGGAACGCCGCGGGTCCGGCCCCGCTCCCACCGGGAACGCCGCGGGTCTCGGCCCCGCTCCCACCGGGAACGCCGCGGGTCCCGGCTCCGGTTATCCCGCGGGTCCCGTTGCCGGTTCTCCCCCGGGAACGCCTCACCGGGAGGGACGCAGGAGCCGGTGGATGCCCGGTGCCATCCACAGCTGCCCCAGCCCCTCCTCCTCCTTCGGCCCCTGCGGAGTAAATTCAGGAAAATCCCATTTTCAGAGAAAACCCCACACAGAGTTCTGCGAATTCTCTCTCCTTTAGGTAACCAAAAATGCAAGATTCCAAGGGAACAGGAAAACTTAAAGCACGGGCGATAAAAGCACAGACCCTTTAGTTATAAAAATTCATCTTTTTTTAAAAAAAATGATGAATTTTGGAGCCTGTTCTGGAAAAGAGGCATTTCCCCTTCACTGTCCTGGCTCAATTTTCTGTCCCTGCCTCTCGTTTCTTTAAACAAACACTTGAACCACACAGAAACACCAAAAGAACTCCAACTTCAACCCCCCAAAATCCACTGAAACAGGGAACTTTTCCACCTGCCCCAAGCCCACAGCGATTTTTGGTGCAGAACAAAAAGGATCTGGGAGGAGAACAACACCCAAAGTCAGGCTCTTCCTGCTGGGATGGCTGGATTTGGCTTCAGGGGGGTTAAATGAACTCCAGCCATCCCAAAATGTACAAGGGCTGATGCCAAAAATCCAACAAACCATCCCAAAACCCAACAAACCATCCCAAAACCCAACAAATCATCCCAAAACCCGACAAACTCATCAAAACCCCAACAAACCATCCCAAAACCCAACAAACTCATCTCAAAACCCAACAAACTCATCCAAAAACCCGACAAACCATCCCAAAACCCAACAAACCATCCCAAAACACAACAAACTCATCCAAAAACCCGACAAACCATCCCAAAACCCAACAAACCATCCCAAAAGCCGACAAACCATCCCAAAAGCCGACAAACCATCCCAAAACCCGACAAACCATCCCAAAACCCGACAAACCATCCCAAAACCCCGACAAACCATCCCAAAACCCAACAAACTCATCCCAAAACCCCGACAAATCATCCCAAAACCCCGACAAACCATCCCAAAACCCAACAAACCATCCAAACCCGACATTCCCAAAACCCAACAAACTCATCTCAAAACCCAACAAACTCATCCAAAAACCCGACAAACCATCCCAAAACCCCGACAAACCATCCCAAACCCCGACAAACCATCCCAAAACCCGACAAACCATCCCAAAACCCCGACAAACCATCCCAAAACCCAACAAACTCATCCCAAAACCCAGCCAGGGAGCTCCAGAGGCACACAAAGCCTTGGTCTCCAAGCCACGGGTGCATCCCAGCAGCTCCATCCCATCCGTGCTTCCTCAGGGAAAAACCACCAAAAAGATCCCAGGAAAAGAACAATCCAAAAAAAGTTTAATACAACAGAGAGTATCAAAACATTGAAGAACACACTAAGTCTGAGATTCCCCTCGGGCATTCCCGAGGGAACGAGCCCTCCCGGCAGTCCCGGCCCCTCAGTCGGTGGCCTCGGGATCCGTCTGTGCCATGTAAGCGTCCAGCTCGGCGTCCAGGTGTCCCTTGGTCTTGGACATGTAGGCGTCCAGCTGGTTGTCCAGCTGCTCCTTGGTGAGGGCGGGCCGTGCCGAGCCTCTGCCGCGGCCCCGGCCTCTGCCGCGCCCGCCGAAACCGCCCCGGCCGCGCCCGGCCATGCCGCGCCCTGCCGGGATGGGGACGGGATGGTCATGGGATGGTCCGGGGATTTCACAGCCCATCACTGCCTCCATCCTGGGATTTCATACTCCTCCATCCCAAGGATTTCACACCCCTCCATCCCGGGGGTTTCACACTACTCCATCCTGGGATTTCACACCCCCTTACTGCCACCATTCCAGGATTTCACACCCCTCTATCCCGAGAATTTCACAGCCCTCACTGCCTCCATCCCAAGATTTCCCACCCCTCACTGTCTCTATCCCAACATTTCCCACCCCTCACTGCCTCTATCCCAACATTTCCCACCCCTCACTGCCTCTATCCCGGGATTTCCCACCCTCTGCCTCATCCCAAGATTTCCCACCCCTCACTGCCTCTATCCAGGATTTCCACCCCTCACTGCCCTATCACCCAGATTTCCACCCCCACTGCCTCTATCCCAAGATTTCCACCCCTGCACGGCACTCTATCCTGGGATTTCCCACCCTCACTGCCTCTATCCTGGGATTTCCACCCCTCACTGCCTCCATCCAAGACTCCCCTTTCCCACCCCTCACTGCCTCCATCCCAGGATTTCTAACTCCTCACTGCCTCCATCCCCTCACTGCCTCCATCCCGGGATTTCCCACCCCCTCACTGCTCCATCCCAGGATTTCTAACTCCTCACTGCCTCCATCCCGGGATTTCCCACCCCTCCACCCCAGGATTTTCCATCCCTCTCAGCCCCTTGGGGACTCCCACAGACATGCCTGACTCATGGACACACCCCCAGCTCCTTCTCATCACTCAAGTTAGGAGCTTCCCAAGAATTCCTCAATCCCAGCCTAACACCAACATGGCGCTTCCCCTCCCACCCCTGCTGAGCTTCAGTTTCAAACCAACCACATCTTGGACAAAAGCTTTGAATTCCACGCCTGGAATTCTCGGGGTTGCAGGCTCCATGCCCCAGCCTCAGCCAGGACAGAAGGATCCCAGCTGGATTAGGGATGAATTCCTGCAATTCCCAGGGCACTCACCTCTGCCACCGATGCCTCCCCGGCCCATGGCGCCCCGGCCCAGGCCGCCTCTCCCCGGGCCCCCGCGGCCCCTGATGCCGCCTCTCCGCAGGCCCATCCGGGGGGCAATCCCTCTCCCACCGCGCAGCAGGCCTTGACCTTGGGGGGAGAAGCCAGAAAAGCGGGTGTTGAGGCGTGATTTCATGGTTGACCTTAGATTCCCTCCCAGGTGTGTCAATCACTCCTCCTTTCCCCACCCTGACCCCTGCTGAGCACTGTCTGTGAATCTTGGAACTCCAGAAGGGCAGATTCAAAGGATGCCCTATACCCCTGGGTGGCACTGGGCCATCCAGGTGTCCTTTGTCCCTTGTACCTGGTTGGTGGCTCCCTACCCCTTCCCTGCCCCTCTCCCCGGGGTTAGAAGGCACAGCACCCACGCAGTTCAGGAGTCTGGATTCAGAGGCCTGTGAGCCAGAATAAATCTCTGCATTAAAACCCTCCATCAGAACCAACTCCTTTCCTTCACCATCGCCTTAAAGCTTCTCTGGCAGAGATAAGCCTGAGGAGCAGACCCTGTGATGGGAGGAAGCTCCAACCCACCACCACCAGAGCTCCTGCAAGCCTGGACTTGTCTCCACACACCCAAGTGCAACATTCAGCTAGCCAAAAGTGTCTCTGGGGTGAAACACCACACATCCAGAAAGCCAAAAGTGTCTCTGGGGTGAAACACCACACATCCAACTAGCCAAAAGTGTCTCTGGGGTGATCCAGCTGGCCAAAAGTGTCTCTGGGGTGAAACACCACACATCCAGCCAGCCAAAAGTGTCTCTGGGGTGAAACACCACACACACAGCTGGCCAAAAGTGTCTCTGGGGTGAAACACCACACATCCAGCCAGCCAAAAGTGTCTCTGGGGTGAAACACCACACATCCAGCCGGCCAAAAGTGTCTCTGGGGTGAAACACCACACACACAGCCAGCCAAAAGTGTCTCTGGGGTGAAACACCACACATCCAGCTAGCCAAAGTGTCTCTGGGGTGAAACCCACACACACAGCCAGCCAAAATGTCTCTGGGGTGAAACACCACCATCCAGCCAGCCAAAAGTGTCTCTGGGGTGAAACACCACACACACAGCCAGCCAAAAGTGTCTCTGGGGTGAAACACCACACATCCAGCCAGCCAAAGTGTCTCTGGGGTGAAACACCACACACACAGCTAGCCAAAAGTGTCTCTGGGGTGATCTGGCCAGCCAAAAGCATCTCTGGGCTGAAACACTTCAGTTGCCCCTAGTTGGTTCAGACAAGCCAAGGCACGTGCCAACCGCAATGTTGGTAACAATGACAAGTGGGATTTCAGCCCCAGGGGGGACAGGGGGGGATGGCAGGGGACTGACCTCGGAGTGCCACCCCTCCTCGGATCATGGCCCGGGTGCCACGGCCCCGCAGGGCCCCCCGGGGCAGCCCCCGCTGGCCCAGGGCCAGCCCCCGGCCGCCCAGGGCTCCGCGGGCCAGCGCTCCGGCCGGCCGGCCCAGCCGCGCCTGGATGTTGCTCTTGCCGAGGCGTTGCTTCAAGCTCTTCTGGAAGAGAAGATTTAGGAGGGACAGGAGTCATGCAGCAATCTGGGATTGGGGACACGACAGGGCTGGAAATGCAGGGGGTGTGCCTGGAGGGCAGGCCTGTGTTCCCCATCAGGGAAAAAGCACCGGCTGCAGAGGGAGGGTGGGGTTTTAGGGGCTGTCGCTGCCGTGGGACTGGGAGGTGAAGCAGCTCCCGGAACCCGGGATGAGCCTTTTGTCTGGAAAAACAGAGAGGAGACATCAACAGCCAGCACCCAACACCCCCACCGACAAGCAGGGAGTGACAATGTGTTACTGATCTGAGGGGAAAAGTGGAAATTTTCTGCCCTCCCAGGTATCTTGTTTTTTTGGATCGTGGAATGCTCTGAGTTGGGAGGGATCCATGAGGATTCAACTCCTGCTCCTGCACAGGCACCCCAAAATCCCACCCTGGGCATCCCTGGGAGTGGTGTCCAAACACTCCTGGAGCTCTGGCAGCCTTGGGAATGTGCCCATTCTCTGTGGAGCCTGGGCAGTGCCCAGCACCCTCTGGGGGCCCTAAAATCCATCCTAAACCTCCCCTGGCACAGCTTCATCCATTCTCTGGGAGCCTGGGCACTCTCTGGAGGAAGAACCTTTCCCTAAAACCCATCCTAAACCTCTTTGGCACAGCTTCATCCCATTCTCTGGGGAGCCTGGGCACTCTCTGGGGGAAGAACCTTTCCCTAAAACCCATCCTAAACCTCCCCTGGCACAGCTCCAGCCATTCCCAGGGTCCTGTCCCTGTCACAGGGAGCAGAGATTGGAGCTGCAGATCCCTGGAATCTCTTCTTTCAGCTACTCCTCCAGACCCTTCTCCATCCCTGACACTCTCCAACACCTTTTTTACAGAATCCCAAAAGTCTCCAGGTTGGAAAAGACCTCCCAGACCACTGAGTCCAATCCCCACCTTGTGCCCACAGCCCAGGTGCCACATCCAGGCTTTCCCTAGACACCTCCAGGGATGGCCACTCCAAAATTCCCTGGGCAGCCCCTGCCAAGGCCTGACCACCCTCCCCAGGAAAAAAACTCCTCCTGTGTCCAACCCCACCCTCCTGTCAGGAGCTGTGGAGAACCAGAAGGTCCCCCCCGAGCTTCCTTCCCTCCAGCAGCTCCCCACACTCACCCTCCATCCCCTTCCCTTCTCTGGCCTCTTTCTCTTGCCGCAGCTGTTTTTTCCACATCCTGCAAGGCTCAAATCTCCTTTCCCCTCACCTGTTTGAGCTTCAGAGCAGCCTGCACAGACGGTCTGTTCTCCATCTGCTGGGCCAGACGTCTGTTTCGAGCGCTGGCCAGCTGCTGCTGCTGCATGGTGGCCCGGATATTCACCGGCATCGGCTGTTTGTTCTTCAGCATGTTAGTGAAGCTTCAAGGTCGAATAAAACGGGGTTTAATTAAAGCTTTAAACACACAATTATCGGCATTTCACGGTGCTCGAGTGGGGCTCCAGCTCCCATGAACCTTATGCAAAGAGTGGCACTTATGGGATTCCGGATCCCTCGCTGGCAGCGAGGCCCGGAGAGGCAGGAATGAGGTGGAAGTTTTCAGTGGGAATGAGAAAGCTGGAGGTTAGTGGGTTTAGAGATGGCAGAAGGGGTGACAACCAGCAGGAAGCGGGGATGGTCGTGACAGGAGGGAGGGGGGAAACAGGACAGCAAAAGCCAAATCAACCCCCCAAAAAAATCTGGGAAAAGCGTCAAAATTCCAGGCCAGGAGGTAGGTTGGGAAGAGGCCATGCTTGGTGTCCTCTGGCACCAGGTTGGAAGGGATCATCTTAAAGCCTTTTCCAACCTTGGCAGTTCCATGATTGTACAAAATCCCACCACCCAACAGCTCTCCTGAAACGAGGCCACTTGGGAATTTAAGTGGTGTTTAATTTCTCCATTAGAGAGAGATGGTAAATAAAGCTCCCAAGCAGCACCCCAGCAGCTTCCTGGGAGCTGGCGAGCAAAAAACCATCCCTAAAAACAAAATCCACCCCTTCAAATGAAATAAATGAAATCCACCCCCTAAAAACGAGGAGTTTGGGCTGACAGGGAGGGAAGGAGCCTGAGCTCAGAAGCTGCCCCATCCCAGCATGTTTAACCCCAAAGTGCTCAGCGGGACACCCGTTAGTCGTCACGGAGGAGCCACACGTGGAAAAACCCAGCGGGATGAGCCACGGGAAGAGCTCGAGGACAGAGAGAGATGGAGGTGAAGCCAAAGCTGTTGCCTCTTACAAGGCCCAGAAGAGCCTTCGGGCCGGTTCCGAGGCCGCCGCCGGCCTCTTACAGAGCCCACCCGGGCGGGTGGGACCCTCGGGCGCGGCAGCAGAGCCAAAATACCAATGTCAAAACATGTGGGAGAGACAGGGAGGGTGTGAGGTTGGTCTCTGCTCTTACAACACATCCCACCGGATTTACGAGGCGAATCAACAAGCTAAAGACACGGAGAAATCCCTCCGAATTTTGGCGGTTTTTGGTTTTTTTTTTTTTTTGGCCCTTTTAACCTTTGCGTGCCGCAGGGGTCGGAGGGTAAGGCGGGTGTGGAGGCACCCGCTCGCTGGACGAGGTTAAAAGAGGGCGGAAAAACCACGGTGGGTTTTTGGATTTTGGATAGTGAGAATTAAGTATAAAAAAAAAAAAAATTAAAAATAATAAAAAAAAAAATATCTATATGATTTCTTAGGAGCTGAAGGTGCCGTTGGCTTCCTCACCGCTCGTTCAGAGACATCTTGGTGGTGCTCTTTAGCACGACCTTCGGTGCTGACTGTGCAGCCATCTTCAGAGAATCTGCAAAAAAACAGGCCCCAAATATTAAAATTTAGATGTTTAGCACGCATTTATACCACTAAATACTCAAAATCCCTTCTGTTCTGCCTCCATGGGTGGTGGAAATGAGTAATATATTCATTTATTTTCAGTAATTCAGTGCCAGAATTTTTCCGTTCTGATTCTGGTGTTTTTAATGTTTTTTAGCCCTCTCCCAGTTTTAATTCCTTTATTTCTCCCTTACCAAAAACTGATATTTTTACAGTGAATGTTTCAGCAATGTTAGGAGGAATAATATAAAAATCCAGCAGGAAGATGGCAACCAAATGGCATCTTCAGAGCAAAGATGCAAACCAGAACTCAAGACATCAAATGAATATAATTTATTACATAGTTACATGACTAAACATTAAAAATCCCCTGTTCTCTGTGGAGAGATCTAAGAGCGAGGCAAATTATAAATTTATGTATTTTTAATGTTTTCTAACTCTCTACCAGGTTTAATAAATATGTATATATTTAACTAATTTATCTTTAGTAAAAATGGTTTTTTTTTCCAGTGAATACCTTATCGGTTTTTTATGAGTAATAACACAAAAATCCAGCTGTAAATAACACCCAAATGCCTTCAGCACAGTGACACCCCCACATTTCCCATGTTCTTAGCATGACCAAGGTGCAAACCCCAATTTTAAGGGCACAGGGAATAAAATTGGGAATAAAAATCCAAGGTGATGCTACAAAAGCATCGTATCCTTTAAAAACACCGAGGTTTAAATCCCCTCAGGTCATGGATTTAAATCCCCCCTAGTGCTGGATGTTACAGAAACACGCTGGGTTCCAACCTCGGAGCTCTGCAGATCGATTTATTAATTTAATTTATAATTAGCAGCAAATTTAACGGGTGGATGGCGGCCGGGATGCGCTCACTCTGTAATACCCTCAAAAAACCGCTTTATTGAGAGGATTTACACCTAGAAATAGAGTCAACAGAAATCTTTATTCCTGTTTTAAATGATTTTTAATAATTTTATTTTAATATACAGCAGCTTTTTATAATTTGAAGTGGTTTTTAAAGCGTTTTTCTTCCTGAGGGAAAAAAATAAAAACAGCTCCACCCCCTCGGGCCCGGCTCCGGAGCCCGGTCAGGGGGAAAAGCCCCGACCCTGAGGGGCCCCCCGGGCCATGAGGGGACCCTGAGGGGACCCCCCGGGCCCTCAGGATCGCCCCCCGGCTCTCCGCCCCCGCGCAGCTGGGCCGCTCACTCACCGAAGCACACGGTCGCCAGGTCTCCGGTGGCTCCGGTGGGCGAGCGGGTGAGTGCGGGGCCGGTGTGGGGCCGGCGCGGGGCCGGGGCCGGGGCTGGCGCTGAGCTCCCGCCGCCGCTTCTCCCTCAGCCGCCCGCGACAAAATGGCGCCGGCGCCGCTCCCGCCCCCGCCGAAATGGCGGCCGCGCTCTTGGCCACGCCCCCTGCCGCGCGAGCCCCCCCTCGGTGGGCGGTGGTTGGTGCAGCCGCGGAGGGGGCGGGGAAAGAGGCGGGGCGAAGGGAGAGGCGGGGACGTTCTGGCGGGAATCCGGGGTGGAGTCCTGGTGACGTCATAGGGAGCGGTGTCGTCATGGAAGCGTCATGGAATTGTCATGGAAGCGTCATGGAATCGTCATGAATCGTCATGGAATTGTCATGGAACTGTCATGAAACTGTCATGGAATTGTCATGGAGTTGTCATGGAATCATCATGGAATTGTCATGGAGTTGTCATGGAGTTGTTATGGAATTGTCATGGAATTGTCATGGAATCGTCATGTAACTGTCATGGAGTTGTCATGGAGTTGTTATGGAATCGTCAGGGAATTGTCATGAAGTTGTCATGGAATTGTCATGGAGTTGTCATGGAATTGTCATGGAGTTGTCATGGAATTGTCATGGGCATGTCACGGAACCATAATGTAACTATGGGACTGCCTTATTACCATTTCCACAACCATTTCATTGCTCTTCAACTTTTAAAATCCTAAAAACATCCCATCCCAGGCAGGCGGATCCCGATCCCGGGGCGGGTGATGGCGCTGCCGGCCCTGCTGGAGCCCTTGGCCACCGTCCTGCCCCATCCCATCCCATCCCCGGGAGATCCCAACCGGTTCCTCCAGCCCCGCGGGCGCGGTGCCGGCGCCTCTGGAGCCGCCCGTGGCGAGTCCCAGCCTGTCCCCCCCCATTCCCAAACCCCGGTGCTCCCGGTGTCCCACACCGGCTGGGATAGCCCGACCCGGGGTCACCCTGCCCCAGGGGATCCCGGGGTGGATCCCAGGGGGAATCCTGGGGTGGATCCCAGGGCTGTCTCCAGGTACTTGGGGTGACCCAGGGTGGCTTTTCCTGGTGACCCCAGAGTGGATCCCAGGGTGGATCCTGGGTTTGATCCCAGGGTGGATCCTGGGTTTGATCCCAGTGTGGAACCCGGGGGGAATCCCAGGATGGATCCCAAGTTTGATCCCAGAGTGGATCCCAGGACCATCTCCAAGCCCTTGGAGTGCCCCAGAGTGGCTTTTCCTGGTGACCCCAGAGCGGATCCCAGGGTGGATCCCAGGTTTGATCCCAGCGTGGATCCCAGGTTTGATCCCAGGGTGGATCCCAGGTTTGATCCCAGAGTGGACCCCAGGTTTGATCCCAGGGTGGATCCTGGGTTTGATCCCAGGGTGGATCCCAGGTTTGATCCCAGAGTGGATTTCCCCATGACCCCAGAGCAGGATATTCCCTGGGGGCACTCACAGGGGGGGGACAGAGCAGGAATTCCGAGCGGGAATGAGGGAAGGAGTTGACAACACACCTCGGGTTGGTGCCTTTATTGCAGAGCTGGATCCCAGCGGGATCCCCTGGGAATGCTGGGGGGCAGAGGGGGCCAGCTGGGGGGGTGTTGGGGGACTCTGGGTGTCGGGAGCCCAGGTCCTGCTGTGGCAGGAGGGGGGTCAGGCGTTCTCCCAGAAGAAAGTGTTGCAGGCCACGGTCAGGGCGGCCACCAGGACCACGAATTCCTGGAAATCCACCTCCCCGTCGCCGTTCTCATCCAGGTCCTGCATGATCTTCTCCACGGCCCCCGCGTCCTTCTGGGTCTGGGGTGGGGGGCACAGGGTGAGCCCTGGAGCTGGGCAAGCACCGTTGTCCTGAGAAATGGGGGGAAAAGGAGACCCCAGCCCTCGCCAGCCCCCAAACTGGTCCCAGTTACCTCCAGGAAACACCCCAGCTCGCTCTGCAGCAGCTCCTTGAGCTCCTTCTTGCTCAGCTTGTACTTGTCGCCCTCCTTGCCCGAGTAGTGGTGGAAGACATTGATCAGGGTCTCCATGGCCCCTTCCAGCTGCGATCCCATGGCTGCGGCTGCGGGACCCCCAGCACGTCACCCACCAGCCCCCCTGTCCCGCTGCCACCCCCAAATGTCACCCACCCCCTGCCGTGGTCCCGCCGTGCAGGACTGGGGGGTCTGGGGGGTTCTCAGGGGAGGTTTGGGGGGGGGGGGGGACAGAGACACCTGTGCTCACCTGAGCTCCCCGTGCTCCGAGTGCGCCCGCCCGGCCGGGCTGGGCACGTTAAATAAGCTCCAAGCCCCCTCCCTCCGGGAGGATCCGATACCGGGGCTGGACAGCCCGGCTGGCACCGCCGGCCAGCCCCGAGGGGGCAGGGCGTGGGGGGCACAACCCCCTCCATGGCACCGGCAGCACCCCCGTGGGGACAGCATCGCTTCAGCGGGGTCCCCGTGCCACCCTCGAGTGCCCCTCGCCACCTCCCAGGATGCGGCAAAACCGGGGACGTTGTGAAGGTTGGGACGGACACCGGGGTCTCTCGTTGGGGACACCCCCCAGGTGACAGCGGCGACCAGGCCGTGACCCCGAGGTGGCACCGTGGGCATCCCCCGTCTGTCAGCACCGGCAGCGGGGCCGCATCCCCGGGGCCGGTTCCGCCGCCAGCCCGCTCCCGGCGCTGATCAACGGATCCGGTGTCGCCGGGAGCCAGCGGGGCCCGGGGGGAGCGCCGGGGGCTATCGGGTGACTCCGCGGGGCCCCCCGCGCTCTCAAAGGGCTCTTGTCCGGCTGAAAAGGCCCCACAAGCCCCAGCCCGACGTTGCTCCAGCAACGGCTCGGCCAAGAAACCGGAGCCCGAGCTGGCCCCGGTGATGCTGATAATGCCGAGGATCCCGTTACGGCCCCGGATCCGAGCGGGCTGGAGCCCGCAGCCTCCCCGGCTCCGGCATCCCCGGGGAGATCGGCCCTCGAATTCCTCAGCCCCCGAATTCTTCATCCCCCCAGATTCCTCAGCCCCCTAATTCCTGATCCTTCAAATTTCCTGATCCCCCAAATGCTTCAGCCCCCAAATTCCTCGGACCCTGAATTCCTCAGCCCCCGAATTCCTCAGCCCTCGAATTCCTGATCCCCCGAATTCCTGATCCTCCAAATTCCTGATCCCCCAAATTCCTAATCCCCTGAATTCCTAATCTCCTAAATTCCTAATCCCCCAAATTCCTAATCCCCCAAATTCCTCATATCCTAAATCCCTCATCCCTCTAATTCCTGATCCCCCAAATTCCTCAGCCCCCAAATTCTTCATCCCCCAAATTCCTGATCCCCCGAATTCCTGATCCCCCAAATGCTTCAGCCCCCAAATTCCTCATCCTCCAAGTTCTTCATCCCCCAAATTCCTAATTCCCTAAATTCCTAATCCCCCAAATTCCTCATCTCCTAAATCCCTCATCCCCCAAATTCCTCTGGGACCCCCCCCCCTCCCCAGGAGTTGGGACCCCCTCAAACAGGAGCAGCATTTTCAGCAGGGCCGGGTGGTGCCGGGCTCCTCGTGCCGGCTTCCAGCCCTAATTAGGGGCTAATTAATTACATCCTGCAGCCTCTGCTCCCATCTCGCTCATTTCCTGTCCCCGCGGGGAGGGTGGGCCCTGCCCGGGGACCCCAAACCCGGTGGTCCTGTGGGGCAAACCCCCCTGGGAATGGGGAAACTGGGGGGGGGGGTCCCGGATGGATGGGGGGGTCCCCAAAGAGAGGAGGGGTCGCAGGTGGAATTGCGGGTCCCAGGTGGGAATGGGGGTCTGGAGCAGGACACGGCTCATTCCGGGTGTGGGGTAGAGACGGGGGGGCTCCGGGAGGGACCGGATCCCGAGATCCCGAGCCTGGCGGGCACCGGGAGGGTCTCCGTGGCACTCACTCGCCGTGTCCCCGTCCCCCGAGCGGATGGTGGCGGGCAGGACTCCGGGAACGTCACCGGGCTCGTGACAGGGACGGGCATGGCCCAAAACTAACCCCGAGCCCACTCCGTGCCAGGCGGGGACAGAGGGGACAGAGCCGGGACTGGCACGGATGGAGGCACATTCCCAGCCCCCCAAACCTTTTGGGGCAGCAGCACCGAGGGTGAACCCCAACTCTGGGGGTCCCGGGGGGTCCCGGACCCTGCAGGGCTGGCAGATTCCGGGGATGAGCTGTTCCCCAAGCTGGAGCAGCGAGGGACATGCCAGGAGCTTTACACACAGCTTGGAACAGGTTCCAGCCACTGCGACTCCCCTGCTCCACTTTGACCCAGCTAAACCAGTCGCTCCAGTTCCCCGTGCCGGGCTGGGCCGATCTTGTCTCCCCATCCCATCGCAAGAGGCTTTTCCATCCCCGGGCTTTGGGCAGGGAGGAGCCGCGGTGGCCGGGCTGGGGACACTGCCCGCGGTGGCTCTGTGGCACCACGGTCCCCTCCAGAGAGAGCCGGTGGGGCCAGCAGGGGCCACTGCCGGGCTGGTCACTGTGGTGGCCGTGGTGGCCATCCCTAGTTGGGGTCTCCAGCCCAGGCAGGGGCCACTGCTGGGCTGGTCACCGTGGTGGCCGTGGTGGCCATCCCTAGTTGGGGTCCCCAGCCCAGGCAGGTTGTGGAGAACCCCAGGAGCAGGATATGGAAGTGGACACTGACCCCCTGCTCGTGGTCACCCTGTCACACAGGGTCCTGTGGTCCTATAAGGGCCTGTATGGCCCTTCCCTGTCCCTGTATGGGCCAAGTCCTTTTATGTTCCTTGTCCCTATATGGTCCCTGTCCCTATATGATCCCATCCCCATATGGACCTGGCCTTGTCCCTATATGGGCCAAGTTCCTACATGGGCCCTGTCCCTATATGGCCCAAGCCTCTATATGGCCCCTGTCCCTATATGGCACAAGTTCCTACATGGGCCCTGTCCCTATATGGTCCTGTCCCTTTATGGCCCTGTCCCTATATGGCCCCCATCCCTGTCCCTATATGGTCCTGTCCCTACACGGTCCCTGTCCCTCTATGGCCCCCATCCTTGTCCCTATATGGTCCCTGCCCCTCTATGGTCCCATCCCTGTCCCTACATGGTCCCTGTCCCTCTATGGCCCCCATCCCTGTCCCTACATGGTCCCTGTCCCTCTATGGCTCCCATTCCTGTCCCTATATGGCCCTGTCCCTCTATGGCCCATCCCTGTCCCTATATGGTCCTGTCCCTACACGGTCCCTGTCCCTCTATGGCCCCCATTCCTGTCCCTATATGGCCCAGGTCCCTATATGGTCCCATCCCTGTCCCTACATGGTCCCTGTCCCTCTATGGCCCCCATCCCTGTCCCTATATGGCCCAGGTCCCTCTATGGCCCCCATTCCTGTCCCTATATGGCCCAGGTCCCTCTATGGTCCCCATCCCTGTCCCTATATGGCCCAGGTCCCTATATGGTCCCATCCCTGTCCCTAGATGGCCTCAGTCCCTGTATGGTTCCTGTCCCTATATGGTCCCTGTCCCTCTCTGGTCCCATCCCTGTCCCTATATGGCCCAGGTCCCTCTATGGTCCCATCCCTGTCCCTGTATGGTCCCTGCCCCTCTATGGTTCCATCCCTGTCCCTATATGGCCCAGGTCCCTCTATGGTCCCATCCCTGTCCCTAGATGGCCTCAGTCCCTCCATGCTCCCAATCCTGGTCCCTTCACGTTCCCCTCCCATCCACGCTGGTGTCCCCAAGGCCGAGTCCCCACCCCCTGCCCATGGGGACAATCCTGACAGGGATCCCAGGGTGACAAAAGACCCGGAGCTCCCTTCCCCTCCCGTTGTGGGGCATCTGCCCCTTCCTCACCCCGAGATTCCAGGCGCAGGGAGTCACGGGCCCGCCTGGCTCCGGGGCCGGTGATTCACCCCAAACCTGTCCCCACTGGGCCTGACTCACCTGGCCTTTCCCAAGAGGCCACCCCGGTGTCCTGATGTGGGGCTCGGTGACTGTCCCAACCCCGTCCCCCCGTCCTGCCGGGCCCGGATGGGGCTGCAGGAAACCAATTCCTGCCCCGTGAGCTGGTGTGACGGCTGTGGGGTGGGGACAGGGCCACCCTGCACCCATGGGAGCCTCCCGCTCCCTGTGAGCACCTCAGGGCTCAGCACAAACCAGTGACAGTGACATTGTGCTGGGGACCCCCCTGCCCTCGGCCCCCAAAACACCCCTGGGGTTTTGGGACCCCAAATTCCTGCCTGTGCCCTGGGGGGGCTGCAGCCTCGCTGATTGTCACACCCCTGGGTGAGGTTGGGGACATCGGGGACAGTCCTGAGGTGGGGTCTGGGGTCCCCTCGAGGTGTGGGGTGCCCGTGGGAACGGGGGTGCCAGCTGGAGACGTGCCAGGGCTGCCATGTTATAAATACCCACTGATTAAAGGGGAGCGCTCGGGCCGTTCCAACCCCCTAATTAATTGGGATTAATTAATTTTTACAGAGCCCACTATTAATAGGGATGATGTCAGCGGGTGGCTGAGTCACAACTCTCACTCGGTGCGGGCCCAGCCGGGCCCTGGGTCGGTGACACCGCCGGAGCCAGGCCGGGATGTGACAGAGATGTGACAGGGATGTCACCGGAATGTCACCGCGGCTCTGGGGTCACCTCCTTGTCCCCAGCCCTGCAGGGAGGGACCTGGGGGCGACACCTGCCCTGTACCCCCGGAACGGGGCTCAAAGTTTGGATTCAATCATCTCGGAGGTCTTTTCCACCCAAAACCATCCCGATTCCGGGAATGTTTCTGTGCGCGGTCCTGGGGATGCTCCAGCCCCGGGACATTCTCTGCCCGCTGTCCCCTCCTGTCCCCACCGGAGGTCCCCGGGCGGCGCCGCCGAGGCCGAGCCGAGCTCAGGCCGGGTTTGGTCCGGTGCCCAGGCGGGGAGGGAGCAGCGGACAGAGGGACGGACGGACCGACGGACGGCGGCGCCCGGGCGGTGACTGCGCGTCCGTCCGGCCGCATCAGGAAACCCAACACCGGCTCGGGGGGGACAAAGGCTGCGCTGTCCCCTCCTGCGGCGCGGCTATAAAACCTCCTGAAAACTCCCCAAAGCTCCCAAAATCCCTCGAAACCTCCCGGGGGCCACCACCTGCCCGCAGCGAGGGGTGAGTGGGGCATCGCTCCCCGCAGCTCCGCTTGGGGACCCCTGATGTCCCCGTGTCCCCTCTCCGGGGAGGGGGCGAGGGTTCCCCCCGGCGACATCCTCCGATCCCCTCTGGGCTCCTGTCCCTGCAGCCCCGGGGCTAGCGGCGTGTCCGGTGCCATGGCCGCGGCCGAACCGAGCGAGGGGACCGAACCGAGCGAGCTGACCGAGCTGGAGGCGGCCATCGAGCGCATCGTCACCGTGTTTGTCACCTTCGCCGCCAAGGAGGGCAAGAAGGGGACGCTGACCACCGGCGAGTTCAAGGAGCTGGTGCGGCTCCAGCTGCCCAACATGATGAAGGTGAGGGGGGCAGCGGCAGCACCGTGGGGTCCCCGGGGGTCCCCCTGAACCGCGGGGCCGCTCCCGGTGCTCCGGGGGTCACCCTGAACCGCGGGGCCGCTCCCGGTGCTCCGGAGGTCCCCCTGAACCGTGGGGCCGCTCCCGGTGCTCCGGGGGTCCCCCTGAACCTTGGGGCCGCTCCCGGTGCTCCGGGGGTCCCCCAGAACCGCGGGGCCGCTCCCGGTGCCCCGGGGCTGGCAGTCCCTGCTCCCCTCGTGCCCGTCCCGTTTTCTGGGGGCTCCAAGCGGCCGAGCCGCCCTCCCGTGTGCCCACCCCGGCAGGACGTGCCCTCCCTGGAGGAGAAGATGAGCGAGCTGGACGTGAACAACGACGAGGAGCTGAGATTTGGGGAGTACTGGCGGCTGATCGGGGAGCTGGCCAAGGCCGTGCGCAGGGACAAAGCGGGCAAGAAGTGACGGGGCCGCTCGAATAAAGAGGTTTCCCTGAGCCTGAGCATCGCTGCTGTTCTTGCTGGGGGGCTCCTGGTTTGAGCCCCCATCTCCTCCCTCCCCGTGCTGGCCACGCTGGGGATCGGGGGGTTGGTTTGGGGTCACCCCGTGGCTCTGGGCACGCCGTGGCGCCGTCCCCAAATGGCCCTTGAGCTGGTCTGGCTTTTGGGGTGCCACCCTGCGCCCCACAAACACCTTCCTGCCGCGCTGGGGGGTGCGTGGGGGGCAGAGCTGAGGCTGTGGTCGGGGTGGGGCTCGGGAGATCCCCGGTAGCGATGCCACCATGGCCGCGGTGGCCACCAGCTCCGTGGCATCGATGCCCGTCCTCTGCAGGGTCTTGGGTGGCACAGGGGTGACACATCCGCCAGCACATCCCGGCAGGGGAATATCCCCATTCCCAGCGTTCAGCCCCAGAATCCGGCGCTGCTGGGGCCGGTGGGATCCCGCTCTGGGCCTGCAGCCGGGCCCGGTGCCGTTCCCACGCGGTGCCGGCCCCGCCGGGATGGGGAACCGTCGGTGTGGCCGGGAAGGAGGCGTTTCCCGGCCCCACGCTGGCGCCGGGCCAGGCTCCCAAATGAGACGCCTTGCACCACGGAGCTCCCACTCACACCTCCCCGGTATAAAACCCCGGCCCGCCGCAGCCCGCGCACACCTGGGACAGCCCGTGCTGCAGGTAAGTGGCCCGGCCGCCCCACGGGACGGGGGGCTGCCCCTCGGGCCCCCTCCGCTCCCACGCTCGGCTCTGCCACGACTTGCGAGGATGCCGGGGACGTGTCCCGGCAGCTCCGGAGCCTCATCCCGGGGCTCCTTCCTCGCCCTGCGCTCGGGGATGAGGAGGAGTCCTGGCGCTGGAACAGGGGAGGCTCCCCCCGAACCCAGAGCTGAGCTTGGCTTCCTTCCCCCGCCAGCTCCCCCGGACCCCGTGGCACAGGAGAGACCCCGGAGAGACCCCCGAGAGACCCCCGAGGAGCAGCGAGCAGCAGGATGGGCCAGTGCAACTGCCGCAAGAAGCGCAAGGTCCGGCGGGGACACCGCGGCCCCGGGACCCCCGGAGGGGCGGGGGTGACCCCGGGGGTGACCCCTGGGCACGCCGCAGGAGCCGGGGGCTGCTCTGGGGTTTGGAGCTGCTTGGAAGCTCTGGGCAGAGGGCAGAGTCCCGCGGATTGAACCTTCGGGAACCTCTCCGAGGATGCCCCAGCGGCAGCAAAGCTCCCGTTCTGCTCGGCTTCCAAACGGGAGGTGCCCACCACCCCTGTGGAGGATTTGGGGGCGCGGGGCTGAGGCTCGGCAGGGTGCCCAGTGGGCATCACCGGCTGTGGTTTCGAGGGGAAGCCGCAGATTTGGGTGAATCACCGGCGTTTCCCTCAAACGGAGCCGCACGAGCGGCCGGGAGTGACCGGGAGTGACCGGCGGCGGGGGTCGGGCTGTTCTGCGCCCCCCACCCCGCCGGGGATGGGGTCTATGGGGTGGCAGAGGGGCTCCAGGGAGCCCCCAAGCCGGCGGCACGGAGGGCACTGAGTCACGCTGCCACCGCCGCTGGTGCGGAGGAGAGGAAGAACCAGTCGGGACGGGCCCGCGCCGCGCCGGGGGTGGCGAGAGACGCCGCGGTGGCTGAGCCTGGCGGGCCCCGGGCGGGGACAGCTCGGGGGGACAAGCGATGGCAGCTGGTGGGGCTGTCACAGCCGGGCAGAGGCGCTGCGGAGGGCGGCAACAGCTGGATGTGAGCGAGCAACATCTGTGCGGCCTCACATCTGCGTGGGGGAGGCGGGCAGTGGGGGCTCACAGCTGGATGGGGAGGTGGCACAGCTGGATGGGGGCTCACAGCTGGCTGGGGAGGTGGCACAGCTGGATGGGGACGTGGCACAGCTGCCTGGGGAGGTGCCTCGCATCCGGCCAGGCGCTGACAAGGAGATTTCTGCCGTGGTTGTGGAGGGATTAAATGTTTGCTCGGCGAGAGTCCCACCCGCTCGGGGCTCGTCTTGTGTCCCCCGCGGATGTGCCACCCCTCCAGGGACCTGTGCCACCCCTCTAAGGACCTGTGCCACCCCTCCACGGAGCTGTCCCACCCCACCGGAGAGCTCTGTCACCCCTCTGGAGAGCTGTGTCACCCCTCCGCGGGATGTCCCACCCCTCCGGGGATCTGTCCCACCCCTCTGGGGACCTGTCCCACCCCTCCACGGAGCTGTCGCCCCCCTCGCTCACCCCCTGTCCCCCCCGCAGGACTGCCAGGAGCTGACGGATGTGGAACGGGCCATCGAGACCGTCATCAGCCAGTTCCACTGCTACGCCGTGAAGGGCCAGAAGGAATACCTGACCCCCAACGAGATGCAGGAGCTGGTGGTGCAGAAGCTGCCGCACC
This sequence comes from Serinus canaria, assembly GCF_022539315.1. Classification (NCBI taxonomy): domain Eukaryota; kingdom Metazoa; phylum Chordata; class Aves; order Passeriformes; family Fringillidae; genus Serinus; species Serinus canaria. The sequence goes on from NC_066338.1 coordinate 12,905,927, forward strand.
TGGGCAAGGTGAGAGGGCGTGGCCAGGAGGAGCTGGGGGGGGTCCTGGCTGTTGGGATGTCCCCATCACCTCGATGTTGTCTCCGCAGTGCGTGGGACCCCTGGAAGAGAAGATCGAGTGCATGGGAGACCCGAACGAGGCCAAGCTGGAGTTCGGAGAGTACTGGGACATGATGGGGGACGCGGCCAAGGGCTGCCGGAGGAAGTAGAGGGTGGTGGGGGACGGGAAGGAGCCCGAGGCCTCAGGGCTCAGCTCCTGGAAAGGCGAGAGGCCGCCGAGCTCGGGGGGACGAGCCTGGGAAAAAGCGACCCCGCTGCTGCCGGAGGATCCCCCTCCCCTCTCCATCCCTGCCCTCCTCGGTTCTCCTTCCCCTCAGGATCGCTCCCTTCCCGCCCCCAGCTCTGCCCCGTGCCCGGTGCGGGGGGCACCGGGGGGGTCCTGACCCCGGAGCCGCCTCCATCCCCCGGGCTTGTCCCACCTCCGGTCCCCGGGAGCCTCCGGGTGCGGCTCCCCCGGTCCCGGAGCTCCGCAGAGATCGGGACTCGGCTCCTTCCCCTCGATCCCCCCCCGGGATTTGGGGGGCTCGTCCCCCCCCCCCCAGCCCCGTCACCCCATGGCACCTTCAGGGGCACCTCCAGGGGCACCTCCAGGGGCACCTCCAGGGGCAGCCCGGGCTCCGCCGTGGCCGTGCCTGGGTGAGGGTGGCCCGGGAGCCTTCCCTGCGGTCCCCCCCGGTTTTTGGGGGGTTATTTTGGGGGGTGATACCCTCCCGGTGTCCCCCCCACGCATCTCCAGGGGTTCCGGCCCCGAGCCGGGCACGGGGCGGGCTGGGGTCGGCCGGGGCCGCTCGCGACCATTTTTGTATAAATTAATAAAGGAAAAAAAAAAAAACCAAAAAAAAACCCCGAAAAAAACCCCAAAAAACCCAAAACAAAGCGAGGGGGATGGGGGGGGACCTCGTTTGTGGGGGGCGAGGAGGGGTCGGGGCTGCAGGGTTGGGGGTTGGGGTCATGGCTTTGGGGTGTGCAGAGGATGGGGGGGCAGGGGGTGCTCTGGGGTTCAGGGGGTGCAGGCGATGTTCTAGGGGTGCAGAGGATGCTCTGGGGGTTCAGGGGGTTCTTCAGGGGTGCAGGGAGTCCAGGGGATGCTTTGGGGGTGCAGAGGATGCTGTGGGGGTGCCAGGAATGTTTTGGGGGTGCAGGGGATGCTGTGGGGGTCCAGGGGGTGCTGTGGGGGTTCAGGGGATGCTGTGGGGTGCCAGGATGTTTTGGGGGTGCAGGGGATGCTGTGGGGTCCAGGGGGTGCTGTGGGGGTCAGGGGATGCTGTGGGGTGCCAGGGATGTTTGGGGGTGCAAGGGTGCTGTGGGGGTGCCAGGGATGTTTTGGGGATTTAGGGGATGTTTTGGGGTGCAGGGGTGCTGTGGGGGTGCCAGGGATGTTTGGGGGTTCAGGGGATGCTGTGGGGGTCCAGGGGTGCTGTGGGGTGCAGAGGATATGTGGGGTTCAGGGGGTGCTGGGATGCTTTGGGGTGCGGGGGATGCTGCAGGGGTGCAGGGAAGTCTGTGGGGTGCCAGGGATGTTTTGGGGGTGCAGAGATGCTGTGGGGTCCAGGGATGCTGTGGGGGTCCAGGGGGTGTTCAGGGTGCAGGGAGTCCAGGGGATGCTGTGGGGGTTCAGAGGATGCTGTGGGGGTGCCAGGAATGTTGGGGGTGCAAGGGATGCTCTGGGGGTGCAGAGGATACTGTGGGGGTTCAGGGGGTGCTGGGGATGCTTTGGGGGTGCGGGGGATGCTGCAGGGGTGCAGGGAAGTCTGTGGGGGTGCCAGGGATGTTTTGGGGGTGCAGAGGATGCTGTGGGGGTTCAGGGGGTGCTGTGGGGGTGCCAGGGATGTTTTGGGGGTGCAGGGGGGCTGGGATGGTGCCAGGGATGTTTTGGGGGTTCAGGGGATGCTTTGGGGGTGCAGAGGATGCTGCAGGTGTGCGAGACCCCTGTGGACATCCCAGGTCTCTCTCCACACCCCCCAGACCCCAGGTACCCCCCACAGGCAGAGCCAGGGCCGAGCTTTGGGCATCCTGGGCTGGAGAGAGCTCAGGGGAGACCCCCAAATCCTGGGCAACCCCCAAAATCCTGGAGAACCCCCAAAATCCTGGAGAACCCCCAAAATCCCGGGCTTGGCAAGCCCCGAGGTCTGCGAGGCCGGCAGAAGGTGGGATTTGGAAAGAGGAAATGCCACCGAGCTCGGGGAGGGCGAGGACGGGGCCGGAGCTCCCGGTTTTCCCACTTCTCCTTCTCCATCCTCCTCCTCACCGAGCTGCAGATCCTGGGGGGAGACCGCGGGCACCCCAGAAAGGCAGCGGGGACCCCAAAAAGGAGCGTCTAAAAAGGGAGAGGGCGTGGGAGAGGGGGGAAAAACCAAACCAGGGTGATAAGAGCCGGGGCTGGGCAGGGGACAGGTCCTGCCAGGTTGGTGGCAGCGCTGGTGGCACCGTGGCTGGGCCACAGGCGGGCTGTGTCTGCTCTCGGGGTGGATTTCACAACGGGAATGAGTATTTATTGTTCTCCAGGTGGGAATGAAGCCGGCAGAAAGGTGTGGCTTAATTGGAGACAGGAAATGTGTCAGGTCCGGCTGGTGGTGGAGGGGGGGGAAAGGGGAGCCCCAACCTCTGCCCCGAGCCAGGCTGGGGACGTGGGGACTCCTGGCTGTGACACTGAGGTGTCGGGAGGACAATTCCTGCCACGTGAGACACCTCTGGGTGAGTCTCTGGAAGGTTCTGGAGGTGACAGGAACAGCTCAGTCCGTGCTGGGACAGCCCCTTGGTGAGGACACAGCACTGGAGATCCATCCTGGAGATGCTCTGGAAAGGTTCCCGTGGTGCTGGAGACACCAAACCCCTCCAGATCCTTCACCTGAAGGTGCTGGAGACACCAAACCCTCCCAGTCCTCCATCTGGGGGTGTTGGGGACACCAAACACCTCCAGATCCTCCATCTGGAAGTGCTGGAGACACCAAACACCTCCAGATCCTTCACTGGGAGTGCTGGAGACACCTCCCAGTCCTCCATCTGGGGGTGCAGGACCAGCAGAACCCCTCCAGATCCTCCATCTGGGGGTGCTTTAGACACAAAAAGCTTCCCAATCCTCCATCTGAGGGATCTAGAGACACCAAACCCCTCCAGATCCTCCATCTGGGAGTGCAGGAGACACCAAACACCTCCAGATCCTCCATCTGAAGGTGCTGGAGACACCAAACCTCTCCAGATCCTCCATCTGGAAGTGCTGGAGACACCAAACACCTCCCATTCCTTCATCTGGAGGTGCTGGAGACATCAAACACCTCCAGATCCTCCATCTGGCGGTGCAGGACCAGCAGAACCCCTCCAGATCCTCCATCTGAGGGATCTAGAGAAACCAAAGCTCTCCAGCTCCTCCATCTGGGGGTGCAGGACCAGCAGCACCCCGACCTCCCGGGGTTCCCCAGGCTGGGCCGGGCCGGGGTGGCCGCTGAGTTTTCGGGGCTCACGCCCACGCCCTGGATGCCTCGTAAAAAGAAGGGCCTGGATGTGGTTGTGACATCTGCCAGGGGACCAGAGGGTGACTCAGGCCTGAGCTGTTCGCCCTGAGGCTCGGGGAGGGATTCCCACCCTCCCCAGGTGTTTCATCACCACCACCACCAGCAGGACACCATCCAGCCCCAGAACAGGTCGGCTTCCTCCCCACCGAGATGAGGAAGAGGCCAGGGCAGAGCTGAGGAGTTTTTTTCCGGGATGGGAGGAGGTGCCAGAGCTGCTGGATCCCTCCTGGAATAAATCAGCTCCTGCTTTGCATGGCCAGGTTTGCCCTCCTGGGTGAGGGCAAGGCCGGGATCTGATCTCGCCATCGCATCTGGCTCCGGCAGGGACACCAGGCCTGCAATTAACAGGGGGGCATTAATTAGGGAGGGCACTTGACAAGGCCAGCTCCCAGCTGGGAACAGCCTCATCCATCCTGGGACAGCCAGAGAGGTCTGAGTGCTGCACAGGGCCCCAAACCCCCAAAGGAGAGGTTGGGGCTCAAATTTAAGGATTTTATCCACCCCAAACCTGGGTTTTGGCCCAAATTAAGGATTTTATCCACCCCAAACCTGAGGTTTTGGGCCCAAATTAAGGATTTTATCCATCCCAAACCTGGGTTTTGTGCCCAAATTAAGGATTTTATCCATCCCAAACTTGTGTCATCCCCTTGCACCCACCAGGATGAGTGGTTGGGGCTCAAATTTAGGATTTTATTCATCCCAAACCTCTTTCAGCCCTTTGCACTCATCAGAACAAGTGGTTTTGGACTCAAATAAAGGATTTTATTCACTCCAAACCTGGGGTTTTGGCCCAAATTAAGGATTTTGTTTGCTCCAAACTTGTGTCAACCCCTTGCACCCACCAGAAGAAGTGGTTTGGGCCCAAATTAAGGATTTTATCCACCCCAAACCTGAGGTTTTGTCCCAAATTAAGGATTTTATCCTCCCCCCATGCCCGGGGTGGGTCGGAGCTGGAATGGGAGGATTTGCAGGACCAGGTGGGAATTCTGTGCCCTCTCCCCACTGCCGGGAGCCCTCGCAGCCCTCGGGACCTTTCGGGGTGATCCCCACCCAGGTCCCGTCCCCCCCAAAACCCCCGAAGGACCCCGGGAGGAGCCCCCGGGAGGAGCCGGGGCCGCTGCGGGTCCCTGCTCGCTCCGACCCGTCCCGGTGTTGCAATTCCAGGGAAGCATTTCCCAGGTAAGGCCCGGTCTGGGAACGCCCTGGGAACGTCAGGAGAGGGTGGGAGGCTCCTTAAAAACCCGGCTGGGCCGGCGGGATGGGTGCGAGGCAAGGAGAGAGCGGCCGAACCGAACGCCCGACGGACGGACACAGCGGGACCGCCGGCAGGATGCAGGTGGGGATCCCGGAGGATTCCCGGTGCCCCCCCGGGATGGGGAACCCCACCCTGGGGACCCTCGGAATTAAAATTTGACTGGGAAGAGGTCTGGGATGTGCGGCTGGAGGTGGAAATTCCTGGAATCCTTCGGGAGCGGGGTCGGGGTTGGAGGGAGGTGTTGGGGTCACCGGGGGGAACCGGGACGGGCCGGGGGGAACCGGGAGGGGCCGAGGGGCGGCGGAACCGGAGCAGCGGCACCGGCGGAGCTTCCCTGGGGGGGAGAGCTCGGTTTGGGGCCGCCAGTGGGGTCTGGGTGGTGGAAAAGGGCGAATTCCCAGTGGAGAAGGGGATTTGGGGTTGGAAAAAGGGATTTGGGAAAGGGGGATTTGGGAAATGGGGAGGGTTTGGGAAAGGAGATTTGGAAAAGCGGAATTTGGGAAAGGGAGGATTTGGAAAATGAGGATTTTTTGGTGGAAAAGGGGGAATTCCCAGTGGAAAAGGGAGATTTGGAGTTGGAAAAAGGGATCTGCCAGTGGAAAAGGGGGATTTGGGAAAGGAGGATTTGGGAAAGGGAGGATTTGGAAAAGGATTTGGAAAAGGGGGATTTTAAAAAGGAGGATTTGGAAAGGGGGGATTTGGAAAGGGAGGATTTTTTTGTGGAAAAGGGGGAATTCCCAGTGGAAAGGGAGATTTGGAGTTGGAAAAAGGGATCTGCCGCTGGAAAAAGGGGATTTGTTGGTGGAAAAGGGGATTTGGAAATGGAGGGTTTGTCGGTGGAAAAGGGGGATCTGCCTGTGGAAAAGCAGGATTTGCCAGTGGAAAGGGGGATTTGATGGTGGAAAAGGAGGATTTGCTGGTGGAAAGAGGGATCTGCTGGTGGAAAGGAGGAATTTCCCGGTGGGACAGCAGGATTTGCCGGCGGGAATGCCGAGCTGGGGGCCGGGAGTGCCGGGGCCGCGCGTGGCTCCGTCCCCACCGTGAGCAGGGGAGGAGGAAGGAGAGGAAGAGGAGGAAGGAGAGGAAGAGGAGGAAGAAGCGCTGGGGCCGCGGCGGGGGGAGCGGAGCTGCTGGGGAGCCCCGTCCTGCCCATCCCACCCGGCTGGGGTCACCCCTGTGGCACCGGTGTCCCCCCGTGTCCCCCGTGTCCCTCCGTGTCCCCCCGTGTCCCCCCGTGTCCCTGGCGTCCCTGGTGTCCCCGTGTGCCACCCGGCGGGTGCCCCGTGCCCCCGGCTGGCCCCGGGGCCGTGCCGTGAGTCAGCGGCGGAGCAGCCGCGGTGCCCGGAGGACGGGCTGGGCTGGGCTGGGCTGGCAGGGGACAGGTGACACCGATGTCACCGCGTGCCGAGGGGGGTTTGGCCTCGGTGCTGCCAAATCCCTTCGGTTCCTGGGCTGGGACAGCCCCAAAGCCACCGTGGTGACAATCCTGAGAGCTGGGGACAGTCCCCAGCCCTGGGGTGATGGAGTGACCTCGGGCAGTGGTGGCACAGGGACAGCGATGGCTTGGGAGGCCACAGGGCCACCTGGGGACAAGGACGAGAGCGTGGCTGAGCCTGGTGTCACCTCCCCAGCGTGGCTGAGCCTGGTGTCACCTCCCTGGGGTGGCTGAGCCTGGTGTCACCTCCCTGGGGCTGGACAGGGGAGGGTCAGGGTGAGGAGAGGGGACAGGAGCCAAGTGCTGCCACGGGGCACGTCCTGCCTGCTCCCAGAGCCAGCAGCCAGCTTGGGGACACCCTCTGATGGTGTCCCCAGCGTGGGGACAGTGCTGGGCCACCCCTCAGCTCTCAAGGCCCGTCTGGTGGTGGCTGTGGCGGTCGCTGGTGTCACCCCGAGCCCCGCTGTCCCCACCCCGGCGGGGCAGGAAAGAGCCAAGTCCGGCCAAGGTGACGCCGTTTCCGTGTCCTTGTCACCACCGGGATGTGACGGGGACCGTCCTGCCTGGCCTAGGCAGAGCAGAGAGCTTCCTGTTGGGGACAGGAGGGACAGGGGGACACGGAGGGGACAGGAGGGGACAGAGGGGCACGGAGGGGACAGGAGGAGCCAGGAGGGCACAGAGGGGACAGGAGGGACAGGAGGGGACAGGAGGGGACAGGAGGGACAGGAGCAGGCAGGAGGGACAGGCGGCACGGAGGGGACAGGGGGGACAGAGGGGACAGGAGGACCAGGAGGGGACAGGAGCAGCAGGAGGGGACAGGAGGGACAGAAACAGCCAGGAGGGGACAGGAGGAGCCAGGAGGGGACAGGAGGGACAGAAACAGCCAGGAGGGGACAGGAGGGGACAGCAGTGACAGGAGGGGACAGGAACAGCCAGGAGGGGACAGGAGGAGCCAGGAGGGGACAGGAGGGACAGGAGGGGACAGGACGGCACGGAGGGGACGGGGAGGACAGGAGAAGCCAGGAGGGGACAGGAGCAGCTAGGAGGGACAGGAGGGGACAGGGGGACAGGGGGGGACAGAAACAGCCAGGAGGGGACAGGAGGGACAGGAGCAGGCAGGAGGGGACAGGGGGCACAGAGGGGACAGGAGTGAGAGGGGGGCACAGAGGGGACAGGAACAGCAGGAGGGGACCCCGGGGCCGCCCCGCGCCGGGCTCGGAGGGGTTCGGCAGGCCGGGACCTGCCTCGCCGGGCCGTTCCCGGAGCCGTGAAGCAACAGGAGGGCTGGCTGGTAATTCCTGCCCCATTCCTCCCTAATGAGCTCTGGGAAGCGCCGGCCGCGGCCCTGGCGCTGCTCAGCCCCGCGGCACCGGGGCCTCATCACCGGCACGGCCCGGCCCAGGCGCGGGGGCGGCCGCGGCCCCGGGGGCGGGCGGGGCGGGCACAGGTGGCACCGAGGATTTTGGCCCGGGTACAGGTGGCACCGAGGATTTTGGGGCCGGCACAGGTGGCACCGAGGATTTTGGCCCGGGTACAGGTGGCATCCAGGAGTTCTGGGGTGGGTACAGGTGGCACCGAGGATTTTGGGGTGGGCACAGGTGGCACCGAGGATTTTGGCAGGGGGGTACAGGTGGCACCGAGGATTTTGGGGCGGGTACAGGTGGCATCCAGGAGTTCTGGGGCGGGTACAGGTGGCACCGAGGAGTTCTGGGGTGGGCACAGGTGGCACCCAGGAGTTCTGGGGCGGGGGGGTACAGGTGGCACCGAGGATTTTGGGGTGTGTACAGGTGGTACCCAGGAGTTCTGGGGTGGGGCAGGCACAGGTGGCCCAGAGGATTTTGGGGCAGGCACAGGTGGCCCCGAGGATTTTGGGGCGGGTCCAGGTGGCACCCAGGAGTTCTGGGGCGGGGGGGTACAGGTGGCACCGAGGATTTTGGGGGCCACGAAGGACATGAGAACCCCCCACAGCCGCGTTTGCCTCTCGGCGAGGATGGGTTTTACCTGCCGGGGGTTTGCGGTGGAGACCCCCGAGGGTCTCACCAGAGTGCCACCCCCTCAGGGAACCATGGCGGAGTGCACGGAGCTGGAATGGGCCGTGCAGGTGCTGGTGAACAACTTTGACAAGTACTCGAGCCGCTGCTGCTGCTGCAAGAACCCGCGGCGCATCAGCAAGAAGGATTTTCGCAAGATGCTGAGCCGAGAGCTCAACCACATGCTGACGGTGAGCCCGGGGGCTGCGGGGAGGGGTCTCGGTGATGGGGAGGGGTCTCGGTGGTGGGGAGGGGTCTCCATGCCTCAAGCACGGTGTGTGTGGGGTTGGGCTGTCCATCTCTGCTCCCACACACACGCTTAGGATGGTTCTGGCACGCTGGGCTTCAAAAGATGAGTCTGGACTCTCTGGGTTTTTTCGGTCTTCAGAATTGTTTGTTGTTTCTTATCTATAAAGTTCCTTCTCTGCCCGACCTGGATCTGACCAGCACGGCAGCCAAAGGCACTCTGACCGCATCTTTTATAACAAAAACTCCGTATATCAGATTTACTTTTTATCCCCGATACCTGTCACCCTCATCACCAGGTACATCCTCACCCCAGACCAATCCCCAAGTGCCAACACCACAGGAGAAGATGGATGACAAGAAGAAGAAAGAAGAGCCTTGTCACACGCCCTGACTCCTCCATCTTGTCTCCACAACCCTGTACCAAAACCCCAAAATCTGTGATTTACCCTATAATTATGTTTTCTCTTCACCATTCACACCCCAGTGATTCCCACAGGTTCCATCTCCTCACACATCGGTGCCACATCCCTAGATGGATCAAAATCCATCCAAAAAGTGCTTTTGGCAACATTCCAAGGCCCCCAAGCCCTCCCAAGGGAATTCTCTCGGTAGCTCTGGACATCAGGAGGGATGTGCTGAGTTCCCACAGGTGCGAACGCCTCCGGTTTTTTCCCCCCCGCAGGACACCGGGAACCGCCGCGCCGCCGACAAGCTGATCTGCGACCTGGATGAGAACAAGGACGGGCGCATCAGCTTCGAGGAGTACTGGACCTTGATAGGCGGCATCGCCAGCCCCATCGCGCAGATCATCCGCCAGCAGGAGCAGAGTGTCAAACACACCAAGTAGCAGCGGCCGGACCACCCCCGGACCCCCCTGCTCCTCCTCCCGTCCCCTCCCGCTTTGTGCCCGCCCCGAGCCTCCGGGACGCCCCCGTTCCCCCAGCAGGGTGGGATTTGGGGGGCCAGGCTGGGGCAGCCTCGGGGGGCTCCTCCCTGTTCTGCGCCCCCCCACTTTTCTTAAAGAAGCTCCCCCTGCTCCGGGGCGGGGGTTCTGTCCGTGCTCAGAAATCCCAGCACGGGCAGCACCCCCTCTGCCCTTGGGGGGTCTCCCCCGAAATTGGGGGGGGGGGTCTCCTTGGGTAAACCCCCCTCTGGCCGAGCTGGTGAAGGCTCTGCCGGGGCTCGGCGCTCGGGTTCCACCCCCGGGGTTATTTATTGCAGCAATAAAGTTCGGAGGAGCAGCGGGTGAAGCTCAGGTTTTGTCGCGGGGAGGGGAGGGGGCTGTGGGAGGGGGGTCCTCCTTGTCCCCACCCTCGCCACGCTTCCCCGGGCTGGCGACAAGGCCAGGAGCCACCACCGGGTGTCAGCAGCCACCGCGGTCACCCCGACCCCGCCACGCCCAGCGGCGGCCGCTGCCACGTTTGTCCCTGCAGGTCCCTCCGTGTCCCCACGGGGGTCCCAGGCAGGGACATCCACGGCTGGCCCGACCCCGATTGACATCGCAGGGATGGGGACAGAGCTCCGCGGGACCCCCGGGCGGGGCAGGACCCCCAGCTCGGCCTTTTCCCCCACCGGGAAGGGGCTGGAGCACGGTGGGGACCCCCCGAGCACCCCCAGTGCGGAGCACGGGGACCCCACCCGGGTCTGACCACCCCCCCCCCCCCCCGGGTCCTGCCCCACCCGAAGAAATGGGTTGAGGTCAAAAAAAGGATTTTATTCACCCCAGAACTGCGTCAGCCCCGTGCACTCACCGGGGACCCTGCAGAGCTCATTAATGGGATCTCACAGCTCATTAATGGGATCACACAGTTCGCTCATTAATGGGGTCACACAGTTCGCTAATTAATGGGGTCTCACAGCTAATTAATGGGATCTCACAGCTCATTAATGGGATCACACAGCTCATTAACGGGATCACACAGCTCACTCATTAATGGGATCACACAGCTCATTAACGGGATCAGAGTTCGCTCATTAATGGGATCTCACTGCTCGTTAATGGGATCACACAGCTCACTCATTAATGGGGTCTCACAGCTAATTAATAGGATCTCACAGCTCACTCATTAATGGGATCTCACAGCTCATTAATGGGATCACTCAGCTCATTAATGGGATCACACAGTTCGCTCATTAATGGGATCTCACTGCTCATTAACGGGATCTCACAGTTCGCTCATTAATGGGATCTCACAGTTCATTAATGGGATCTCACTGCTCATTAACGGGATCTCACAGTTCATTAATGGGATCTCACAGTTCATTAGTAGGATCTCATAGGTCATTAGTGGGATCTCACAGCTCATTAATGGGATCGCAGAGCTCATTAGTAGGATCTCATAGCTCACTCATTAATGGGATCTCACAGCTCATTAATGAGATCACAGAGTTCATTAATGGGCTCTAGCAGCCCCCCAGCAGCCCCGGGCTCCCGTGCGAGCCGAGCCCGGGCTGTCCCCGTGGGAACGGGCGGGGCCGGGCTGAGTCAGGGCCGAGGAATCCCCGCGGGGCGCGGCCGGGCCGTGACTCAGCCCGGGGGGTGCGGGGCGAGCGGGGCTGGGCCGGGCCGGGCCCGGCGGGACCCGGAGATCCGGGGACAGCCACCCCCAGGTCTCATTTCGGGGAGCAAACACGGGAATTGCTGTCCCTTTGCCAGCCCTGGGGGCCATGGGGGGACAGGGTGGGTCCCGTTTGTCCCCCCCGTGTAGGATCGCTGGGAATTTGGGGGGTTCTGGTCCCCAGATGGGGACAGCAGCCACCCCCCTGTCTTGGCTGATGCCCGGCTGTGCCACCCCTGTCCCCAGGGTCACTTTGTGCCAGGGAAAATGGGCAGCTCGTTAGTGGGATCACAGAGATCATTAACGAGATCACAGAGCTCAGTCATTAATGGGATCTCATAGCTCACTCATTAATGGGATCACAGAGCTCATTAATGGGATCACACAGCTCGTTAATGGGATCACAGAGCTCACTCATTAATGGGATCAAAGAGCTCATTAATAGGATCTCACAGCTCGCTCGTTAGTGGGATCACAGAGGTCATTAACGGGATCACATAGCTCACTCATTAATGGGATCTCATAGCTCACTCATTAATGGGATTACAGAGCTCATTAATGGGATCACACAGCTCATTAATAGGATCACACAGCTCGTTAATGGGATCACACAGCTCACTCATTAACGGGATTACAGAGCTCGTTAATGGGATCACACAGCTCGTTAATGGGATCTCATAGCTCATTCATTAATGGGATTACAGAGCTCATTAATGGGATCACAGAGTTCACTCATTAATGGGATCACGGAGATCATTAATGGGATCACAGAGCTCACTCATTACCAGGATCACAGAGGTCATTAACGGGATCACACAGCTCATTAGCGGATCACAGAGCTCGCTCATTAAGAGGATGACAGAGCTCATTAATGGGATCTCACAGCTAATTAATGGGATCTCAGAGCTCACTCATTAGTGGGATCACAGAGCTCATTAATGGGATCACACAGCTCGTTAGACAAAAATGAGGCGCGGGCGAAACTCGTCTTGAGGAGCAGCTGGGCGTGCTGGGGGTGCCCCGGGGGCAGTGCCACCCTGTGCCACCCTGTGCCACCCTCCCAGGCTATAAATGCCCGCCGTGCCCCTCTGCCCCATCCCTGAGGAGCTGATCAGCGCTCAGCCGGTGAGTCCCCGCTCCCCTTCCCCCCTCCAGCACCCCAAAACCCGCCCGGGACCCCCCCATGATGGCACCCCCTGCTCTGTGTCCCCAGGCTGGCCATGGCGTGTCCCCTGGAGCAGGCGATGGCCCTCATGGTCACCACCTTCCACAAGTACTCGGCCAAGGAGGGCGACAAGTACAAGCTCAGCAAGGCCGAGCTCAAGGAGCTGCTCAACAAGGAGCTGCCGGTCTTCGGGAGCGTGAGTGGCCTTGGGGACATCGCCGGGGTCCCTTGGGGGTGGAGGGGCACGAACCGACCAGCCCTGGCTCCTTCTCTGGGTCTTTGGCCCGGGTGTTTGTCCTGGGTCTTTCTCTGGGTCTTTGTCCTGGGTCTTTCTCTGGGTCCTTCTCTGGGTCTTTGTCCTGGGTCTTTGTCTTGGGTGCTTGTCCTGGGTCTTTGTCCCGGATCTTTGTCTGGATCTTTGTCTCAGGTCTTTTCTCCTGGGTCTTTGTCCTGGGTCTTTCTCTGGGTCTTTGTCTCGGGTCTTTCTCTGGATCTTTGTCTCGGGTCTTTTCTTCTGGGTCTTTGTCCTGGGTCTTTCTCTGGGTCTTTGTCCTGGGTGTTTGTCCTGGGTCTTTCTCTGGGTCTTTGTCCTGGGTCTTTGTCCCGGGTCTTTTCTCCTGGGTCTTTGTCTCGGGTCTTTGTCCCGGATCTTTGTCTGGGTCTTTGTCCCAGGCCTTTCTCCTGGGTCTTTCTCTGGGTCTTTCCTCCCGGGTCGTTCTTTCTCTGGGTCTTTGTCCCAGGTCTTTTTCTTCTGGGTCTTTCTCCAGGTCTTTCCCCTGGGTCTCTTCTTTCTCCCATGTCTTTTCTCCCAGGTCTTTGTCCTGGGTCTTTCCTCCTGGGTCTTTTCTCCTGGGTCTTTTCTCCCGGCTCTTTTTTCTCCCGGGTCATTCTCTGGGTCTTTTTTCCAGGGTCTTTGTCCCCGGTATTTTTCTCCCGGGTCTTTTCTCCCAGGTCTTTGTCCCGGGTCTTTTTCTGGGTCTTTGTCCTGGGTCTTTGTCCTGGGTCTTTCTCTGGGTCTTTCTCCCGGGTCTTTCTTTGGGGTCTTTTCTCCTGGGTCTTTTTTCTCCTGGGTCTTTTCTCCCAGGTCTTTCTCTGGGGTCTTTCTTTCCCTGGGACTTTTCTCCTGGGTCCTTTCTCTCTCGGGTCTTTCCTCCTGGATCTTTCTTTGGGTCTTTGTCCCGGGTCTTTCTTCAGGTCTTTCTCCTGGGTCTTTGTCCCAGATCTTTTTCTCCCGGGTCTTTCTCTGGGTCTTTCTCCCAGGTCTTTGTCCTGGGTCTTTTTTCTCCCAGGTCTTTCTTCAGGGTCTTTACTGGGATCTTTTCTCCCGGATCTTTGTCCGGGGTCGTTTTCCTCCCGGGTCTTTTCTCCCGGGTCTTTGTCTCAGGTCTTTGTCCCAGGTCTTTTTTCTCCCAGGTCTTTCTCCAGGTCTTTTCTCCCAGGTTTTTCTCAGGGTCTTTTCTCCTGAGTCTTTTTTCCTCCCAGGTCTTTTCTCTCCTGAATCTTTTTCCTCCCAAGTCTTTCTCCTCCCGGCTCTCTGCAATCCTGGTGGATCCACCCCTGGCACTCCAGGGAAAGCCCTGGGGAAGAGGAGGGACGAGGCCTCCAGGGGCTCAGCCCCAGAGGAAATTTGGCTTTTTTTAAACCCACAGAAATATTTTGTTTGGCGAAGGAAATCACGCTCCCGTTTCCATTTATTTCATAATTTCTTTTTTTAACCCTCACTTCCCTTTCTCAGCTTGTGGTTTCAACCAGGAAGCGAATTTTTAATTTTTAAATTTTTTTTTTTTGCTAAATTTTTCCACACCCGGGAGGCCCTTCAATTCAACTTTATTTATTTATAAATTTATTTATTTTGCCAAATTTTTCCACATCTGGGAGGCCCTTTAATTTTATTTATTTATTTATGTATTTATCTATTTATTTATTTATTTAGCCAAATTTTTCCACAGCCGGGAGGCCCTTTAATTTTATTTATTTATTTATTTATTTATTTAGCCAAATTTTTCCACACCTCGGAGGCCCTTCAATATTTTTATTTATTTATTTATTTTTTTTTTTAAAATTTTTTATTTTGTTTGGCAAATTTTTCCACACCCCGGGAGGCCCTTTAATATCAATTATATATTTATTTATTTACCCGAATTTTTCCACCCCCGGGAGTCCCTTTTGGTAATTTGGGCACTGCCCAGCTCCCCCACCTGCAGCTGCCGAGTCCAAAATCCCTCCATGAGGCAGAGGAGGGGAGAGGGGAGGGCCAGGGGCAGCCCCTGTCCCCAAGCCCTGTCCCCAAACCCTCTCTCCCGGCAGAAACAAATGGACGAGGCCGAGTTCAAGCGGCTGATGATGGACCTGGACCACAACAAGGACAGCGAGGTGGATTTCAAGGAGTACGTTTGCTTCCTGGCCTGCATCACCATGGGCTTCAACGAGTTCTTCAAGGATGACCCCAGCAAGCAGCACCGCAGGAAGTGACCCCAGAATGACCCCAGAGTGACCCCGGAGTGACCCTGGAGTGACCCCAGAGTGACCCCAGAATGACCCCGGAGAGACCCCCAGGATGACCCCGGAGTGACCCCCAGAGTGACCCCTCCAGTGACCCCTCCCCGATCCCATCCCAGCCCTGAGGGGTTTTCAATAAAAGCTTTTCCCTGATCCCGGATGAGTTTTGGGGTTTTGTTCATTTTTTTCCCCCCAATCCCGGCTCAGTTTTGGGGTTCCGTCCAGGCTCTCCCCAGCCCTGGTTCAGTTCTGGGGTTCTGTCCAGGCTCTTCCCAATCTTGGTTCAATTCTGGGGTTCTGTTCAGGCTTTACCCTAATCCCAGCTCAGTTCTGGAGTTCTGCTCATTTTTTCCCCCGATCCTCATTGAGTTCTGGGGTTGTTTTCAGGTTTCCCCCAATCCTCGCTCAGTTCTGGGGTTCTGTTCAGTTCTGAGGTTCTGTTCAGTTTTGGGGGTTCTGTTCATTTTTTCCCCCAATCCTGGATCTGTTCTGGGGTTCTGTTCAGTTCTGGGGTTCTGTCCAGGCTCTCCCCAGTCCTGGTTCAGTTCTGGGGTTCTGTCCAGGCTCTCCCCAATCCCAGCCCAGTTCTGGGGTTCTGTCCAGGCTCTCCCCAATCCCAGCCCAGTTTTGGGGTTCTATCCAGGCTCTCCCCAATCCCAGCCCAGTTCTGGGGTTCTGTCCAGGCTCTCCCCAATCCCAGCTCAGTTTGGGGTTCTGTCCAGGCTCTCCCCAATCCCAGCCCAGTTCTGGGGTTCTGTCCAGGCTCTCCCCAGTCCCGGTTCAGTTCTGGGGTTCTGTCCATCTCTCCCCAATCCCAGCCCATTTCTGGGGTTCTGTCCAGGCTCTCCCCAGTCCCGGTTCTGTTTTGGGGTTCTGTTCAGTTCTGGGGTTCTGTCCAGGCTCCCCCCAGTCCCGGTTCAGTTCTGGGGTTCTGTCCAGGCTCTCCCCAATCCCAGCCCAGTTCTGGGGTTCTGTCCAGGCTCTCCCCAGTCCCGGTTCTGTTTTGGGGTTCTGTTCAGTTCTGGGGTTCTGTCCAGGCTCTCCCCAGTCCCGGTTCAGTTCTGGGGCTCTGTTCCCACCACCAGCCCTGACTCACCCCTTCCTCCACCCCCGTGGGATTTTCCACGGCGCCTCAGCCCCGCCAGGGTTTATTTTGGGAGAAATTCCAGCAAAACCAACTCTCGGATGTCCCCTGGAACGCTCTGGCCGGCTCGGGGAGGGTTCAGGAGCGGTGCCCTGGGTGCCACCAGGGTCGGGGGGGCACCAAACCTGGGCGAGGCAGCACAGCCGGAGCCACATCGGGGCCACATCGGGGCTGGCATTCGGGAGCCGCGGGACTCCCCCGCCCCCGGCAGCTCCGGGCAGGTCGGGGCTGGTTTGGGAAAGGTCCCTCAGCTGCTTCCCAGATTCCCAGAGAAATAATTCCGGCTGTAAAAACCCCACACAAAGCACGACAGAGCCTGGCCCCAAAACCCCCAGGTCCTCCACAAACCCCCCAAATCCTCCCCAAACTCCCCAGATCCTCCTCAAAGCCCTCAGGTCCTCCCCAAACCCCCCAGATCTTCCTCAAAACCCCCAAATCCCCCCAAAGCTCACAAATTCTCCCCAACCCCCCCAAATCCTCCCTAAAGCCCCCAGGTCCTCTCCAAAGCCCCCAAATCCTCCCCAAAGTCCCCAAATCCTCCCCAAAGCCCCCAAATCCTCTCCAAAGCCCCCAGATCTTCCCCAAAGGCCCCAGATCCTCCCCAAACCCCCCAGATCCTCCCCAAACCCCCCAAATCCTCCCCAAAGCCCCCAAATCGTCCCCAAAGCCCCCAAATTGTCCCCAAAGCCCCCAAATCCTCTCCAAACCCCCCAGACCCTCCCCAAAGCCCCCAGATCCTTCCCAAACCCCCCAGATCCTCCCCAAAGCCCCCCCAGATCCCTCCAGGAGCTCCAAATTTCCCCCTTCCCCTTCTCAGCCCCCTTTACAAAGAACCCCCCCGGAGTTTCTGCCCCTGCCAGGGATTCCCCCAAATTCCCACTGTCCGAGGGGGTGACGAGCCTCAGCCTCGGGGTTTTGTTTTTTTCTTTTCTGCCGAAATTTAAAGACCCTCCCCGAGCGGGGGTTTGGTGAATTTCCCACCCTGAGCATCGCGGCAGCCGCGGCTTCGTCCCCGTTTTTGTCCCTCTGCCCAGCTGGGGGGTCTGGGGGACACTCGAGGGGGTCTGTCAGGGCTGGGGGTGACACTCGGGGGTTTTGCCAGGGCTGGGGGTTGGGCAGGGCCGGTTCCCGGTGCCCCCGCAGCTCCCGGACACGTGCCCGGGCCACGGGAACCGCTCCGTTACACAACGGCGCCGTTAGGAAACACAAATCGCTGCCAGGACACCGAAAAAGGAAAAAAAAAAAAAATAAAAAAACCTTCGGCACAAGCCCGGCTCGACACCACCCCCGAGGCCGAACCGCGCTGGGTCCCGGCCGAACCTCGGGATGCTGCCCCGGTGGCACCGGGCATGGGTGGGGCGAGGGGGATGCGGTGCCCACCCCGAACCCCGAGGGGCTCTCCCGGCCCGGGTGGTCCCTGGGCAGCCCCAGGGGCACATTTTGCTCCTCCTAAGCTGCCGTGGCAGGGGAGCTCCCGGGCTTTAATTTCTCCTCCTTTTCTCCTTTTCCAGCCCGCTCCGGGCGGGCTCGGGAGCGTCGCTGCCTCCCCGGCCGGGTGTGGCCCAGGCGGGGTTATAAATGCCAGGGCCTGAGGCTGGCTCCCCTTCCGCCCTGCCCGATCTCTTTTGTCTTTCCTAAGCTCTCGGTGAGTTGTTTTTCCCCCCCTCCCTTCCCTCGCCAGATGTTCTCCAGATGTCGCCAGGCGCGGCTGAGAGGTCCTGGCAGAAGTTCCCGCTGCAGGTGCCGAGCTGGGAATGTGGATTTCACCTGGCGAGGGCTGCAAAAACTCCCGAGCCCCTTCCCCGCCCCGTTTTCCCCCCGTTTTGGGGTTGCCCAGCCCGGCCGGGGAGGGAACGGAACATCCCGGGACGGGGGATGGGCACCTGGGGGATGCCAACTCCTCTGTGCCCTCCCCGTGTCCCCAGGCTTGCCGCTGTCCCCATGGCGTGTCCCCTGGAGCAGGCGCTGGCCGTGGTGGTCGCCACCTTCCACAAGTACTCGGGCAACGAGGGCGACAAGTACAAGCTCAACAAAGCCGAGCTTAAGGAGCTGCTCACCAAGGAGCTGCCGAGCTTCAGCGTGAGTGCCAGGGGGGGACACTCCGGCCTTCGGGGGGGGTGGGGGGTGCAAAGCCCGATTTTAACCCCTCCTTTTCCTCCTCCTCGGGTAGAAACAAGCCAGCGAGGCGAGTTTACAGAAGCTGATGAGCAACCTGGACTGCAACAGCGACAACGAGGTGGATTTCCAGGAGTACGTGACCTTCCTGGCCTGCATGGCCATGATGTGCAACGACTTCTTCCAGGACCTGCCGGACAAGATGCCGCGCAGGAAGTGAGGGCAGGGCCCGGCACCGCCCCGGGACCCTCCCGTTGTGCCCCCGATGCCATTTCAATAAATCTCGATTTAAACGAAGCGGTTTTGCCCCCCCCGGGGGTCTCTCTGGCCGGGCTGGGGGAAGCTGGGGGTGATGCCAGGCTGGCTCTGGCTCAGGTTGTGCCCTGGGCTGGGGGAAGCTGGGGGTGATGCCAGGCTGGCTCTGGCTCTGGTTCTGGCTCTAGTTCTGGTTCTCATTCTGGCTCTGGCTCTGCCGGGACTGGGGGAAGCTGGGGACCATGCCAGGCTGGCTCTGGCTCTGGCTCTGGCTCTGGCTCTGGCTCTGGTTCTTTTTTTGGCTCTGGTTCTGGTTCTGCCCTGGGCTGGGGGAAGCTGGGGGTGATGCCAGGCTGGCTCTGGCTCTGGTTCTTGTTCTGGTTCTGGTTCTGGTTCTGCCCTGGGCTGGGGGAAGCTGGGGGTGATGCCAGGCTGGCTCTGGTTCTGGTTCTGGTTCTCGCTCTGGCTCTGGTTCTTTTTCTGTCTCTGTCTCTGGTTCTCGCTTTGGTTCTGGTTCTTGTTCTGGTTCTGACTCTGTCTCTGTCTCTGGTTCTGGCTCCGGTTCTGGCTCTGGCTCCGGTTCTGGCTCTGGTTCTTTTTCTGTCTCTGTCTCTGTCTCTGTCTCTGTCTCTGTCTCTGGTTCTCGCTTTGGCTCTGGTTCTTGTTCTGTCTCTGTCTCTGGTTCCGGTTTTGGTTCTGGTTCTGGCTCTGTCCGGGGTGGGTGCTGCCCCCCCGAGCCCTCGGGACCCTCCCCCGGGGCCGCTCCCGGGCAGCCCCGCCGGGCTGAGTCAGCCGTGCCCGGCCGCTGCTTCCCCGGAGCCGCTCACACCCGCAGGGCTGCGGGAACAGCTCCGAGCTGGAATTCTGCCCACTCGGGGTCTGTCCCTCACCCACCGCCCCACGGATGTCGCGATTGTCGCCATTGTCCCCTCCCCACGCCCGGTGCCGCGGGGTTTCTGCCGCGTTCCCGCCCGGGGTGCGGCCGTGCGGAGCAGCCACTTCCCGGTGCTCCGGGCCAGCCCATGCCGGTCCCGGCCCCGCCGCTCCGTTCCTCCCCCGCTGGTGACCCTTCCCCGTCCCTTTGTCACCCTGCGGGCTCCAGATGTGCCACACGCTCCTTCCAGATGTGGCCGTGCCCCCTCCACCATCTTCGTGCTCAGCTCGGGGGTGCCACAAAGGGACGGGAGGAGAGGGAACGGCCTCAGGCTGTGCCAGGGGGGGCTCATGGGGTGGAATTTCCTCCTGGAAAGGGCGGCCAGGACTTGGCAGGGGTTGCCCAGGGAGGGTGGGAGTGGCCACCCTGGTCTGGGTGAGCAGGTGGGGGTCGGGCACAGCTTGGGCGTGGTGATCTTGGAGCTTTTCCAGCCTCTGGGATCCCGGGATTCTATAATTTAGGAGGAAAAAAGTCTCCATCCCTCCAGAGTCAGTGAACCCCCAGAGAACGGGGCTCTGCCAACCCTGTACCCCCGGGCAGGTGAGAGGGACCCCCCAAAAATCCCAGACCTCACCTGTGGCCATCTGAAGGTGGAATGATCCACCCTAAATCCATCCCTCTGTCAGGGATCCACCCTGGATCACTCACCTGTCCTTGTCCCACTCCTGTCCCCATGGCACTCACCTGTCCCCATGGCACTCACCTGTCCTTGTCCCACTCCTGTCCCCATGGCACTCACCTGTCCCCATGGCACTCACCTGGCCTTGTCCCTGTCCCCATGTGGTCCAGCCATGCCCCCTCCTGTCCCCATGGCACTCACCTGTCCCCATGGCACTCACCTGGCCTTGTCCCCCTCCCATCCCCATTGGTACACAGGTGGCCTTGTGCCCCTCCTGTCCCCATGGCACTCACCTGTCCTTGTCCCACTCTCATCCCCATGGCACACAGATGGCCTTGTCCCCCTTGCCAGGTGGCCCAGCCACACCCTGTCTGGTCTCCATGGCACTCACCTGTCCTTGTCCCTCTCCTGTCCCCATGGCACTCACCTGTCCCCATGGCATTCACCTGTCCTTGTCCCACTCCTGTCCCCATGGCACTCACCTGTCCCCATGGCACTCACCTGTCCTTGTGCCCCTCCTGTCCCCATGGCACTCACCTGTCCCCATGGCACTCACCTGTCCTTGTCCCCCTCTCCTGTCCCCATGGCACTCACCTGTCCTTGTCCCTCTCCTGTCCCCATGGCACTCACCTGTCCTTGTCCCCCTCCTGTCCCCATGGCATTCACCTGTACTTGTCCCCCTCTTGTCCCCATGTCACTCACCTGTCCTTGTCCCACTCCTGTCCCCATGGCACTCACCTGTCCCCATGGCACTCACCTGTCCTTGTCCTACTCCTGTCCCCATGGCACTCACCTGTCCTTGTGCCCCTCTCCTGTCCCCATGGCACTCACCTGTCCCCATGGCACTCACCTGTCCTTGTCCCTCTCCTGTCCCCATGGCACTCACCTGTCCCCATGGCACTCACCTGTCCTTGTGCCCCTCCTGTCCCCATGGCACTCACCTGTCCCCATGGCACTCACCTGTCCTTGTCCCCCTCTCCTGTCCCCATGGCACTCACCTGTCCTTGTCCCTCTCCTGTCCCCATGTCACTCACCTGTCCTTGTCCCTCTCCTGTCCCCATGGCACTCACCTGTCCTTGTCCCCCTCTTGTCCCCATGGCACTCACCTGTCCTTGTCCCACTCCTGTCCCCATGGCACTCACCTGTCCTTGTCCCCCTCTCCTCCCCATGGCATTCACCTGTCCTTGTCCCACTCCTGTCCCCATGGCACTCACCTGTCCCCATGGCACTCACCTGTCCTTGTCCCACTCCTGTCCCCATGGCACTCACCTGTCCCCATGGCACTCACCTGTCCTTGTGCCCCTCCTGTCCCCATGGCACTCACCTGTCCCCATGGCACTCACCTGTCCTTGTCCCCCTCTCCTGTCCCCATGGCACTCACCTGTCCTTGTCCCTCTCCTGTCCCCATGGCACTCACCTGTCCTTGTCCCTCTCTCCTGTCCCCATGGCACACACCTGTCCTTGTCCCACTCTCATCCCCATGGCACTCACCTGTCCTTGTCCCACTCCTGTCCCCATGGCACTCACCTGGCCTTGTCCCTCTCTCATGTCCCCATGGCACTCACCTGTCCTTGTCCCACTCCTGTCCCCATGGCACTCACCTGTCCTTGTCCCTGTCCCCACGTGGCCCAGCCATGCCCTCTGCCATCCCCAGGCCTGTCTGAACCCGTGTCCCTGTGGTGCCACCCGTGTCCCTCTGCCCAGCCCACGCGCGTCCCCTTCCCGTAGGGACGCGCCCGTTCCCATCCCCAGCCCCGTCCCTTTGTCTCCCTCTTTTGCAATTTTGGGATTTTCTGGCAGCAGTTCCCGGGATCGGGAGCCTGGCGGGAGGAGTTTCACCACCTCTGTCATCGTCACTTCCCAAAAACCTTCGTGACCAGCTGGACTCGGGGTGGGGGCTCCTCACCACCCCCCTCCAGACACCTGGGGTTCTGCAGCTCCTTCTGGGAATACTGGGAATACTGGGAATACTGGGAATACTGGGAATACTGGGAGGGGTCAGCTGGGAATTGGTCACCCAGGCGATGCCCTGGGTTATCCTCGGGCAGCAATTCCAGCTGCCGGGAAGTGCCACCTCCCAGGACTGGCTGGCAGAGTTCCACCCAGCAGGATTGTCCCCTGGATCCGGGGCGGTGCCCTCCTGGAGGGGTGGCATGTGCTGCCCACCCCTGGCACCTGCCAGGGGGAAGGGAGTTGGCGGAGAATTTTCAAAGCCGGACAAAATAAAAGTTTTTCGAGCGCCTCTCGGTTGCCCCACCTGTGAGTCAGAAAAAAGTTTAATCCAACTCCTGTCCAGCAGCCAAATTCACCAAAAATATCGGTGACAAACCACGTCCCCCCTGGGTAAAACCGGTGTCACCTGGAGACCCCCACCCAGAGAAGTTCCTCCTCCATCTCCTCCACCAAACACTTGGAGAACGTTCCAGAAAAGCTCCTGCGCCATCGCTGACCCCCGATGTAATTTTTGGCGTCTCCTTGTTTTTCCTGACGAGTTTGGGGCTTCCCCTCCCTGGATAACAGTTCCTGGATGGGGTGAGGAGCCCCAAATCCTCACCTGGGCGTGCTGCGTGCCTTGCACAACTCCTGGAGTTCCTGCCCCGCCGGCAGCTCCGGGAGGGTATAAAAGGTGCCATCCCCAGCTTGGCACCACCGATCCTCCTGCTCCTCCCTTTCAGAGCCCAGACCTCCTCCAAGGTGAGCATATCCTTCCCGGTGAGTCCCGGGGTCGGGGTTCCCTTCGATGTTTTGCCGTTTGTGCCTTTCCCGGCAGGATGAAAACCGACCTGGAGCTGGCGCTGGAGTGCGCCGTCAACGTCTACCACCGGTACGCGGTGCGGCAGCCCATGGACGACTACCTGAGCCGGGGGGAGTTCTCCAGCCTGCTCAAGGAGACGGCCGAGCCCTTCCTGAGGAACACCGTGCCGGTGAGACCCCGGGGGGGGGGGATCGGTGGGGTGGGATCAGTGGGGTGGGATGGGATCAATGGGGATTGATGGGATGGGATCAATGGAATGGAATGGGATCAGTGGGATGGGATGGGATGGGATCGATGGGATGGGATCAATGGGATGGGATCAATGGGATCGATGGGATGGAATCAGTGGGATGGGATGGGATTGATGGGATGGGGTAGGATGGGGTCAATGGGATGGGATCAATGAGATGTGATGAGATGAGTTGGGATGGGATAGGTTGGGATGGGATCAAAGGGATGGGATCGATGGGATCAGTGGGATGTGATGGGATGGGATAGATTGGGAGGGGTTCAAAGGGATGGGATCCATGGGATGGGATGGGATCAATGGTATGGTATGGTATGGCGTGGGATCAGTGGGATGTGATCAATGGGATGGGATGGGTGGGAATGGGCCTGGGAGATCCTCTCCTTCCAGGGATGTTGGGCAGGGACACCTTCCACTGGATCGGGGCGCTCAGAGCTCATCCTTGGGCACTTCCAGGGACCCCTGGGGATGGGGGCGGTTCACAGAATTCCCAGAATCACTGGGTCGGAGGAGACCTTCAAGATCATCCAGTCCAACCCACCCCCAACCCCTCAACTAAACCCTGGCACCCAGTGCCACATCCAGGCTTGTTTAAACACATCCAGGGCTGGTGACTCCACCACCTCCCCTGGGCAGAACATTCCAGAACTTTATCTTGGGAGCTCCCCAAAGGGAGGGAAGGTTTTTTGGGGTTCAGCCCTTGCTGGGTGAGGGTGAGTGACCCCGAGGTGACTCTGCTCCCCCCACAGCCCAAAACCACCATGGACAGCTACATCGGGCAGCTCTTCACCAAAGCCGACGCCAACCACGACGGCCGCCTCAAGTTCACCGAGTTCCTGACCACGCTGAGCCTCGTGGCCATCGATGCCCACAACAGGTCCCACAAGAGCCCTGGTGGTGACCATGGCCACGACCACGGGCACGGGCACAGCCACCGTCACTGAAACGGAGCCATCTCCCACGGCGGCCGAGCCACGGGACTCTGCGTCCCCCCAGGAGCCTCAGCCCTGCACCCAAACCTTTGTCACCTGCTTCTGCTTTGTGGCATTGAAATAAAGTCCCTTCCTTTGAGCACCAAACCCATCCGTGTTCCGTGTCCTGGGGTCTCCCCTGGAGGGGGGTGAAGCCCACCCAGCCCATGATTAAACCCAGATTGAGGGGAGAGTGGCATGGGGGGGATCTTGTTCAGGGCAGAGGGGGGGTCAGGACAAGGTTTTGGGGGGTCTCCAGTGGGCAGCACAGGCTGAGGGGGCTCCTGGAGGGTGTCAGATCTGAGGGTGAAGCCCCAGGAAGTGCCAGAGGTGAAACACAGTTGGGGGGGTCCTTCCTCAGGTCTCTGCCAAGACCCGGCCCTGGAACTGGGGGTGCCACATCCTGGGGGTGTCACATTCCGGGGATGCCAGTTCCCAAGGGTGTCACATCCTGGGGGTGCCACATCCAAGGGGTGCCAGATCCCAAGGGTGTCGCATACAAGGGGTGCCAGATCCCAAGGGTGCCACATCCAAGAGATGCCAGATCCCAAAGGTGTCACATCCAAGGGGTGCCACATCCAAGAGATGCCAGTTCCCAAGGGTGTCACATACAAGGGGTGCCGCATTCAAGAGACGCAAGATCCCAGGAGGGTCACATACAAGGGGTGCCAGATCCCAAGGGTGCCACATCCAAGGGGTGCCAGATCCAAGAGATGCGAAATCCCAGGAATGTCACATCCAAGAGATGCCAGATCCCAAAGGTGTCACATCCAAGGGGTGCCAGATCCCAAGGGTGTGACATTCCAGGCATATGTGAGATGTTTTTGTGACCCCAAAAGAGCCCAGCAGCCCCAGCAGAGCAAAGCACGAGGCCGAGGGGCTCCGGGGGCTCCATCCTGGGAGCTGCTCAGAGGAACGGCCGCTCTGCAGAACCAGTCGAACCTCTCATGGTTTGGGACACATCCCCCAGGTCACCACACACCTGAAAGCCACCGTGGGCTCGTGAGGGCTGAAAAAGGAGGGGACAAGAGCTCCAGTGAGGGGACACTGAGTGGGGAACCCCCAGGCTCAGGAGGCTCCAACATCAGCCCAAACCAGGGCCTGTCCCGGGTGAAATCAGCGGGGTTTGGGTGGCACCTCGGTGACACAGGACAGCTCTGAGTTTGGGGAGCCTCCCTCGAGGCAAATGTCACTCACTGCCACCCCCGTGTCACTCGGGCACTGCTGCCCTTGCAGGGCTGGGCATCGCCAGGTGCTCCCCCAGAGGTTTTAGGGAAAAACTGGGAAAATTGGGAAAGGGGCCGAGGGTGGGAGGGACGAGAGCACCAGAGGATTTCCTGGCCAGCTGGGGGACGAGGGTGCAGTTTGGGAAGGGTGACACTCAAATCTGGGGTGGGTGACACTCCAGTTTGGGATGGGTGACATTCCAGTTTGGGAATCCAGTTTGGGATGGGTGACACTCCAGTTTGGGTTCCCAGTTTCGGGTGGGTGACACTCTAGTTTGGGATGGGTGACACTCCAGTTTGGGAACCCAGTTTGGGATGGGTGACACTCCAGTTTGGGATGGGTGACACTCCAATTTGGGATCCCAGTTTGGGATGGGTGACACTCCAGTTTGGGTTCCCAGTTTCGGGTGGGTGCCACTCCAGTTTGGGATGGGTGACACTCCAGTTTGACATACCAGTTTGGGATGGGTGACACTCCAATTTGGGATCACTCCAGTTTGGGATGGGTGACACTCCAGTTTGGGATGGGTGACACTCCAGTTTGGGATGGGTGCCAGTGTGCAAGGAGCCCGTCCGGGAAACAAAAGGAGCAATGCAGTGAGTCAGGGATACCGGAATAAATCCGTGCAATGCCCCGGGGACACAGGAGCATCCTCAAACAGGAACGGGCACCCCCGGTTCAGCTGGTCCTTCCCTCTTCCTCCTACCCATTGTCTGCTTTTAAACTTGTCATTGTCTGATTTTAAACCTTTTAATTGTCTGATTTTAAACCTTTTAATTGTCTGATTTTAAATCTTCTCATTGTCTGATTTTTAAACCTTCTCATGGTCCGAATTTAAATCTTCTCATTGTCTGATTTTTAAACCTCTTAATTGTTTGATTTTTAAACCTTCCCATTGTCTGATTTTAAATCTCATTTTCTGATTTCAAATCTGCTCTTCTTTGTCCCTGACATGGGTGACACAGAGGTGACAATTGCAAAACATGCAGCATTTCCTGCACCAGCCAGAAAAGACCCTGGCCTTGTGTTTTCTCCTGGTTTTGTGCCCAGTTTCCTCCAGAAAATCTCTGCAGCGAGAGCAGAGTACAAGTAGAAAACAATGGAAAATATTCTGGAAAACAAGTTATAAAATACAGATGCTGCTTTGTCTTGGGCAGCGTCCAACCAGTTGGCGTTGTAAAAAACAGAAATCACATTAAAAGCTCACCCAGGGGACAAAGCCATCCCTGTTTCCATGTGCAACAGCCCAGTTCGCTCCTACAGCAGAAGGAAAATGCGCAAATTTTTCGTCGTGTTGCAAAACTCCCCAAGTTTTGGCAACTTCTGCCCGGACGGCCTTGCCCTCGACATGGAGGTGTGACCAAGCCAGAGTTTTTCCCCTCCCTGAGCCCTGTCAGAGGTGATGGAGGGGCCAAGGACAACATTTCCAAAGCCTGGTGGGTGCAACCAGGAACTGGAGCGTTGGAATGAGGCCGGGAGGGGCTCGGGGTTCCCACCTGGCAATTTCCAGGTGCGGGAAATGTGAACTCAAGCTGATGCTTGTGGCAGGTGTGTCACCAACTCTGATGAAACAGGACCTCAGACAGGTATAAAAGGGCTGCTCCAGGCTCCTGGGGCACACTGACGGATCCAAACCCTCCTCGGAGACCAGGGTGAGTAGGACAAGGATGGTCCTTGCAGGGGAAAGGATGAGGGAGAAGAAGTTTGGGATCCATCAGCCCAGGGTGATGGGTTCTCTTCGGGGTAGAGCAGGAGGTTGGTTTGGGTTGGAAAATGAGGACAAATTATTGGGGTTCTGGTGCCATCTTTGGTGGAGTCACCACTAATTCTGTGCCCTCTGCCCCTGCTGGCCTGACCCTGCTTCCCTCACCTGAGAAAGGTCCTCAGGTGTGTTGGAACAAGCTGCTCCTTGGCAAAGCCAAGCTGGAGCTGTATCCCATCAATATCCCCAAATCCCCTCATTTTCTACTCCCCACCAAGGACCTGCAGGTGCCCCCAGGCTCAGGCGCAGTTTTTTGTCCCCTCTCACACTTCGAGGTTTGTCCCCAACCCCTGCAGGTCCCCCCCAGAGCTCAGCCATGTCCACCAGCACCCACAGCCAAGCCGGGAGCCGGCAGTTCCCCGGGAATTGCACCCTGGAGAAGGCCCTGCAGACCGTGGTGGACACGTTCCACCAGTACAGCATCCGCCAGGGCGAGATCGACCTCCTGAGCCTCGGCGACTTCACCACGCTGCTGAAGGAGCAGGCGCCGTCCTTCCTGCAGACCTGCGTGAGTGCCCGAGGGACAACCCCACGGGGATGGGGCTCAGGACCCCCCTGGGGGTCGGGGGGTTTCTGTCACGCCCAGTTTGGGGTCGCCCCTGCTCTTCCTCCTGCCGCGCGTGGTGGTGGAAAGCGAATCGGGCGCAGCGAAATTTAAAATTCTTCTGGTTTTTGCAAGGCCCAAATCGAAAGGTTCCACGTGTGTGGCGCTGGGGAAGTGAATTGAACTCACACCTGAGCAGTCCAGCCACGCAATCTAAAATTATTCTGGTTTTTGCAAGGCCCAATCGAAAGATTCTCTTTTCAATGGCAGATCAATTGTGAAATCTTTGCCGTCGTCAGCAATCCCGCCCTGGCTCTGATTATGACCCGAGCTGTCGTTTCTCGTGTTGTAAAAATTGGTTTTGGAGGTCTGCAGGATCAGAAAATCCGTTTGGATCCCTCTTTGAGGCGTCCCCTTGAAATCTGAGCCCACACAATTGCATTTTTTCTCCTGACGCTGCGAGAAGAAATGGCTGTGGCATCCATGTGTTGTCTTTGTTGAAGGACCTCAGCAAACTTCTCCAGGGCTTCTTGGGCCTCGGCTGAGAGGATTCTGGGAGCTCTAATGTTGCAGTCTCCTCTCAATAAGTTGGAAAGTGGTGCGAGTTCATCCTTGGTGATTCCCAAAATTGGCCTGGTGCAACTGATTTCTCCCAAAATTGGCCTGGTCCAACTGATTTCTCCCCAAATTGACCTGGTTCAATTGGTTTCTCCCCAAATTGACCTGGTTCAATTGGTTTCTCCCAAAACTGGCCTGGTGCAATTGGTTTCTCCCAAAATTGGCCTGGTGCAATTGCTTTCTCCTAAAATTGGCCTGATCCAATTGGTTTCTCCCAAAATTGGCCTGGTCCAACTGATTTCTCCCAAAATTGGCCTGGTGCAATTTATTTCTCCCAAAATTTGCCTTATCCAACAGATTTCTCCCAAAATTGGCCTGATCCAATGGATTTCTCCCAAAATTGGCCTGGTTCAATTGGTTTCTCCCAAAATTGGCCTGATCCAACTGATTTCTCCCAAAATTTGCCTTATTCAACTGATTTCTCCCAAAATTGGCCTGGTGCAATTGATTTCTCCCAAAACTGGCCTGATCCAATGGATTTCTCCTAAAAGCCACTGTGTCCCCAACCACAGGGATTTGGGACAAAATCCTGTCCCCTCTGGTGTTTAATCTGGGGCTAAGGGCGAGGCAGGGGAGGGCTGGGACATCCTGCAGCTTCCAAACCCTTCCCAGGGCAGAGAAGGATCCACCCAGCTCCAGGAGTGGAGCCGAGGCAGGGACGTGACCCTCACCTCGTGTCCCCAAATTTAGGACAGGAACCGGGCTGGCTACTTGGAGAAGCTCTTCCAGGAGACCGACCTGAACAAGGACAAGGAGGTGAGCTTTGAGGAGTTCACCATCGTGCTGAGCAAGCTGGCCGACGACGCCCACCGCATCAGCCACGGCTCCGACCGCTGCGGGCCCGACCAGGACTGAGCCCGGCCGTGGAAAAATGGGAGAGGGAAGCTTGGGGAACTGGGCTCTGGCTGCTCCCTGCCCGCCTGGAGCAGCCCCTTGGCACAATAAAGCAGCACTTGAAGTTCTCTGAGCTCCTTATCCATCGTGGGGGTGGGAGGGACAGAGGGACAGAGGGACAGAGGGGGGTGGGTGGGGTCACCTGCAGCCATGGTTTTGTCCAAAAACCCTCATGAAGCAAAATGTTCCCAGTGCCCAAAATCCTCTGGTTTGGGATGTTGGGGTTTCAGGGTGTGTTGGCGATGATTTTCTGCCGTTCAGACACTTCCATGTCCCAACACTGCCACACCCAAATCCCAAATCCTGCACCTCAGGCACTGGGAATGCTCTGCTTGATGACAATTTGGGATTTGGGAAGTTGGGGTATCGGGGTGTTGGGATATGGACCCCGGGGGGACAAAGCTGCTGCTCCCTCTCCCCACCCCAGCCACTCTCCTGCCCCTAAAAGTGAGTTTTGAAAGAATTTTGCAATTCTTTGCAACCTCGGGGTGTTCCAATGGGTCTCTGGGCACCTCCCAGCAGATCCTGGGTTGTTCCTGCTCTGGTTCATGGATCCCTGGCCAAGCCTGGGCCTTGGGGACAGCTGGACAGGCAGGTTCAGCTTTAAGGACACCTGCAGAGCCACCCAAGTGGTGCCAGCGCCTGTCCCTGTGACCCCCTTGTCCCTCAGTGCCTGCACTGACCACTCACACCTGGGGGTCACCCCTGGCTTGGAACCCCCTGTCCCCCATCCTTGTCCCCCATCCTTGTCCCCCATCCTCGTCCCCCTGGCACCTCCAGGGTGATCAAAGGGAGTCCAATTGCACCAAATTCCTGAAATTGCACCAAAACTCCGCAACACGGCGGCCGCCCCCGGACACGCGGTTGTGAAACGTCCCCGATGTCCCCAGATGTCCTGTTCTGCAGCAGAACCCGCTGGTTGTGAAAGCAGAGCACCCCAGCAGCCAGGGCTGGGGGCTGGGGGTGGAATCCCGGGGTCCTTTCATTTGGGAAAGACCTCCAAGGTCGAGTTCAGCCTGTGATCTGTCCCCACCTGGTCACCCACACCAATGTCCAGCCTGTGACCTGTCCCCACCTGGTCACCCAGACCTGTCCCCACCTGGTCACCAATGTCCAGCCTGTGACCTGTCCCCACCTGGTCACCCAGACTTGTCCAGCCTGCGATCTGTCCCCACCTGGTCACCCACACCAATGTCCGGCCTGTGACCTGTCCCCACCTGGTCACCCAGATCTGTCCCCACCTGGTCACCAATGTCCAGCCTGTGATCTGTCCCCACCTGGTCACCCAGACCTGTCCCCACCTGGTCACCAATGTCCAGCCTGCTACCTGTCCTCACCTGGTCACCCAGACCTGTCCCCACCTGGTCACCCAGACCAATGTCCAACCCTTCCTTGGACACCTCCAGGGATGAGGACTCCAAACCTCTGTGGCCTGGTTGCCCTTTCCAGGAGGAAATTCCTGCTGGAAGGAGCTCCTGAACTCGGCCTTGTTTTGGCCTCCAAACCCAGGAGTCCCAAGACCAACCTGAGACCAACCATGACGAGACCAACCCGAGCTGGGCAGGTCCAACAAACCCCAGAGGAGATTGCTGAGTCAGCAGGCAGCTCGTTTTGATGAGGAAACCCTGGAAAATCTCGTTTTGCTCCCAAACTTGGCGGCTCGGAGCCGCCAGGCCCGCGCGAGGCCTACGCCAGGCCGAGAAAAACCACCACAAAAAAAAAAAAGCCACAAAGGAGAGACAGAGCCCTGAAAAGAGAAATAAAAATGCACCTTTCAGCCACACCTGGGCTCTGCAGCTCAGGGCACACCTGGGGTGGGGATGGAACGGAGCTCCTGGAGCTGGGCCAGGCCGGGAACACGCCCGGATCATCTTTCATGGACAGCTGGTTGCTGCAGGCTGGGGACGGTCCCGGTGCCACCCGTGCCCCGTGTGACACAGCCGGCGCTGCCAGGAGCGGGTGGCACTCGGTGTTGTGCTCTGGGGAGGGGTCAAAGGTTGGGCTCGGTGGTTTTGGAGGTTTTGGGCAAGGCGTGGGATGCTGGGATGCATCAGGGGTGGGGACATTTTGGGGACCGTCAACCCCCGGCATCAGCAAATGGCCCTGGAAAGGAGGAAAATGGGGAAAAATCCCAAATGTGGACGAGTCCCAAATGTGGAAAAAATCCCAAATGTTGAAAAATCCCAAATGTGGAAGAACCCAAATGTGGAAAAATCCCAAATGTGGAAAAATCCCAAATATGGAAGAATCCTAAATATGTAGAAAACAAATGTGGAAAAATCCTAAATATGGAAAAATCCCAAATATGGAAAAATCCCAAAAGCAGGAAAATCCCAAATGTGGAAGTTTCCAAATGTAGAAAAACCCAAATGTGGAAAAATCCCAAATATGTAAAATTTCCAAATGTGGAAAAATCCCAAATGTGGAAGAATCCCGAATATGGAAAAATCCCAAATGTGGAAAAATCCCAAATATGTAAAACTTCCAAATGTGGAAAAATCCCAAATGTGGAAGATCCCAAATATGGAAAAATCCCGAATTGGGAGGATCCCAAGGGAAAGGAGTGGAAGGATCCCAAGGGAAGGGGCTTTTGCCCAGAGCTGGTGGCCAATCCCAGCAGGTGAGGGGACAGGGCCACCCCCACCTGAGCTGGTGACACCCCGAGCTTGCGGGAAAAGCCACAGAGCCCCTTTTGGGGAACTTTCTGGAGCCTTGAGCAATGCCAGGGGCGTTGTGGGGCCAGGAACGGGACAGGACGGGGACATTTCACAATGGGGACACTTCATAAGAGACACCGGGGTGGCACCGGCCCCGCAGCCGCCCCAGGGGACCTCGCTGAGGTGACAAGATGAGCAAGGCAAGTGCGGGGTGGGGGCATTTGGGGGTGTCCGTGCTCTTTTCCAGGTGATCCGAGGTGTGAGGATCCTCAGGGAGCTTCTCCTCATCTCCACCCCGGGGTCCTGGCTGGGCAAAACCAAATCCACAGCCCGTGAGGAGAGAGGTTTCCTCCTGGAAGGGGTTCCTGGCCACCAAAGAGGCTCCTGGACGTCAGATCTCCTGCTCTGTGTCTCCAAAGAGGGTTTTTGGGGTGTTGTCACCTGCTCTGTGTCCCCACTGAGGGTTTTTGGGGTGTTGTCACCTTCTCTGTGTCCCCAAAGAGGGTTTTTGGGGTGTTGTCACCTTCTCTGTGTCCCCACTGAGGGTTTTTGGGGTGTTGTCACCTTCTCTGTGTCCCCAAAGAGGGTTTTGGGGTGTTGCCACCTTCTCTGTGTCCCCACTGAGGGTTTTGGGGTGTTGTCACCTTCTCTGTGTCCCCAATGAGGGTTTTGGGGTGTTGTCCCCTGCTCTGTGGTTTTGGGGTGGTACCAGCTGCTCTGGTTGGGTTGGCACCAGAACCAGGCTTAGGCCAGGCCCATTTTGGGGCCAAGACAATTCTGAGCTCTCACCTGTAGGAGCACAGAGGCTGAGAGGTCCTTCAGCCTCCTTGGAGGAAATTCCCACAGCTCCAAAGAGGAACGTTCCTCCCCAGATTCTCCTGGATCCAGCCCAGTTATCCCTGATTCTCCTGGTTGTCCCAGATTCTCCTGGATCCAGCCCAGATATCCCAGATTCTCCTGGATCCAGCCCTGATATCCCAGATTTTCTTGGATCCTGCCCAGATATCCCAGATTCTCCTGGGTCCAGCCCAGATACCCCTGATTTTCCTGGATCCAGCCCCGATATCCCAGATTCTCCTTGGATCCAGCCCTGATATCCCAGATTCTCTTGGTTGTCCCAGATTTTCTTGGATCCTGCCCAGTTATCCCTGATTCTCCTGGTTGTCCCAGATTCTCCTGGATCCAGCCCAGATATCCCAGATTCTCCTGGATCCAGCCCTGATATCCCTGATTCTCTTGGTTGTCCCAGATTTTCTTGGATCCTGCCCAGATATCCCAGATTCTCCTGGATCCAACCCGGTTATCCAAGATTCTCTTGGTTGTCCCAGATTCTCCTGGATCCAACCCGGTTATCCCAGATTCTCTTGGTTGTCCCAGATTCTCCTGGATCCAGCCCCGATATCCCAGATTCTCCTGGATCCAGCCCGGTTATCCCAGATTTTCCTGGACATTCCGACTGGCCATTCCTCCTGCAGGGCCAGCAGAGCCAGCAGCCGCTGTCGGAGCTGGAGAAGGCCATGGACGCCATCATCGACGTCTTCCACCAGTACTCGCGCCGCGAGGGCGACCGGGACACCCTGACCAAGAAGGAGCTCAAGCTGCTGCTGGAGAAGCAGCTGGCCAACTACCTGAAGGTGAGGGGCTGGATCCCAGTGCCTGGAGGCTCCCCAGGGTTTGGGTTCACCCCCTTTCCTGCTCTGCTCTCCACCCCATCCCAAACATTCTCCACGGATGGAACCCTCATCCTCTTCTCTGCCAAAATCAGCCCAAAAATCTCCTTTTCCACGCCACAAACACCCCCAAAAAACCATTTTTTTTCTCATTTGGAGCTCACCTTCCTAAAGGAACGTTTTGTCCCCCCCCAGGGATGGAGATTTTGCCCTCACTTTGTCCCCTCTTCCTTCACAGCACGTGAAGAGCCAGGCCACCATCGACCAGATCATGAAGGACCTGGACGTCAACAAGGACGCCCAGATCAGCTTTGGGGAGATGATGCTGCTGGTCACCCGTGTCACCTGTGCCACCCACGAGCACCTGCACGAGGTGGAGGACCACCAGCACCACCACCAGCACCAGCACCACCACTGAGGCAGCTCCTCCCAGCAATCCTGGAGCTTGGAGAAGGTTCCGGAGCTGAATCCAGCCTTAAAATCCTCCCTCCCTCCTCCTCTTCCTCCTCCTCCTCCTCCTTCTCCTCTTCCTCCTCCTCCTCCTTCTTCTCCTCCTCCTCCTCCTCCTCCTCCTCCTCCTCCTCCTCTCCTCCTCCTCCTCCTCCTCCTCCTCCTCCTCCTCCTCCTCCTCTCCCTCCCAGCGCCGTGCCTTTGCTGCCAAATAAAGATTTCCAAAGCTCTCCTGGGTCTCTGTGGGTTCTCCTGGTTTTTTTTTTTTCCTCTCCTAAATCCACCTTTGGGATTTGGGAATTTGGGATTTGGGGTTGCACCCAGGATTTGACAGATTTTTGCATTTCCAACCGGAAAAAAAACCCTTTTTTTTTTTTGGCCTGCTGTGGTGGTGGGCAGGAGCTGGGAGGAAGGATGGGGAGGGATGAGAAATATTTTTTGCAGAAAACCTTTTTTGGGGCATTTTTGTTCCACAGGTAGTGGTGGACATGTCAAGTTTTGGGCTTCAAAACTTATTTGTGGACAAGAACATGAAAGAACCAAAATCCCTCACCCAGAACACCCCAAATTTACCCCAAAACGTTAATTAGTTAATAATTAACTGCTTTGCAGAGGAAAAAGTCCCTTTTTAGGGCATTTTTGCTCCACAGGTGGTAGTGGACATGTCAAGTTTTGGGCTTAAAAATGGACAAGAAGGTGAAAAAACTCCAATCCCTCACCCAGAACACCCCAAATTTACCCCCAAAAATGTTAATTAGTTAATAACTGCTTTGGGGAAAATCTCTTTTTAGGGCATTTTTGTTCCCATGGTGGTGGACACAAGTTTGGGTTTAAAATGGACCAAGGTGAAAGAACTCCAATCCCTCACCCAGAACACCCCAAATTTACCCCCAAACGTTAATTAGTTAATAATTAGCTGCTTTCCAGAGTGAAAAGGTGGCTGGGAGCTGCCCAAACCCTTTTTGGGGCAGAAAAGCACCAGAGCTGATTTCCCAAGGGTGACTCAAAGCCCTGAAACCGCCCAGCTCCGGGAAGGAACCTTCCAGAAACTTCCCCAAAGCAGCAAGAGCTGAAGCAAGATGTAATTAATTAACACAATTAACACAAGACCTCCCCGGGTTTGCTTCACCCCCAGGTTGCTTCAGCTTCCTCTGGAGGCAGTTTTGACACCCCAAAATGTCAAATTTGCTGCAGGAGCAGGGTTCCCTCAGCTCTGCACCCCAAAAAAAAAATGAGGTGTTTTAAAAATGTTTATTTTAAAATTTAATTTTTTAAATTTAATTTTTAAATTTATTTTTAAATTTTATTTTAAAAATGTGATAAATAATTATATTTATTTATATTTATAATTTATATTACTATTATAAATATAAATAATCATATTATTCATATTTATAATTTATAATACTATTAAATAATAATATAATAAAAGAAGAAAGAATAACAAATAATAATTATTAATATTATTTTGCATTATAAAATAGTATCTATTATATATATTATTATATCTTATATATTATATTGTTAATATATATAATATACAATATGGTATAATGGTATATAATAATATAATATATTATAATAATAGATAACATTATGTTAATATGTAGTAATAATATGTGTTATATTATATTAAAAATATAAGATTAGTGTAATATATATTATATGATTATATATTATATATAGTATAGATATGAGATAAATATAATATAATATAATATGAATATAATATAATGAATAGAATATAATATCGATAATATAATATACATATAAATATTACAATTATAAACAATATATTATTATTTATTTATTTTTAATAATAATCCCCTAATAATCTATTAAAAAAAATAATAATCCCCTGAAAGTCTCCGTGATCCGGAGGGCAGCCCGGGCTCCTGCTGCCACCTGCTGGGATGTGACATGGCCAGGATGTGACACTTGGAGAGGCCACCAGGTCCTGCCCGAGCTGCCACCGCCAGGGGAGCTCTGACTTTGACCCTCGTTCGTGGAGAAAATTTCCTAAAATTCCGGCTGGACTGGAACCCACAAAAGTGGGAAATTATGGAGAGCAGTGTGGGGGCATCACTCGGTGAGAAATTCAATTTTTGGGATTTTTCGTGTGCAAGATGGAGGATCCAGGGTGTCCTCCTGGGTTTCTCCTTCCTCCTTCTTGGGTTTGGGAGGCATTTGTAACTGATGGAAAAATCCAAATTTTGGGGTCTTTGGGATCAGTCATTGGGTGAAAAGGGAGAATAATTTAATTTTTCAGCTCTTAATTGGATGGTTTAATTTTAAAAGACCTCGGAACAAGAGATTTTTGGCCATTTGGGGCCTTGCTGATAATTTCTTATCAGTAAAATAATCTCACTGCTGAGTCCCAACATGAAATATCATCTCCAGTGCCTCCAACCCAGACAAACCCACACCTGGTACCCCCAAACCCAGCCCCGAAGGGAACCCCCAAAATCCCCCAAAAGCTCCGGGGGTCCCCAAAGAGGGGGAACATCCAGGGCTGCTGCAGCCGCCCCAAAAGCAGCCAGGGACCTGCAGGGACTTGCTGCCTCTTGCCTCATCCTGCTGCGGGAGGAAAATTTGGCTCCAGCCCCTTGGCTTGATCCCATTTCCAACCCAGCGCGGGGCGTGGGTGGCTCTGCAGCCTCTCCTGTCCCAACCGCGGGGAGATGCCGAGAGAGATCAGCCCCTATCGGGAGATCTCGGTGCCCGAGCTGGCGGGAGGGGCACGCCCTGGGCACGGGGAGGGATCCGGGCAGCGCCGGGCACCTCCCGGGGCAGAACGAGCTGGGCTGGGAGCGGCCCCCGAGCTTTTCCTGGGTCCTGGGGAGGGGTCAGAGCCTGAGTCTGGTCCTGGTTCCATCGGGGCAGGATCAGAGCCTGAGCCCGGATCCATCAGGGCAGGATCAGAACCTGAGCCCAGATCCATCAGGGCAGGATCAGAACCTGAGCCTGGTCCTGGTTCCATCAGGGCAGGATCAGAACCTGAGTCTGGTCCTGGTTCCATTGGGGCAGGATCAGAACCCAATCCCAGATCCATCAGGGCAGGATCAGAACCTGGGCACGGATCCATCAGGGCAGGATCAGAACTTGGGCATGGATCCATCGGGGCAGGATCAGAACCTGAGCCCAGATCCATTGGGGCAGGATCAGAGCCTGAGCCTGGTTCCATCGGGGCAGGATCAGAACCTGGGCACGGATCCATCAGGGCAGGATCAGAACCTGAGCCCAGATCCATCAGGGCAGGATCAGAACCTGAGCCCGGATCCATCAGGGCAGGATCAGAACTTGAGCTCGGATCCATCGGGGCAGGATCACATCCTGATCCTGGATCCATCGAGGCAGGATCAGAACCTTGTCCCAGATCCATCAGGACAGGATCCCATGGTGGTCCCCAGGTGTCCCCAGGTGTCCCCTCCGTGCCACCACTGCCCTGCCAGCTCAGGGCTCCTGCTCCTCGCTCACCACAGCAGCCCCAGCTCTGCTGCCCTTGCCAGAGCTGGCCCAAGGTGCCTCCAGTCTGAGCCCAGTGACATTTAGGACAGCCTAAAAATAAGAATAAACCCCCTTTTCCTGCAGGAACTCTCCTGGTCTGTGACATTTCCCAAACTTTACCCGTGAACCCACAAACCCCTTCTGTTGTAGAGGAAAAAAACCACAATTTAGGGGTTGTGAAATGCAGAATTTTATATCAGAAGGGAACATCTCTCTGGCTTTTTTGGAGACCCAAGGAGGTGCTTCGTCCCTGACCTACATCCACCTCTCCAGGTGTGCCGTAAACATCCTGGGAGCGCAGGATAACGAGGGAGGCTCCTTGGCAAGAGGCAGCCAGAGAACAGGACTGACCGGAAGGAATCTTCTCCTCCTCCCACCCCCGAACCTGCCCGGGGCTGCTCCCAGCCGCTCCCGCCACTCCCGGCCCGGCCCCGGCCGATGCAGGTGAGTCTCCGCCGCTTCTTTTGCTCTCTAAGATGAATTTTTGTCTTTGAAATGAGCTTTGGTGTTCGCGGGGTTGCCTTGGAAGCGGTTTTAGCCGGCGGCAGGATGGGATCAGCTCCCAGGTAGGAGCTGGATGCACCTGGGGCACCTGCGGGAGCTGATTCATCCACCCCGGAGCGCCTGGAGGGTGCCGGGGCCAGGGAAAGTGGAGAAATGAGGGGAAAGTCCTGCCAGGAGCCGGGAGAGGAAAGATTCTCTTTGCCTCTGGTGAAATCAAACGCGGGAAGGGCGATGGGGGGGATGTTTGGGGTTGTTGGAAGGGATTTTTGGGATTTTTGGAAAGGATTTTTGGGATTATTGGAAGGGATGTTTGGGATTATTGCAAGGGATGTTTGGGATTATTGGAAGGGATTTTTGGGATTATTTGAAGGGATATTTGGGGGGATTTTTGTAAGGGATGTTTGGGATCATTGGAAGGGATATTTGGGATTTTTAGAAGGGATGTTTGGGGTCGTTGGAAGGGATATTGGGGGGTTTTTGGAAGGGATGTTTGGGAGTTTTGGAAGGGATGTTTGGGATCATTGGAAGGAGTATTTGGGATTTTTGGAAGGGATGTTTGGGGTCGTTGGAAGGGATATTTGGGATTTTTGGAAGGGTTTTTTGGGATCTTTTGAACGGATGTTTGGGGTTGTTGGAAGGAGTGTTTGGGATCATTGGAAGAGATATTTGGGATTTTTGGAAGGGATATTTGGGATTTTTGGAAGGGATATTTGGGATTTTTGGAAGGGATATTTGGGATTTTTGGAAGGGATATTTGGGGATTTTTGGAAGGGATATTTGGGATTTTTAGAAGGGATGTTTGGAGGGATTTTCCTGCCGCCCTGACAGTGACTGTGGCCTCAGCTTCTGCTCCTCTGCAGGACTGGAGCCATGTCCAGGCTCATCAAAGCCATCACTGACATGATGCAGAGCTCCCAGGGCAACGCCAGGAAGGGCAGGAAATCGGAGACCTTCAGCAGGAGCGAGTTCAAGAAGCTGATCCAGCAGGAATTCGTCCCTGTCAAGGTAACAGCAGGAGCTGGAGGGGGAAAAGGGGCTGGGAAAGGGACCTGGAATTGTTGGAGTGAGTCCAGAGGAGACCACGGAGTTGATAAAGGGACTGGGAATGTTGGGAATGTTGGGAATGTTGGGAATGCTGAGCTTGTGGAGAACCCAGAGCCCCTCCAGGATCTGCAGGGGAGCTGGAGATTCCCAGTTCCCTCAGGAACTGCAGGGACAGAGAGGTAGGACGGACACCCAGAGCTGGGCACTCCCCGTGGGCAGTTCGGGCACCCAAAATTTGGGATGTGGGCGCTGGGGACGCTGCAGCCACCGGGGGAGGTCGTTCCTGCTGTCACCACATCCCCCTCTGCCCTCTGGGGTATTTCGGGCTGGCTGGGGGGGGGTTGGGGGTCGGCAGCAGCCCCCCCACATCCCGGGCTGGGCTGGGGTCTCTCCTCTCGGGGGGTTTTTCCTGCGGAGCTCCCGTTCCCCCTCCCCTTCTCCCGCAGGGGCAGCTCCAGCTCTGCAGCCCTGGCAGCGGGTTTGGACCCCTCCAGCACCTCGGGCTGAGGGGTCCCGGCCCTTCCCCACCTCGGGAGGGGCTGATGGGGTCGTGTCCCCCCTCAGAGGTCCCCGAGCAGCAAGTACAGAGCCATCCCCCGGCCCTCGGAGCCCGACACGGAGCCCATGAACAAGGAGAGGGCTCCAGCCAAGCCCTGCGTCTACTGAGGGCTCTCGGCTGCTCCTGGCACGTGGAGGGAGCAGGTGAGGGACAGCAGGGTGATGTCACCCCTGGGACACCCCCTGGGGTGGGGACAGAGCCGTCCCTGTGCCCGGTGTCACCCTCAGGTGACAAGGTGTGGTCATGGCGGTGAGCCCAGCCCGGAGGGGAGGGTGGGATGGAGCAGGAGCTGGGCTCTGCAGGGCGTTTAATCAGCTCTAATTAAACCTGGGCAGTAATTGGGCACCAATCAGTGCCAATCAGGGAGGGAGGGACTCGAGTCCTGCCAGGTTTTGTGGGTGAACCGCCCCCCCCCCCGTGGGTTTTCCTCCCTTTCCGTAGGATTGCTGGGATCTCCTTCCAGGCTTTTCCTGCTCCTCCTTCCAGGCCAGGCACATCCTGGGACGAGTGAGGACCATGCCCAGCTCCACCAATTTACCTCCATGAGGCAAAAAAATGTCCCCAGGTGTCCTTCAGTCCCCACTCTCCCACGGTGTCTCCTCGGGGTGCTTTAAAAACGCAGCTTTGAAGGCTTGGAGGGGGTGGTTGGGGGCAGATTTTCTCTCTTTTTTCCCTCATAAAAAGCAAAAAATCTCAACCCTGTTGAAATCTCAGCCCCTTCACCCCGGTTATTAATGGAGAGAAAGTGGAAAAAAAAAAATTCCCTGGTGAGCAGGGCTGGGTTGAGCAGGGTAATTTATTTGAGTCAGCCTGAACAGCAATAACGAGCCCAGAGTGACAATTCCTGGGGGGAAAATTAAAAGTTCGTTTTTGTTGGGAGCTCATCTCCAGCTCATTTGGAGTCAACAGCGAAATTCCCACGGGTTTTTTTTCGGGGGGTGGACACACCAAAAATGCAGCTCAACTGCAGCCAATCCTTCAGCTCTGGCTGAGGGGGCTCCTTGGGGTTTTTAGGGAGAACTTTCTGCACTGTAAATATCCCAAAGGTGATTTTCCCTTGCTTGTTTTTCCCCTTTCTCACATAAACGGTTGTAAAACCACAAAAACCCCAATAAAAACCGTCCAACCCGGTGCCTGCCTGGATTTTAGGAGCCTCCCGAGGCAGGAGGGTGTGGGGGGGAAACTCCAAGGGGTCGGGAAGGTCTGGGGGCTGTGGGGTCCTGGAGGACACTGAGGGTGGGGAGAGGTTTTTGGGATTTCTGCAACTTTGGGATTCTGCAGGGGTGATCCCCCAGGAACGATTTCCCCAGGAATGATCCCACAGGGGTGATCCCACAGGGGTGATCCCACAGGGATGATCCCACAGGGGTGATCCCACAGGGGTGATCCCACAGGGGTGATCCCACAGGGGGGATTCCACAGGGGTGATCCCACAGGGGTGATCCCACAGGGATGATCCCACAGGGGTGATCCCACAGGAATGATCCCACAGGGGTGATCCCACAGGGGTGATCCCACAGGAATGATCCCACAGGAATGATCCCACAGGATGATCCCCAGGAATGATCCCACAGGGGTGATCCCACAGGGATGATCCCACAGGGATGATCTCACAGGAATGATCCCACAGGGGTGATCCCACAGGGGTGATTCCCCCAGGAATGATCCCACAGGGGTGATCCCACAGGGGTGATCCCACAGGAATGATTCTCCCAAAACGATCCCACAGGGGTGATTGTGACCCCCCAGGAATGATCCCACAGGAATGATCCCACAGGAATGATCCCACAGGGATGATCCCACAGGGGTGATCCCACAGGGATGATTCCCCCAGGAACAATCCTACAGGAATGATCCCCCAGGAATGATCCCACAGGAATGATCCCACAGGGATGATCCCACAGGGATGATCCCACAGGAATGATTCCACAGGAATGATCCCACAGGGATGATCCCCCAGGAATGATCCCCCAGGAATGATCCCACAGGGGTGATCCCACAGGGATGATCCCACAGGAATGATCCCACAGGAATGATCCCACAGGGGTGATCCCACAAGGGTGATTCCCCCAGGAACGATCCCACAGCCACCAGAGCATTCTGAAGGCTCAGGAGGAGCCCAGCTCCCCCACGAACCCTTCATGAATCCACCTGGATCCTTCCAGAGTCACGGAAAACACGGATGGGGAGTTGGGAATCAGCCGAGTGTGAGAGCAGGGAATGAGGATCCGGGGTGGGAACAGCCCCGTGTGTGTGTGTGGGGGGGGGTGGTCTCTCCTTTTTCCGGGAAATGAGACAGCTCCGTGTCACTGATTGTCACTCCCAGCCCCATTCCTGACGGGCCACCCTGAGTTTGCACCTCCCTGACTCACGGCGATGGTTATCGCTCCGTTTTCATCTCCTTCCTCTGCCAGTTGCCAGCCTCACCTGCCTGCAGTGAGGTGCTGCTTTCCCAAAGGTTCCTCTGAAATTAAGCCCAGGTTTAATTATAGCTCCTTCTCCAGCTCCCAGAGTTTAATCCCAGCTCTGGAGCTGGCACCGGATAAAGCCAGGAATGATGCGGGGAAAAAAAAGAGGGGAAAGTGGTTTTTTCTTCTCCAAGAGTCCCAACCCTAAACCCCATCCTGGGCTGTCTCCCAGATTCTGGAGAACCTCCCAGCCCTAAAACCCCATCCTGGGCTACCTCCCAGGTTCTGGAGAACATCCCAGCCCTAAAACCCCATCCTGGTTCTGGAGAACATCCCAACCCTTAACCCCATCCTGGGCCACCTCCCAGGTTCTGGAGAACATCCCAACCCTAAACCCCATCCTGGCTCTGGAAGACATCCCAGCCCTAAAACCCCATCCTGGGCTGGTTCTGGAGAACATCCCAGCCCTTAACCCCATCCTGGGCTGGTTCTGGAGAACATCCCAGCCCTAAAACCCCATCCTGGTTCTGGAGAACATCCCAGCCCTAAAACCCAGCCTGATTCTGGAGAACATCCCAGCCCTAAAACCCCATCCTGGGCTGGTTCTGGAGAACCTCCCAGCCCTAAAACCCCATCCTGGCTCTGGAGAACACCCCAACCCCAGATCCCCACCCTGGGCTGCCTCCCTGGCTCTGGAGTGCAAGGAAACACCAACACCAGCAGGATTTAGGGAATGTGACTCTTTATTGGGCACAGCCCAGCCCTTGCCAGGCTCTGGAGGGCACCGGGGAGGCTTTGGGACCCCCGAGGAGGCGACAGGGAGCCGGTCCCCATGTGGCTTTGTCTGCCAGAGCTGGGACAAGGCGATGGCCACGCTGTCACTTCATCTTCTGCTGGGGCATCTGCGGCACCTGCTGCTGCTGCACCTGCTGGACCTGCACCTGCGGCTTCCCGTGGCAGCCGGAGCCACCGGAGCTGTGACAGCCGCCACCGCCCGAGCTGTGACAGCCACCACCGCCTGAGCTGTGACAGCCGCCACCACCGGAGCTGTGACAGCCCCCAGAGCTGCCACCGGAGCTGTGACAGCCGCCACCACCGGAGCTGTGGCAGCCGCCACCCCCCGAGCTGTGGCAGCCGCCGCTGCTCTGGCGCTGCTGCCGGTGGCACTGGTCCTTGTCCTGGCGGGAGCACATGGTGCTGTGCTGGGTCACCTGTGGGGACACAGCAGCTGGCAGGGGCTTCTCCTTCCTGCTCCTGCCCTTCCAGGTGTTCCTTGTCCCAGTCCCAGCCAGATCCCACATTTCTGGATCCTTTTCCCCCCTGGCATTGTCCCACCCAAGGTGTTGGGGACACCCAAGGCCGTGCCTGGCTTTCCAAAACCAGAGCCAAGACCCCAGACCTTCCCTCCTCTGCTCCCTCTGAACCCTTGGGCTCCCTCCTCACCCACCCCAGAACAAATCCCAGCCCCGTTCCAGGTGTGGGGATCCAAACTCACCCCCCCACCCCGAGGGTTCTGGAGCCCCCCAGCTCTTACCTGAGCTGCTCGTGCAGGAAGAGGTGAGGAAGGATGAGAGGCAATGAGGCTTTTGGGGACTTTTATACCCTCTCTGCACACCCCACCTGGAGAAGCCCCTCCCTGTCCCGTTCATTTAATTCGCTGGTGACTTTTTTCTTTTTTTTTTTCTTTTTCTTTTTTTTTTTTTTTTTTTTGCCTCCCCATTTCTGGGGCTCCTGGGGTGACTCACCTGATCCACGCTGGGATTGCCTCTCCTTGTAGGTCGCCTTTCCTGTCCACAGAGCTGTAATTGCTGGCTCTGCCTGTGCAGGGCCGGGCTGGGGGAGCCGTGTGGGTGGCCCCGGTTTCCCCAGGTCAGGTTTGCTGTCGATCACACCCCGGGAGTGATTCGGGTTCAGGGGGAGATGATGTCTCACCCCCAAACCACAACTTCCCTCCAGGATGTCCTGAGGTTCTCTGGGCCTGCAACTCCCCTAAAAACTGAGGTGGGCCTGGAAGTGGCAAAAACAGTTTTGGGAAAGGATAAAACTCTGCTTTAGCAGGAATTCCCTGGGCACTGGTGAGGGGAATGTCCAGGGCTGTGTCCAGTTCTGGGCACGCATGGCAAGAGGGGCTGGAAAGGGTCCAGAGAAGGGAATGGAGCAGGGGAAGGGGCTGGAGAACTCCTGAGGGAACTGGAGGAGCCCACCCTGGAGAAAAGGGGGCTCAGGGGAATTTCTGACTCTGCACAACTCCCTGACAGGAGGCTCAGGTGGGAATCAGGAGGAATTTTTTCCTTGGAAGGATTTTGGAGTCACCTGGGGGTGTCCAAGGAAGGCCTGGCTGTGACCCTCTGGGCTGGGGACAAGGTGGGGATGGGGCACAGCTTGGACTGGATGGCCTTGGGGGGGGCTTTTCCAACCTCTGGGATTTTGGGATTTGCCTGGAATCACCTTTGGCTCGTTCCTCTTAGAACTGGTCAAAACACAGTGGGGCGATGAGGAAACTCC
Organism: Serinus canaria; assembly: GCF_022539315.1. Lineage (NCBI taxonomy): Eukaryota > Metazoa > Chordata > Aves > Passeriformes > Fringillidae > Serinus > Serinus canaria. The sequence continues at coordinate 12,950,078 of NC_066338.1, forward strand.
AAGGTTTCCTGCCAGGAGGACCTCAAGCAGTTGGAATTCTTATTTTTGGAAGGAATAAGCCCTGCCCTGGGTAACGATCCAGGATTAGCAAGGTGCTTAATTATGTGGTTGAGTCTCAGCCTGGGAACAAATCCATGGTTTTATTCCAGGTGAGCGGCTCCGATGCTGGAGGAGGAGGAGGAGGAGGAGGAGGAGGAGCCTTCAGCCACACACAGTTGTGGGCAACTGGCAGACCCCCGGGACTTTCTCCAGAGCTGCAGGAACACCCATTTTGCATTTTCCCCTGATCCCCAATTAGCTCCTAATTGGCCAGCAAATCCCGGATGCACAGCCCCACATGGAGAGCTCAGCAGAGGCAATAATTTGGGATACTCCCTGTACCTTTCTGCTGCGTGGGCTGGGAATTCTTTAGGATCACGGAGCTTGCTTGGCTCCTCCTGTCGCTGCTTATGGAAGGCATTGCAATCCTTAAACTGGAAGGAAAAAAAGGCTGAAATCTGGATTTTCCCATCTGTGGTTTTATTGGAGTGAAAAAGCCTGGGAAACACTGGGTGGGAAATATTTCCCTTCCTCCCAAGCTCTCCTGCCTTTGATTTATTGATTTTATGGTGATGGAATGGTTTCTGCCATCCAAACCCCATCCACATTTGCTGGTACCCAAACCAGAGGATTTTGGGAAAAGGTGGGAGGACAGGGCAGGTGAAGGAACCAGGTGAGCAACCTGAAGCTTCTTTTGTGTTGCCAAACTGCTGCCACGATCTAGAACAGTGTCAGGACAAGCTGTGCCTGGGTTTGGTGGCTGCTCTTCAGTTGGGTTTTGTTCTGGCCTGAGCAGAAATGTGGTCAATGACCTCTGGGAAAAAAAACACTCGAAGGAATTTTTGGCTCTTGGCATCTCCCTGTGTTCATTTCCTCGTGTTTTAATTGCCCTGAGTTTGTTAACAACGGGCACCTCTACATTTTGTGGTTGGCCACCCCTTGGAAAAGGGTTTTGAACCGGGGGGCTCAAGGCAAACCCCAGATTCGGACAAGGAGCCTTCCCGAGCCATCCCTGCTCCAAAAACAGGGAGTGAGCTGCTGCCTGCACCCTTTTCAGCAATGCCAGAAATTTCTGATCCTCCTGACACACTCGAGAACAATCTTATCACGGTGACATCCACTCCGTGAATGGCAATACCGGAGCAATAAATTACCCAATTCCTTTTAATTACAAGCTGAGAAGAAATTCAGCAGCTCGTTGTGTAACCATGGAGCAACGCCCCTGGCACGACCCAGAGCTTGGGCAGGGCTGGGCACAGCGTTTCTAGGAAGGGTGGCTGGGGGTTTGCCACCAGCACGTGGAGGTACCTCCCCAAGGGGCGGCGTTTTGGGGCCAAAAGGCAACAAAAAGTGGTTTTTTGTCTATAGGGCTCTTTGGCTCAAAATGTCTCGGAAATTATGGATTATGGGGGCTCAAATGTAGTCACAGACTGATCCACACACAGCTGTGCCAGCTGAGCAAAGCGTTTATTTCAGCACCCACAGACAAGCTCAGGACGGGTTACAGGACACACCAGGGGAGGGGAAGGACACATTGTCCTCGGAAATTAAAAATTCCTGGGCACAGGCAAAGCTTTCGGAAGGTGGCACAGGATCCAGGGCACTCCTGTGGATCACCTGGTGGGGTGATCACTTGTCATCCGAGGGTTTTCTGTGGATGTGCTGGAGGCACACCTCCGTATTCCCATGGCAGGATGCGACGCTGGCCCCATGGAATCCCGATCCGCTGCTCCCTTGGCTGCCAGAAATGTTCCCGTGGAAATTGAATCCGCTGTTGCTCATATGGCAACCAGATCCACCGCTGCTCCCGTGGCTAACGGATCCGCCACTGTCTGCGTGGCTACCGGATCCGCCACTGCTTGTGTGGCTACCGGATCCGCCACCGCTCCCGGGGCTAGCAGGTTTGCCACCTCTCCCACGGCTACTGGATCCGCCACCTCTCCCGGGGCTACCGGATCCGCCGCCTCTCCCGGAGCTACCGGATCCGCCGCCTCTCCCGGGGCTAGCGGGTCTGCCAATGCCCCAGACACAACGGGATTCCCCGCTGTGCTGGGAGGACGGTTCCTCGTCCTGGCGGGAGGACATGGTTGGAGACCTGCTGGGAAAACTCATCGGTGAGTGAAGGCAATGAGCAATTATCCAAGGCTGAGTTGGATGGGGCTTGGGGATGTGCTGCTGGGGGGTGTCCCTAAAATCAGTGAGCGGATTTTAAGGTCCCTTCTAACCCAACCCTTGCCATGGTTTCATGATTCCATAATTCCATGATTTCCCGGTTCTAAGCCAAGTTCTCGAGCAGGAGAAGAGTAATCACCGCACATCTACCCGTGATGGCTCCTTTGTACATCAGAGAAGTGAAAAGAGAAGAGCTGGACAGACTCCAGAGCCGGCAGAGCTGTCAGCCACCCGAGCCAGGAATTTTTATGCTTTCCTACTTGGCAGAAGGACTGAGATGGAGATAGGACGCGGCCAAGAGCTCAGGACTGGGGGGACGCTGGAGAGCGTTACGGGAGTAAAAGTTGGATGGATCTGGACTCACCTGGATCAGAAGGAGCTCGAGAGGAAACGCTGAGGAGCTGAGAGGCTGAGGAGCTGAGACTGTGAGGATCTGAGACGCTGAGGAGAAATGGGGAGCGGGGGCTTTTAAAATCTAAATTGGGTTTCTCTGGAAATGGGAGGGACGTGATTGCTCAGCGCCCTGAGCACTTGGCTAATTAGGAGTATTTCCTTCCCCCTCGCCGTTGTTTGGATACATGGAGCAGATAAAAATATTAATTGTCCATCAGGCCTGGCCCCCACCCCGTGGGTGCCGCGGGGCTGGGAGAGTTTGGGATGGTTTTTGTCGCCTTTGATTGTGGCATTTATCTGTTCCTTGTGCCCAGTTCTGAACTGAGATGGGACAGGTGTTGAAGGGTGGGAAGGTGGGATTGTGGGGTGGGGTGGAAAAGGAAACCCAGAAATAAAAGGGAAAGGGAAAAGGAACAAAAAAGGCCGTGGTGGTGGGTAGCAAAAATAACCATAATTGGACAGGGCCTAGCATCAAAGAAACACCAAAAATTCTGAATGAAGTCAGCAAAAAGCACTAAAAGCAGTGCTGGGATTTTCCAAGCCAGTCCTTTCTTTACTTAAAGGATTTCAACCCAAACAGAAAGAATTTAAATCCCATAGGATGTGGGAAACGTCCTGGTAGGAGCCAAAGGACATCGGGATCTGCGTCTTCAATGTCCTGCTTTGGGGACAAAAGTGTCTTTGTGCCCATGGAGAGCTTCAGGTTCCATCTCCTGCAGGACTCTAGAGGCCACTGTGATATTAAAAATAGCCTGGATTGAATGAAAATAAAACACAGAGTCCAGGAGACCCCTTGGTCCCCAAAGGAGCTGAATCACTGGAACTGATAGATGAGGAAATCCGAATTCCTCACTTGGCACATTTCACAAACTCTGGGGAAATGGAAATCCTTGTGAAACTCGTTATCCGTGATTAATTACAGCCCTGATTCCGTGATGGGGATAAACCTGTTCCATCGATGGAGACAAACACCTGGGCAGGGCCTGGGGACACCTGGGCCCACGTCTGGGGCAGGACTGTGCTGACCCTACAGCTGCTCTCTGTGTCCCCTACAAAGCTCCTGTTCCTTGGAGAGGCCTCCCTGGATCCAGACACCATTCTGAGTGGGAAATGGGTTTTTTTGGGTCATTTGTTGGTTTTTTGAAGGAATTGTCCTTGCAGAGGTTGGCGAGGGAGGCTTGGGGCGGTTTCGCTGTCAGCGTCCACCCTAAAACCCCCGCCCTGCACCTGCTTTTGCTTCTTTCCCTTTTCCTGCAGGAGAAATCCCCACCCTGGGAGGTGGCTGGTGGTGCCATGGGCCCCGTCCTGACGTCAGGAGGGGATGGAGGCGTTCACCTGGGCTGGGGAGGTGCCAGGAGCTCCGAGCAGGCGGTGCCGTGACTCACAGCGGCTCCACATCCCTGCCTGGCCCCAAAAATCCTCCCAGGGGGTTCCTCTCCCAACCCTACCAGACCCCACCAGGAATTTGGGGGCTCTTAGAGCCATTCCCAAATCCTCTTCCTGCCTTTTTTCCCCCAGGGTTTTTTTTTTTGGAGGTTTTTGGTGCCAATCCAGCTCGCGGTCCCAAACAGACCCTGATAAAATGCGGATTTTTCCTACACAACTTAATTAATATTTAATTACCCCCTTGTATAAACACCCTATGATGAAAACTGTTACTTTACCAACCAGGAAACTGCCTGGAGTGGGAACGAGGAGCCACCAGGTGGAACCACCCCGGAGCCTTCGTGAGGCCGCTGCAAACCCAGCTCTGGCCACCAGAAGGACCAGGAGCCACTCAGAGGGACGAAGAAGAAAAACCACGGATGCGAGGGGGGCTTGAACCAGCATTTTTTATTGCCTCCACATCTGCTGTGAAATGAGGTGAAAAGCATTTTAAATTTCACAGCATCAGTGGGTCACAACTTCAGAGCGCGTTACAAGCAGAGGGACAGAGAGAGATGGGTGACAAAGCAGGACAAGGAGGGGGGACAGGGACAATTCCCTTGGCTTCCCCTCACTCCTCACGTCCTTTATTTGATCTTCCGGGCTGGCACTTTGCAGACTTGCTTCTGCTGCTGGCGGGGGATGCCCTTGGCCATGGGCACACAGCCCTGCTGGATCGGAGGGGGACAGGGACAGGGACAGGTCTGGACTGGGGGGGACAGGTCTGGACTGGGATGCTCTTCATGGGAGGGGGACAGGGACAGGTCTGGACTGGGGGGGGACAGGTCTGGACTGGGATGCTCTTCATGGGAGGGGGACAGGGACAGGTCTGGACTGGAGGGGGACAAGTCTGGACTGGGATGCTCTTCATGGGAGGGGGACAGCTCTGCACTGGGATGCTCTTCATGGGAGGGGGACAGCTCTGCACTGGTGGGGGACAGCTCTGCACTGGTGGGGGACAGCTCTGCACTGGGATGCTCTGCACGGGTGTCCCACAGCACGGCTTCCCCCCTTGGGCCACCGACCCGTGGCACCTCTCGGAGCACACAGACCTCCCATAACCCTGGCACCCTCCTGATGCCCCATAGCTGTACGTGGGTCTCCTGACACAGCTGGACCCCCCTCCGTGGCACGAGCCCGAGGAGCCCTGGCACCTCTCGGCACACACTGACCTCCCGTATCCCTGGCACCTCTCGGCGCACACAGACCTCCCGTAACCCTGGCACCCCCCTGATGCCCCGTAGCTGTACGTGGGTCTCCTGACACAGGTGTCCCCCCCTCCGTGGCACGAGCCCGAGGAGCCCGAGTGGCAGCGCTCGGCGCAGCGGGGCTGCCGGTAGCCGTAGTGGCGGTAGTCGTGGCCCCTCATGCCCTCGGCGCCCTCGCCCTGGCAGCCCGAGGAGCAGCAGGTGGCGTAGCCGTAGCGGAAGGGCGTGCGCCGCGTGTCCAGCCAGGAGCCCGAGGGGTCGTACCAGGTGGAGTTCAGGTTGAAGTAGGATTCTCTTCCTGAGGAGTAAATCATGGCAGGGGGAAAAAACCTGGGGAAGAGATGGGTCGGTGTCAGCGTCTCCTCTGGTTCTGTTTAATTTCCCTTGGGGTTTGATCCAGAGGAAATTCCTGCAGTTGCTCAACGCTGGTCAGATTGCATCCAAATTGCATCCAAGCCTCTTTCTGACCTTCCCTTTCCCATTTTTCACCTCCAAGAACAAAACCAACCACAAGGCACCACCACACGTTGGTGGCACCGCTGTAAATCCCACCCCAGATCCCTCAAGAGCTTCTCCCCTGTCCAGGTGTGACCTCCCAAATCCAAACCCCCATCCAAGAAGGGATGAGCCTCACCAGGTCTCAAACAAAGACAGGCAGGGGAGCAGAATGTGAGATGCACCACTGTAAATCCCACCCCAGATCCCTCAAGAGCTTCTCCCCTGTCAGAGCATGGCCTGAAGGTCCAGGTGTGACCTCCCAAATCCAAACCCCCATCCAAGAAGGGATGATCCTCACCAGGTCTCAAACGAAGACAGGCAGGGGAGCAGAATGTGAGGTGCCAAGGGGCCGAGGGCTTTTATAGAGCTCCGAGAGTTCCCCTGCACGTGAAACACGCAGCAGGAACGAGGATTAAATTATTTATTGGCAAAACATCTCCTCCATTTGGATGCTGTTCCCAGTGCCTGGCATGTTCTGCTTGACTCACCATTTCTGATAAGCATCTTTTAATTATAACATCGGTCCCCAGCGGGGAACATGAAAGTCTGAGTTGGACTAAGCCGCACTTTGGAGGTGTGAGGAAGGTCATAAAGGAGTTATTCACCCTCTGCAGGGTGACCTGTGAGTCAGGAGCTCTGAGCCTCCCCTCCCGCTGCCCGTGAGGAGCATTTCCAGGTGAAGCACGAGCAGGTGATGGGAAGAGCCAGCTCAGAGTCACCAAGAGCAAATTGTGCCCGTGGGTTTCCGTGATGTTGGGGTTGGCTCTGGGTGTGAGGGAGCCAGGCCGGGCAGGGCCTGGCACGGCTTTTCCAGGGAATTTCTGGCTGCCTCATTCCTGGAAGTGTCCAAGGCCAGCTTGGACAGGGCAGGGATGGTGGGAAGTGTCCCTGCCTGTGGGAGTCGCAGTGAAATGATCCCTAAGGTCCCTTCCAACCCAAACCATTCCGTGGTTCTGTTTCTTCTCCATTTCTGCATTCCAGGCTTGCCCCTCTCCTCACCCCCAAGTTGGTTTTTTGAGGTCCCTCCCAACCCAAACCACTCCACAATTCCATGGTTCTGCCCCAACTTCGGAGAGGTTTTTGGCACAGTCTCCCACAGCAGCCTCGGGGTTGAACCGGGGGAGGGCTTGGAGTGGGTGGATGAAAAATGTGGGGGTGAAAAAGGGGCTGATTGTGGGGCTGGTGCTGTTTAACAGCTTCATTAAAACCCTGGAAAATGGGATGGACCTGGAAAATCCTCAAATTGGGGTGAGGAACTGGGATGGGGAACTGGGATGGGGGAACTGGGATGGGGGAACTGGGGTGGAGGAACTGGGGTGAGGGAACTGGGATGGGAGAAGTGGGGCGGGGAACTGGGATGGGGGAACTGGGATGGGGAAGTGGGATGGGAGAAGTGGGATGGGGGAACTGGGATGGAAGAACTGGGATGGAGGAACTGGGATGGGAGAACTGGGATGGGGAAACTGGGATGGGGAACTGGGATGGGAACTGGGATGGGGAACTGGGATTGGGAACTGGGATGAGGGAATGGGATGGGGAACTGGGTGGGAGAACTGGGAGGGAACTGGGATGGGGGAACTGGGATGGGGAACTGGGATGGGAGAAGTGGGATGGGAAAACTGGGATGGGAAAACTGGGGTGGGAGAACTGGGATGGAAGAACTGGGATGGAGGAACTGGGATGGGGAACTGGGATGGGAGAAGTGGGATGGGAAAACTGGGATGGGAGAAGTGGGGTGGGGAACTGGGATGGAAGAACTGGGATGATGGAACTGGGGTTCAAGGGCTGGTGGGAAGCAGCTTGGGAGCTAAACTGGACCAAATCAGACCTGGAAGCGAGGGCTGAGCTGGCCCTTGGTCTGTGGGCCCTGAGTCACCGTGCTGGGAACTGGGAAGAAAATCCCTAATAAAAAAAGGGCTCTCCCAAGGTAAATCTCACAGGTAAGTGGTTTTTTTATTTGCAATGAGACACGAGAAAAAGAAATTGTTGTGGTGAAGAAAACGAGGGTGAATTTCCTTTTTTTGCCTTCCCAGCTCTCCGTGGTGGTTGTGTGAGGACACGCCCGGGAGATGCCGAGGCAACACAAAGAAATTAAATTATTCATTTTCACGCCCTCTGCGGGAGGTTTTTTTGGCAAAGCGAGGAGAAGCAGCAGGTTACCCGTGTGCCTGCACCTTCCTGCAGGAGAGAAAAGGCATCCCCGGCACGCACAGCCACCCCTCCCGTGCCGGGCCACGCGCTCATTATCAAAATTAACATGCAAATGAGGATGTGCACTGCTCCCATTCGGGGGATGAAGGCGCTGGCACGGCCGCAGAGCAGAGGTTGGTGCCCGGCTCTGCCCATGCCGAGCTCCCGGGGTGGGTGAACCGCGGTGGGGAGGATTTTCCATTCTGGAGAAGCCCCTGCGGGCAGAGCTGAATCCCTCCCGTGTGAGCCCTGATTTAAATGTCCGAGTTCCCTGGGGAGAGCTTGAATGGCTTTCAGCATCTCCTCATTGCAATATCGATGGGCAAGAAACAGAGGAACCGAGAGTTTGATAAATAATTTTCAACTTTATTCTTGAATACACGGGGAGGAGATAAGCTGCAGGAGTCTGTGATGCTCCTGCCTTTACAGTGGTTCCTTTTTTTTCTTGCAAAGTCCTGGAGCTGCTTCCAAACCAACCCTGATGCCCTGGAGAGCAGATCCGTGGTGGTTCCTCCATGTCCGAGTGGCCTCAGGAGGGGGAACCCCTTCTGCTGCTCCCCGGAGAGAAACAAAACCCGGCAGGGGGAGGACGCCCCGAATTTAAAAATTTTAAAGTGTCAGTGCCGGGGCCAAGCAGGGCACCCCCAAATCTGAGGTGCAAAAAGCAGCAGCGAGCCCAGAGCGGGGCTGGGAGCATCCCTTGGGCAGGGGGCGACCCCCCCGAGCCCAGCCGGGAGCTGGGGAGGGGTCCCTGGGCTCAGTTCTTCACGCAGAGCGGCACCAGCGTGACCTGCTTCTGCTGCTGGTGGCCTGGGTGAGGTGGCAGGGGGACAATGGGTGGGCAGCAGCGCTGGGAGGGTCGGTGGCAGCAGGGCACGGGCCGGGGGCAGCAGGGCACGGGCCGGGGGCATCGCTGGATGGAGGGGCAGCGATGATGCAGGGGCTGCAGGACCACCGGGGGTTCCTCATCCTGCTCGGGTCGTTGCTCCACCCGCCTGCGAGGCTTCCCAGAGTCGGGCTCCGGGCACGGAGGGCACGGGCGGTGCTGCTCCAGCGGCCGGCGGTGGATCTTCACGGGCGGGGGGCACACGGGGGGCACCGGGCTCACCTCCACCCGCCGCCGGGGCTTGCAGCTCTGCGGGGCTGGGCAGCAGGAGGGCCGGGGTGGGCACAGCTGGCCGGGGTGGCAGCTCTGGCTGGAGCCTTCGGTGTCGTGGCTGAGGCTGCCGGGGTTGGGGCAGATTTCGGGGGTGTCGTGGCAGTGCCCGGCAGAGCTGGGCCGTGTCCAGCCCTTGTGCTGGCACAGGTCGTGGTCGGTGCCGCCTCTCTGCTGGAGCATCCTGGGGCAGAGATCACAGAAGCGGGGACTTATTGAGGGTGGAAAAGAATTTCAGGGTCATCCAGTCCAGCCTGAGATGGATCAACATCGCCCAGCCCAGAGCACTGAGTGCCACCTCCAGGAATTCCTCGGGCACCTCCAAACCTCCCTGGGCAGCCCCTGCCAAGCTCTGACCCCTTTCCAGGAGGAAATTCCTCCGGAGTCCAACCCGACCCTGCCCTGGCACAGCTTCTCTCCTCCTCTCCCTGTCCTCTGGAGCAGAGCCCGACCCCCCGGCTGTCCCCTCCTGCCAGGGACTTGCGCAGAGCCCGAAATTCCCCCTGAGCCTCCTTTTCTCCAAGCTGAGCCCCCCGAATTCCCTCGGGAGCTGCTTCTCCCGTGACTCACAAATCCTTTGAGGGTGACCAAGCCCTTGGGCATAAACAGCCTGGAAAAACGCAAACAAAACGCCGACGCCTTTTTTTCTTTCTTTTTTTTTTGTTATATTTCCAAGGAATCGGAAAGAATCCAACTCACCCTGCGAGCAGAAACGGACGGGCTGAGCAGGGAGCCGGAGTCCTGAGCACAGAGAGCCGGGGCTGAAAGCTTTTATATGGGCCGAGCTCTGCAGGGAATGAGGCACGTCCTGGGAATGAATAGCTGAGCACTGAGGCCGCTGCCGTGTGTGTGTGTGTGTTTTGTTCCTGGAGCTCGCTGTCGGCTTAATCAGCCTCAATTAGCTCCTGGCCCGGTGTGGCCAGCGCTCTGCACAGGCAGTGGCCATTATCTCATTAGTCCTGGCCGTGCTCGGATGGGCTCCTGGCCCGCGTTAGTCAGACGGGATCCCGGGATGCGGATATCTGGGATGCCGGGGTGCTGAGTGATGCGCCCAGAAGGGGACTCTGGTGGCGGTGGGAAAACCACAGAAAGGTTCCGGAGTCCTTCCAGAGGATGGGGAGGGAATCCAGGGTGGTCCCAGCAGGGCGAGGAGCAGCGGGTGGTGCTGCTGGGGGTGACTGGGAGGTGGGAATCCGGGATCCCTGCACGGGGGGACAGTGGCAGGCTGGGGATGGGATGTTTGGAGGATTATTCCCTGATTTAAATGGATTTATTCGCTCCCAAGTGCGGAGCACCTTGGCTACGGCGAGGAAAAGCCTTTTATGTGTGGAAAGTCTGGAATGGGGACACCAGAGGAGCGATGACCTCACCCAGAAACAATTCCGGGCTCTGCCAAGCACCGTGTCCACCTTTCTGACATTTTTGCTTTGATTCACGCTCGGTGGAGCTGCTCCAGTTTGCATTTCTGTGGCCGAGACATTTTTTAAGTACCAGGAAAATTCCACTCCCAGGAGCCCCTCGGGGCTCCAAAGGCATTTCCATGAGGAGTAAGGGATGCTCGGAGCTCTGTCCGGTGGAATTTGGGTTTGAATCACTGGGAAAAGCATCCGCAGAATTCGGGGGTGTGGCTCCAGGGCTGTGCTGGCACCTGACGGGGCTCGGCTGTAATTTATTCCGTAGCTACAGGAGAAGTGGAATTGCCTGGCAGAAGCCACACGGGATTTGTGTGAAAAGATGAAAAAGACCTCGGGATCTGTTAGGGCCGAGCAGGATTTTAGGTTTAGAACTCATTGCCAGAGCCCCGAGTTGATGCTGGGCTTGGATTTTTTTTTTTCACATTAGAGGAGTTTTGGAACCACTTCCCTTCCTGAGGATTTCACAAATCCCCAAGTAGGAATATTGAATTTCTGATCTGGTCTCTTAAAGCTTCCCTCATTTTAATAGAACCCAGAGAAAATGACTCAGCGTTTCTGGATCCTTCAGGCTGGACCTAAATCTGATCAGCCTGGGCTACTGGGACGTGTCCCAGTCCATGGCAGAGGGTGGGACTGGATGAGATTTAAAGTCCCTTCCAACCTGAACCACCCTGGTCTGTCTAATAATTTTAAAACCTTTAAAAGCTCAGCAAATTCTCTGGGAAGATTCCCGTCAGGAAAAAAAGACCTCCAGCTCTGGCTTTAGGACCACAGAGATGCTTTGGTCTCACACTGGATCTCCAATCAGCAGGAGAAAAATGAATTAAACTGATTAAATGAATGAATTAAACTGTCACCTCTTGCTGAGGTGACATTTTTCACCTGCAAGTTCCATTTTCCCCCAGGTGAGCCCAAGGAGTTCACCAGGTACACCGGGGCGTTGTCGTCACAGAGTGCCAAACATGCAAAATTAATTACATTAATCAATTAGGCAAACGCTAAACACATCCCACACTGCTGTTTAAGGGATAAAGAGAAATGAATAAACATAACCCAGGAGTCTGCAGAGTCAGAAGTTACGAATTTTATTGTCTCTCATGGCTAATTAGGGATTAAAAAAAGAGAAGGGAGAAGGAGACAGTCCCATCACCAAGAGGGGAAGGAAGAGCAGCGCCAGAAACTCGCTGGGCAGCGGCTTCAGGGCACAGCCAGGGGGTTAAAGGCAGCAAAAAGAAGTTCTGGGTGTCCAAGCAGAGTTGGAGGAGCGTTTGGGTTGGGATCCATGTCCACATCCACGTCGGAGCCGGAGATCCGCCAGGTGAGCTCAGTTGCCGCCGCAGCAGCCGCCGCAGCAGCCGCTGTTGTTGTTGCTGCTGATGGTGTAGCAGCAGGAGGTGGGCATGCAGCAGGACTGCATGGGCATGCAGCAGGGGCTGCAGCACTGCATGGGGCTGCAGCACATGGGGGTCTTGCAGCAGCGGGGGCTGCTGTAGCAGCACACGGTGTAGTTATTTCCGCCGCCGCAGCCGCAGCATCCGTTGGGCATCTTGGGGGTGGTGGGAGTGGAGGCGGAGCTGGAAGGAGCAGAGAGAGGCCGTGAGGGGGGAGCAGCAGGTTTGGAATTTGGGGTGAATTCGAGGCTCTGGTGATTCGTTCACCTATGGGGGTTCAAGGAGGGCAAACCCAGCAGTGTCCCCTTTGTAAATTGTGGCTGCAGTTCTGGGTTTTTCCCGCCGTGCAGGGGCCCAACGACTCATTCTGGCGTCTTAGGAGGAGCAACCCACTCTGGACCCTTCTGGAATATTCTCCGTGCCCCTCCCCTGCATGGCCCTGTTGACAGTCCCAGAGCCTCCCTGAACATTCCCAGCTCATCCCCGTAACTCCTCGTGCAGAGTCCATAAAACCCTGACGTCCAAGCCCCATCCAAAACCCCCAGAAATACTTAAACCTGCTATAAGCAGCAGATATCCAAATTCTGGATATCCAAAATTCCCTTTTGGGGTGTGAAGGAAGGGTTAGAAGTTCTCACTTACCCTGCTGAAGAGTGAGGAGAGGTGAAGGGAGGAGAAGGCGAGCGAATGAAGCGAGCTGGGCCCGGAGCCCTTTTATACTCCCGTCCATCCTTCCTCCTGGAAGTGAGACAGCCATTGACCATTCCAGCTTCCCTGTTTATCCATCCAAACCCATATTTTTTAGCCGTAGGTGTCGCCTGGAATTTGCATTTCGCCTCATTACTGGTGATCCACCACGCTGCTTCTGCCTCGTCATGGTTTAGCCTGGAGATAATCAAAGGGCTCCTGTGAATTTGGATGAATTTGTCCTCCCCACAACCTTGTGAGGGAGCCAAAAAATGCGGCCTCGTATCTGCAGGATGGATGGAGATGTTCTGGAATTGACTCAGCAGCAGCTGGTGCTGAATCAGTGCAGGAGCCCAAACCCAGCCCCGGCGTCGTGCCGGTCGTTCCGTCGGGATGGCGTTTGGAGCAAATTGGGAAAATGTCAGGAAAATGGGGGTGTTTGTTTGCTCCTGGTCACCAGATGTGCACGTGAGGAGGGAGCCAGGAGTGTTTGGGATGTCTGGGGCTCACTCACCCGCACGTGACTCGGTGCAAATGCGCTGTGGAATGGTTTGGGTTGGAAGGGACCTTAAAGATCATCCAATTCCTGCTGTGGGTAGGGACATGTCCAGGCTGCTCAGAGCTCCATCCAGCCTGTTCTTGGACATTTCCGGGTTTGGGAAGTTCTCGCTTTATTTATTAATTTTTATTATTAGTAATATTTTTATTAATATTTCAATTAAATGTTTAAGGGGAAGCTCTGCCTGTGCAAGAGGCAACCCAAGGGATGGTGGCTCTGGGATGGGTGTGGAGCACCCCAAGCCAACATTTCCCTCCTGCAGCCTCCCCTGGCATCCAGCTGAAGTCCGGGAATCCTGGAATCCTGGCCCTGAGCAGGGATGGAGGGGTTTGGAGTTGGTGCAGAACCCTCTGAGGGTGTTGGAGATGAAGCCCAGAATGAACCAAAAGTGAGAAGATTGAGGTGGAAGAGAAGGGCCCAGCACAGAAACTGCTCCTCACTGGGCTGGTGGAGCTGAGTGGGAGGCAGGGACTCAGGAAGAGACTTTGTTGAGGTGAAACCATTTTCTGTGAGGTAGAGAGGAAGGGAGGGACGTCAAGGTAGGGCAGAGCCTTGGGCAGCTGAACCCTGGCAGGAGCACCGGGCAGGAATTTTGGGAGGAATTTTTTCACCGTCTGAAATTGCAGCTCTCAGTCGAGGACCTCGCCACATTGTCCTGAGAGCTGCCTAATGAGAGGATGGAGATCCTGCCTGGCCAGTTCCCTGCTGCTGCCTGACATCCTCAGGGATCCCGGGGCTGCTGGGGAGAGGGGTCGGCCCAGGTGAGCTGGGACCAGCCCCAAGGACGGTGACAAGGACCTTGCATTGCTCTCTGTGCAGTGCAAGGGGGAGCAGGTTGAGATTTTAGAGCTGTTTCATCCCTGCAGGAAATGCCAGCAGCTCCTTCCCAGGCTTCCCTGGCATGAGAGCAATTCCTGGAGTGAAAGAGGGGAGAAGCAAGGTGGTAATTGTGACTTCTGCGTGAAGGGCAGGAGAACACGCGCGGCATTTCCTTCCTGGTGGGAGAGACAAATGCACCTGGATGGATCCATTCATTAATTTACAAGGAATTAACGGGGCAGAAGCAAAGGGCTGCACTCCACTTGTGCCTCCTGAGGGAGGTTTTCCATCGGCAGCTGTGAGAAGGGAGGTGGAGGTGGGCATTTCTCACCCTGGATGGTCGTGTCCAGCTCTTGGTGGAACCAAGGTACCCAAATGATTTTTGGGGAGAGGGATGTGGATCCCAATGCAAGCAAGAGACTGAAGCAGGGTGCAAACAGAGTCAGAAAAAGGCATTAAATGCATCAAAAGGATGGCAGTGCAGAACTTTCATGTTTTGGTAGAACCCAAAGCGACCCTTGGAGGCAGCAGAGGTTCCTCAGCATTTGTTTTACAGCTTCAGTTCAGAGTCTGATAACTCAGATGGCAGAGGCAGAACCTCCATGAGTGTCAGGGCTGTGGGTCCTGAGGCAGATTTTGGCTGTCTGGGATGTGTCTGTGTCAGACTCTTCCTGAAGACATTCCTGTTTTTTGTGAGTTTAAGAATTATTTTCATAGAAGCAGCAACTGGTTTGGGTTGAAAGGGACCCTTAAAAATCATTTTTTCCACCCCTTGCCATGGACAGGGACACCTTCCACTATCCCAGGTGGCTCCAAGCCCTGTCCAATCTGGTCTTGGGCACTTCCAGGGATGGCACAACCAGAAATTCCCTGGAAAACCTGTGCCAGCTCCTCACCACCCTCACAGGGAACGATTTCCTCCCAATATCCAACCTCAATTTCCCCTCTGCCAGTCTGACCCCACTCCTCCTTGTCCTGTCACTGCAGTTCCTGATGAAAAGTCCCTCTCCAGCTTCCCTGGAGCCGCTCCATATCCTGGAAGCTGCTCTGAGGTCTCCACACAACATTTTTCCTCCTATTCTCTTTCTATTCCTGGGCTATTTTATACAGAGAGGGCAAATATCACTCCCAGAGGTGCCAGAAACTCCAGTTTGAATTAATTTACCATCAGGGACACCCTGATTTTATTTGAGTGAGCACCTTGGAGACAGGAGAATCCCAACACTGGGAAAAACACCGGGAAAAGGTGAAAGGCGCGGCAAAATCCTCTGGATCCACCAGCCAACAAACAGCTCAACACCAGGAGGTTGCAGGGTCACAAACTACAGATTTTATTGGTTTTTTTTTTTTTTTTCCAGAAAGATTGAAGCGAAACAGCGATGAAAAGAGTGAAACATCCCACACACCAAGAGGAGAGAGAAGAGCAGCGCCGGCGCTCACGGGAGGAACTCGCTGGGCGGCGGCTTCAGGACAGGTCACAAGGACGAGGCGAGGGAAGGCAGGAGAAGAAGAGGAGTTCTACAGCCTCCAAGCACAGGAGGAGGAGTGTTTGGGGCGATATCCATATCCAAATCCGTATCCAAGAGGGAACGAGCCCGGTGGGTTTAGTTGCCACCGCAGCAGCCGCCGCTGCTGCTGCCGCCGCAGCAGCCGCTGTTGTTGCTGCTGATGGTGTAGCAGCAGGGCATGGACATGCAGCAGGACTGCATGGGCATGCAGCAGGGGGTGCAGCAGGGGCTGCAGCACTGCATGGGGCTGCAGCACATCGGCCTCTTGCAGGTCTTGGGGCTGCTGTAGCAGCACATGGTGTAGCTACTTCCGCCGCCGCAGCATCCGTTGGGCATCTTGGTGATGGGAGTGGAGGCGAAGCTGGAAGGGAAAGAGAGAGTTTGTCTTTTTCTCTGCTTGAATCTCCCAGAGGCTGAGGCAGCTTAAAGCATTCTTATCCCCAAATCCATCCCAAAGTGGCCAGGGAGGTGCCTGGTGTCCTGAATCCACCAGGACAGGCTCCTGTGCTTCTGGCGCTTTGTCCAGCACTGGTTCTGACAGAGAGAATCCACCTGGGTGCAGCCCAAAACCAACCTCTGGTCCCCAAAACCAATTTGTGATCCCAAATCTTCTGCAGTGTCCAGTCCCAAACCGGACAGCCCAGAAAACCCTGGAGAAGCCCAGGGAAACAGCGAGCCCCAAAGACAAGACAAGTAGCAAAGTCCAACTTACCCTGCTGAGCAGTGGAGGGAGGAGAGGAGAAGTGGAGATGATCGAATGAAGACCCCTGGGCTGGAGCACCTTTTATACACTCCAAAGCCTCCTCCCCTGGAAATGAGGCATCCCTCGGCAATTCCGACCCCGTGGATCACCCGGGATACCCCCTCACGTGTCTTCCTCCTCCGGTGTTTAATCTCTGCCTCTTTCTGTTTGCTCACCACCTCAATTGTGCCCCATAATTACTCCTCCAGAGGAACAACAGATGCAAATTTTCTAATGGATTTGCGTTAATGGCACCGGAGGGAGGGAGGGAGCTCTGAGGTATTCCCATCCCTTCCCAAGGAATGACCTTGGGACACAGGGACGCTTAACAATGTGCCTGGGGGGAGCCAGGTGCTGAAGCAGTGGGACAACCATGCCTGGAACTTGGAGCTGTCATTGCTCATGTGTCCCCTCTGCCCTTGGCCAGGATCTCTGGGGGTCGGTGGAAATTTTTGGTCAACGGGAGTCCTTTTTTTCTTGCCTCTGTGGTCAAAGTTCAGGCTGAAATTTCCCCTTTCTCAGTCTTGCTCTTGGGCCACCCTTCAGGGTGCTGGGTCCTCACACTCCCAGTTTTGTAATTTTTGTTGTATTTTTGCAATTTTTTTCATTTTCACCCATGGAATGGATGGGTTGAGTCTAAACGAAGCGGCTTTCAAAGCGTCAGTGCACACGTGAGGGTTTTTCCCTGTGTTGGTTCCACAGATCCCATTTTCTGAGATTACCCCAAAGGTTTCTGGGACTGAGGAGATTTGTGGTGATCACGTTTGAGTGTTCACATGAGGAACTGCGGCCACACGCGGAGCAGGGACAGCTCCACCTTGGAAGATGTTGATGGTGCTTCCATGTGATGAGAGGGGCCTCCGGTAGAAGATGGGAATTCCAGGATGCTGAGGCAGCACCAATTCATGGCAAAAAGAGGCTGCCATCACATCCAGGAGACTCTGACTGTGAGGCTGACGTGCTGGCAGGTGATCCCTGGTGATTGGGACAGGATCTGCCTTTCCAGGATGTGACCACGACCTCTTGTGACGTCGGGTGTCCCCTCTGGAATTGTCCCCAGGGGAGCATTGTTTTGGTCACTCAATAATAACCAAGAGTTGCCTGCAGGAAGCAACGTCCTCCTTGTGTAAACCCTCAAACATCTCGCTCGAATCAATCATTCATGGCGTTTTTATCGGGTTTTATTGCTGTCCTGTTGGCCAAGATGATCCTGGTATTGTAGTCATAGAAATACGGAATGATTCGGGTTGGAAGAAACCCCAAAATCATCCAGTCCCACCCTCCTGGATGGGCAGGGACAACTTCCACTATCCAAGGTTGCTTCAAGCCCCATCCAGCCTGGCCTTGGAAACTTCCAGGGATGGGGCACCCATGGAATTCTCTGTGCCAGGGCATTGCCACCCTCGCAGGGACGGATTTCTTCCCAATATCTCATCTAAACCTGCCTCTTCTCCAGGCTGAGCCACCCCACCACTGTCAGCATTTAGAGCATTTTCCCTGCTGTTCAACCCCATTTAACCTGTGCTTGGGTCAGGAAAAACACCCCCACAAAGTTCCTTTTAGAGGCCACGCCCCATCCTGTGATGTTTTTGGAAACTTCCACGGTGGTTCTGTGAGTTTGAGATTTTTGGGGATCTGTTCCTGCAGCTTTTCCAGTGTGGGGTAAGGCCACGATGGATGGAGCTCTGGTCTAGCTCCAGGTGTCCCTGCTCACGGCAGGGGTGTTGGAACAAGGTGGTTTTTGACACCCCTTCCAACCCAACCCATCCCATGATTCTGTGATTCGAAGACGGAATGAATATTATGAATATTCACAAGATTCCCTAAACAGAAAGCATTTTATGGAATGTTCTGATCTGGGATATCCTCCTGCCCGATTTACAATAAATAAAAACCCTCCTGAAGACCCAAGCAATGTTTTCAGGGAGTCAAACACGTCGAGAAGGTGATTTTAATGCAGATGTCGCTTGTGAAGGTTGGAGGAAGCAAATCAAGCCAGAGCTCCAGGCATTTTCTCCAGACCTGCAATTCCAAGCTGAGTCCTGCATTTTAATAGCAAAGAAAGTCCCAGCAAGGGAGGGAAGGTATCGTTGACTCACGGGTTTGCTATTTTAGGAATGAGACTTTTAGGTTGGATGCCAACCCTGAGTTTCATTCCCTGCTCGGAACGCGCCGGGGGAACGCTCTGCTCCCGTAAAAATTCAACGATTTCGGGGGGTTTCTAAGGTTTTATTTTTGGAAGATGGTGGTGGGAAGAAGATGCTGCCTGCTGTCCAGTGAGTAGTGAATTCCTCCGGGTACCTATTGGAATGTCCCTTGCGAGGTCAGGGGTGAGCTGCTGTGCATCTCAGAGCTGTCCACAACTTCCTCCTGAGGGGGCAGCTCCGACCTCTGCTCTGGGACCAGGGGCAGGATCTGAGGGAATGGCTGGAGCTGTGCCAGGGAGGGTCTGGGTTGGATATTTCTGGAAGGTTCTTCCCTCAGAGGGTGGTGGGGCGCTCACCAGGCTCCCCAAGGAATGGGCTTTGCCCCGAGGCTGCCAGAGCTCCAGGAGTGTTTGGATAATGCTCTCAGGGACAGGATGGGATTTTGGGGTGTCTGTGGAGGGGCAGGAGTTGGGCTCCACGATCCTGGTGGATCCTTTCCAAGTCAGGATATTGGAGGAGTCTCTGATTTATGGAGCGCTGCGTGTTCAGATGGTGCAGTTACACCTCGCCCAGTCCTTGGAATTTGAGTTTTAATCACTTCAGCTTTCCCTTCTGTAGTAAAGTCTGAGCTGAGGTGAATGCTCAGGAGGGGCAAGGAGGAATCAAGGAATGGTTTGGGCTGAAAAGGACTTTAAAGCTCATCCCATTCCTCCCCTTGCCATGAGACACCTCCCACTGTCCCAGGCTGCTCCAAACCCTCCAACCCAGCCTTGGACACTTCCAAGGATCCAGGAGCACCCACAGCTCCTCTGGGCACCCATTCCAGAGGATCAGGAATGCTCTACTTGCTACAGACTTAATTTGTGCCAAGAGCCTGGACAGCTCTTTGTGTCCCAAATTTTCTGCCATGCCACCGGGCACACCCAGGACCTTGGCCAAAGGCAGAGATGGTGCCGGAATGAGGACAAACTCTGGGCAAGGTGACAAGTCCTGGGCAAGGTGACAAGTCCTGGGCAAAAGGGAAATTCTGGGCAAGGTGGTAAATTCTGGGCAAAGTGGTAAATTCTGGGCGAAGTAACAATCCTGGGCAAGGTGACAAATTAAGGGCAAAGCCACGCAAGAACAACCAAAAGACCAAACGTTGTGTTTTGCTTAATGCCAAGTTTTATTGTCTACAAGCCAAGAGAGGAAATGAGGAGTGGTCACAGTGACACCAAAGGTTTCCCGATCACCAAGAGGAGAATTAACACCCCACTAATATCTAATGTCTTATACAATGGACGGTAAATTCAGGCATTCTCAAGTCAGTCAATAATTAAAGAGAGACGATAAATAAAGGACAGAAAGAAGCAGCAGCTTAAGCTTGGAAAGAAGAAGAAAATCGCTATGAGTTTTCTCCATCACCATCAGAACCAGAGGCAAACCAGGAGCTTTTCACCTCCCTGTGCCCGTTCTTGAGGCCACCCGGGGCAGCTCAGCAGGTCTTCCTGAGGCTGGCACAGCACTGCTGGATGGGGATGCAGGGGGTGCAGTACTTCCTCACGGGGGTGCAGCAAACCACCACGGGCTTCTTCACCACGCAGGAGCAGCAGGGAGAGCAGCAGGGACGTGGGACACAGCACACGGACTTATGGCACACCTTGGTGCAGCACACGGACTGGCACGGGTCGCAGCAGGACTGGCACGGGTCACAGCAAGGCTTCTGGCATGGGTCACAGCAGGTCTGGCATGGGTCACAGCAAGGCTTCTGGCACGGGTCACAGCAGGGCTTCTGGCACGGGTCACAGCAGGACTGGCACGGGTCACAGCAGGGCTTCTGGCATGGGTCACAGCAGGACTGGCATGGGTCACAGCAGGGCTTCTGACAAGGATCACAGCAGGACTGGCAAGGATCACAGCAGGACTGGCATGGGTCACAGCAGGGCTTCTGGCATGGGTCACAGCAGGACTGGCATGGCTCACAGCACACCGTCTTCTTGCAGGGGTCGCAGCAGCAGGATTGCTGGCACGGGGAGCAGCACACGGTCTTGCAGGGGCTGCAGCACACGGTCTTGCAGGGGCTGCAGCACACGGTCTTGCAGGGACTGCAGCACACGGTCTTGCAGGGGGTGCAGCACACGGTCTTGCTCTTCACGACAGAGCAGCATCCCGTGGAACAGCATCCAGTGGAGCACATGGTGTTGGGAGAGGAGCGAAGGGTGGCTGGAGCGAGGACCTGGAACACAAAGGACTTTGAGATTCAACCCATCTTTCCACACTGCCCAGGCCCTCATCCCACCCTTTTCCCTATTTGTCTTCAGTTGGAAATCCAAGATCCTCGCAGGAATCGAACCAACTCTTGCTCTGTCCTAGAGATATTTGAACTCTGCTGGGAGCTGCCCACTCTGCGCTCATCCAGGACGTTCCCTCCCTGAATTTCCACCCCAAGCAGCTCAATTTCCACTGGGCTCTCTCCGCCTTTTCCAAGAGGCAACAGATCAACAGTCTCAGAAAAATCTGGATTTCAGGGAGAGCTTGTAGCTCATGGAACCCTGCAAGGCAAAACCATGGGATTGCAAAACCCATGGAACCGTAAACCCATGGAACCACAAACCCATGGAACCATAAACCCATGGAATCAACAACCCATGGAATCAACAACCCATGGAACCATAAAGCCATGGAATCACAAATCCATGGGATCAACAACCCATGGAATCAACAACCCATGGAACCATAAAGCCATGGAATCACAAATCCATGGAACCACAAACCCATGGAACCCCAAAGCCAAAGAACATTTTGGGTCGGAAGACACCTCTGAAGGTCCATCCAGCCCAACGCCTGCAGAGATCAGACACAACCACCCAGCCTCAATTCATCTCTTGCCCAAAGGCAAAGAACCAAGAGAACCAAGGATCTCTGGTAGGAAGCACTCACCGTTCTTGTTCTTGCTGAGAGCTGAAGGTGTGTGAGGAGCAGAAGCACCTGGAGACCTTTTTATTGAGGTCGGAGTTGTCCTGCCGGACATGAGGTACCCCCCAGCAATCTGTGATTTACGCACTAAGCCTGTACTTATTCACCCAATGGGCCTTCATGTGTTTAGTCTTTGCCTCGTGGCTTTTGACCAACCCCTCAATTTTGGGTTATTATCAATTTGTTGTGTGAATTTTTTACAATTTTTTAATGTCGAGTTAATTCTTGTGGGACGCTCGGAGGCGTTGTTTCTGCCCGCTTTGCATACGGTGAGGCTGCAGCATGGAGATGATTAATTGACATAAAAATCCTAATTAAGATTGAGCTGCAGTGGATTCCAGAGGCGTGCAGAAGCTTCTGGACGTCAGTTGCTCCTTGATATGGTTTTTAAAATAGAATTCCAGGAAGTGCAATTCCTTGGTCCCATGCTTTGCGTCTGAATGCAGAAATGGTGGTGCCCAAAGTCCTGCTCTGGGGTCACCAGAACGGCAAATCCAGAAAGTTCTCCCATCCCTCGCTGCTTCATCCCATCTGTGCATGGGAAAACACCTGGGAATAGAATCATGGAATATCCCAGGCTGGAAGGGACCCAAGGGTCCATCCAGCCCAACCCCTGGCCCTGCAGAGCCCCAAAAACCCACCCTGTGCCCGAGATTATTGTCCAAACTCTCCTTGAGCTCAAGGCTTTGCCAACATCAAACATTTTCACTGCAAATTCATCGTGGAAATTCGGAATTGGTTTCGGGTCAAATCGGAACCTGCGTTTTTCCAATTCCTCTTTGACGCATTTAAATAAAAGCAAAATGCAAAACGGCCCTGGAAGTTTTGCCTCCTGTTTATGCTCGGCATGACTTGATCTGCGAAATTCCTATTCAATTCTTTTCAGATTCCAAGATACCCTGGAGTAATGGAGGAGCCACCCACGGATGCTAATTCTGGAAAAACTCCGTGCTCAGCTCCCAGTCACCCGCCGGCAGCGATTAGCGCTGATGTTAATGATCACGTTGTGATCAGCCATTAATGATGGATGCTAATATCTATTTTGCATAAAAGCTCCGTGTGATGTCCCGAGCATCTCGAGGATCTCAAATTAAACCACGACTTTATTAAAAAATGATCTCTCTCCCGTCAGGGGAAATGTTTGGGGTCTGAGGTCACGCCCAGGGGTGGAAACGGGGGCTGAGCACCGAAGGACCCCCTGCATCCCTGGAGACCCCTCACTTCTGCTGGAGGGAGGGAGGGGAGATTCAAGCTGTGTTTGCTCATCCACTTCTGGATGTTGAGGACACTTTGGGCCACCAGAACCTTCCATTTGTCTCCTGGTGACGCAAATCCTCTGTTTCCCCTCAGTTCTGCTCTTGATGTTCGGCCACGTCACAATTCGAGGAGCTGCTCCTGCTTCGAGGAATTCACAGGACCGTGAAGTCACCTCTTCTCCAGGCAAGGCCATCCCAAGGTCAACGTTCCAGTTCCCTCAGAGCTTAATTTCCTATTGGCTTCAGCTTCGTTAATGACCTTGAGCAAGGTGCCGCCCATTATTCTCCTAATTAGTGATTGACTGAGCCCCCGCGGCTCCGGATGATCTGCAGGGGATTCCAGAGCCTCCAGAGAAACTCCAGCATGAGAAACGTGGCACATCCAGAGCAGGGAGGTGATGGAAGAGGGGAAGAGGGGTTGGCCAAAACGAGGCCGTTTTATGTTGACTTTGTAGGGGTTTGGTGCATGGGTTCACCCGGTGAGCCAAAAAAAACCCCGTTGTTGCAGCTGGATGTGAGCACCAGAGGTGTTTAAAGCCCTGCAAGGTGGATTCGTGGATCCAACAGCAATTTTACAGAGGAAAATATTCAAATTAGGGCCATAAAAATGTCGCAATCATATTTTGCTTTGAGTGAAAGGAATGTGCAGGCTCTGAAAGATGCCCAGAGGAGCAGAGCTCTGTTTGTTTGGATTGGAGATCCAGGAAAGAAATCCTGAGGCAAATTCCTCCCCATTAATCAATCCCTGAGAGTTTCCTCACAGTTTGTCCAGGGCTGTGGAATCCATGGTGTTATTTGAATTTAATTTTTAAATTTATTTTGTTTTTAAAATTTGTTTACACTAAGGTGTAAACGACAGAAATTAATAAGTCTGAAGTTATTTGATGTGTCCTTAGCAGAGCAGAAATGTCCCTTCAGGCCACCTGGAGAAGAAGATTTCTCTTGCCAAACATTTGGCAATTCCTTCGAGGCCTCCCCACCCTCACAGGGAACAATTTCTTCATTTTATCCCACCTAAACCTCCTCTCCATCACTCTGAAATAATTTCCCCATGTCCTGTCCCTGCAGTTCCTGAGGAACCTCCCTCTCCAGCTTCTCTGGAGCCCCTGCAGATCCTGGGAGAGGCTCTGAGCTCTCCACAGGCTCAACATTCCCAACATTCCCAGCCTGGCTCCGTGGGGGAAAGGCTCCTTATCAACTTTATGGCCTTCTCTGGATTTGGAAAAGGAAATAAAACGTGCCATGGCTGGTGATGGAGGAGAAAGTTGGAAGCTGGGGCACCACAGGGAAGTGAAAGTCTCTGCTTGAAGACCAAACCACTTCTGCGGCCGTGAAACCTCAGAAACTCAATTCCCACCGGCAGAGAGGGCAGGAATGAGTAAGAAAATTGTTTTTTTTTCAGGCTCCTGTGAGGTGGAGCCACCTGGTAGCAAGAGCAGGAACCCCCAGGCAGGTGAATCATTCATTGCTCCCTGTCCCGACCTCAACTTTTCCTTTTTAACCCATTCCTCTCTAATGAGCATTTTCTCCAGAACCTATAAATAACCAATTGCTTATTGACCAAGTGGTCATTTAGTGGCTATTGCAGCACTCAGCTCATTCCAGGCTGTTTCCCACGCCAGGGATGGGTGATGAGGGATGAATCACACCCAGGAAACCTTCACTTATTTTACACTGCAGAAACTGGTTAATTGAGGTTGTTCCATGTCCCAAACCCTGCGGGATTTGATTTTATTTTGGTTCCAAAAATAGCAGCGGCTCTGAAAGCAGAAACATGAACACACAGGTCAGGTGGAACCCCCAACATCTGCCGAACCCAGGTCAAGGATTTGTTTCCCCCAGGAATTCACCCCACGTGCTCCTCCCAGCCTTGCAGGCGTTTTCCATGGATTTTATGTTTCCTTGGCATTCCTCCGGCTCCAGGGATTAAATCACCATTTCAAACCCACAGGAAAACAGAGATGCCACCAGACCAGCACGGAATCCCAGAGAAATCCTAGAGAAAAAAGATCCCACACCACCAAATCCAACCTGACCTCCACCTTCTCACCCAGCCCAGGGCACTGAGTGCCACCTCCAGGCCACCTTTGGACACCTCCAGGGCTGGGCACTCCAAACCTCCCTGGGCAGCTTTTTCCAAGGCTTGACCACCCTTTCCACGGGGAAATTCTTCCTGATGTCCCCCCTGAGCTTCCTTTTCTCCCAGCTGAGCCCGCCCAGCTCTCCCAGGAGTTCTCCAGCTCGTTTTCCTGCTGCCCCAGCCCCTTCCCCAGCTCTGTTCCCTTCTCTGGACACACTCCAGCCCCTCAATGCCCCTCTTGCCCACCGACCCAGCCCATCTAATGGAGCAGTGACTGAAAACATCCAGGACTGTTCTTTTGGCTTGAAACACCATTTTTATTGTCTTGCTGGAGGACGAAGCAGCAAAGCAAGAAGGGAACCATTCCCAGCAGCTGGCAGAGGAAAGAGAAACAGCTCAGAGCTCCTCAAACCGAGAGGTTTCATCCTAAAACTGCATCACCTCTGGCAGTTTTAGGAGGTTTTTCTTGGAGAGAAGTGGCAAAGCTGCAGAGCCACGAGAGCTGGGACGAGCTGGAAGCTGCAGGCGAGGAGCAAACTGGTGCATCCAGGGGCTGGATCCTGCCCTCAGTACTTGGGGTAGCACGGTGGCAGCTTGCAGATGTTCTTGGTGACCTGGGGGCAGACTGGGGGACAGTAACGCTGCACTGGGGGGCAGTAACGCTGCATTGGGGGGCAGTAACGCTGCACGGGAGGGTAGCAGGGCTGCACCGGGGGTGCAGCAGGGTGTCACGTAGCTGAACTTCTGCACAGGCTGCCTCTGGATGGTGTAGTGGCACGAGGGGCCCGAGTGGCAGGAGGAGCGGGATCCGTGGCAGGAGGACTCGTAGTCATGGCAAGACCCGCGGGAGCACATCGTGCTGGAGTTCTGGCAAAGCTGTTTGGAGCAAGGGATCGATGTGGTGAGAGGAGGCTCTGATTCTCTTCTTTTATTTCCCCCCCCCCCGCCTTTTCTTTTTAATAATATTTTTTCTTGATGTCTCCCATGAACTGTTTCTCTCCTTTTTTCACCTGTCTAATCCAGACTCAAACCCCCTCGATCCTGCTGGGTCTGCTGGGAGTGCTCTGGGAATTGGGGTGTGAGATCAGGTCCCTATGAGTCAATCAGAGCCCCAGGAGCCCACTTGCCAAGCCCCAGCTCCAGCAGGGTTTGTGTCACCCGAGGATCCCTCCAGGGGCTGCACCTTTTCCGCGATTCCCGGGAATCCTTGTCCTCCATCCGCCATTCCCCACCCCTCCCTCCCTCAGCACACTTCCCTAAATCCCAAATCCCACAAGACCCATAAAAACCCCTCGTGGAGGTTTCAGGAACAGAAATGGCGAAGCTGTTCTTACCTTCCTCAGCTGCTGTGAGAAGTTTCTGGAAGCGAAGGCGAGCGACTGCAGAGGACGGGGCTGAGGGACCTTTTATCCTCTCCCGAGGTTAATTGGGGTGTGAGGCACCTCCTCACGATGACACCTCAATTAATTCTGCGCTCAATCCCGCAGATGTTTGCACTTCCCCTGATTTTAGGTGTTCCCTCCTTGACGCACCGGGCCCCGTCCCGGCGGTGATTCCTACGGCAGGGATTTTGGAAGAGCAGCTCTCTCCCATTTCCTGGAGACTGACACTGATGTGACGGGTGTTAATTAAGGATGAGGGACAGCCGGGATTGCATCAGGCACAGAAAGGTCTCAGAAACGCTGACTCCTGGGGTTGGTCCCCCGCTGGGTGCAGGTGACAGCTCAGGGTTTTAATTCCCCTGTTGTTGAGTGCCAAGAGGAAATGGGATTACCGCCTGCAATTCCTGGGGATGGCACAACGCCGGAAAATCCGGCGGGATCTCCTCGGCTCCCTGGGCTGGCAAGAAATAAAATGTTCCCGATTCTTCACGTGTCCCTCAACTTGGCAGATGACTGGGATGATCCCATCAGGTTGTTCCATGTGAATCAAGGGTTATTAAAGAGAAAACATCTGACCCTGAGCTCTGTATGAGGTTTGAGGATATTAAATTTTCCCGTTCCTCGGTTTCTCTTTCCTTCCGTGATCCCTCAAATTTTTTTGCACCTGACCTCACCGAAGGATTCAGAGAAGAGCAGCTGAAGTTTGAGCAAATATCGGGTTTTGTCACTCCTGGTGGAAGCTTGGGCACCAAAGCTGGATTTATGGCCCTGTTTGACTCAGAGTTTGAAATGTAAGAAAATTCAACTCCTCAACTTGGGAAAATGTTGCCCATTAGAGGAATTCACTGACTGGGAAGGGAAGATCTCCCCAGCTCGGGGTGTCCCACAGCTGTTCCCCAGGGTAAAGGCACCCAGTTCCTCGTGGGAAGTTTTGTGGAGTGAGGGAGGATGGCAGGAATTCCTCAGGGACGTTTGGTGGCTCAGGTGAAGGTCCCTCAGCTGCCACCCAGGTGACAAAGTAGGAGCTTGTGTGACAGTCCTCCTTTTGTCCACACTGATGCTCTCCAAAATCTTTCTACATCAAAAGCCTTCCAAAACCACCCAAAAACCATCTCTGAACCTTTCAAATTCAGGGCCTGCTCGGGCAAACGGGATCTCAGAAGAGTTCTCATCATCCTTTGCTCACAGTTCTTTCACAGGAATTTGGGCCTTCTGTTTTCAGAGCCTCAGAGGCTTTCAGATATTTGAAATTTTATATCCAAGGTCTGAAATCGAGCTCGGAGTAAGTTATATTGAGAAGGAGCAATGTGACCTTCTTATTCCCCTTCCATTTAATTTCCTGCAATCGCTGAGGTGGGAAAAGCCCTCTGAGATCATTGAGTCCAATCTTTTACCATCTCCCCCTTTCCTTTATTGACTTCCATCCACCCCCAAACGAACGTGGGAATTATTTGCCACCAAATATTGGGGTACTTGGGAAATACAAAGAAATCTGAATTGAAAACCCCTGAAAAAAATTTTTAAAAATCAAGGAAAATGAGAATAAAGGAATTCAAAGGCAACGAGGGTCTCATGAATCAGATTTATTGTTTCCCACACCCAGATGAGTCTGAAACAGAAGCGCAAGGCAGAGAAAGATTCCCAACAAATAAATACACCGTGAATAATTAGGAAAGGACATTTCCCGAATAATTAGCAAGAATAACACCATAAATGTTAATTAGGAGAGGATTTCATCCCCAGGGGTTTCAGCGTGGACGAGACGAGCCGAGGTCGAGGTGCCCAAGGGAGGAGCCGGCGGCTCCGGCTGCCGGGGCTGGATCCTGTTCAGTACTTGGAGCACGCCGGTGGAAGGTTCCAGATGTTCTTGGTGTACTGGGGGCAGTAGGGCACCTGGGGACAGCAGGGGACCTGGGGACAGCAGGGGACAGCAGGGGGGCAGTAGCGCTGCACGGGGGGACAGCAGGGGACAGCAGGGGGACAGTAGCGCTGCACGGGGGGACAGCAGGGCGTCACGTAGGTGCATTTCTGCACCGGCTGCCTCTGGATGGAGCGGCAGGAGGGCTCCGGCTCGTGGCAGGAGGAGCGGGATCTGTGGCAGGAGAACCAGGATCTGAGGCAGGAGGAGCGGGATCCGTGGCAGGAGGACTCGTAGTTGTGGCAGGAGCTGCGGGAGCACATGGTGCTGGAGTTCTGAGCTGGAGGGAAGAGAGAGATGTCAGGCTGGGACAGCAGCCCCCCTCCTTGGCTCTTCTTTGGGACTGGGATGGGAAATGTTCTCTCCCTCTGTTTTGGGATGTACACGACACAGTGACCCTTCCTTTTGGAGGACATTCCATGACGGCGTGGCTCTGATGGGAATGTCCATCCCAAGATGCTCCTGTTGCCTTTTCAAGGTAGAATTTCCCTCTAGAACTGCTCTGACTTGTCTGAGCTCTCTCTGCCTCCATCACCTGCCAGTCTGGGGGTGAAATCCTTGCTGGCTCCCAAAGACTCCCAGTTCTGCTCCTTCAATTGCTCCTGCTTTTCTGCCATCCCACCCGTGAGCAAACCAAGCACTCCGTGTGTCTGTCCAGACACCCAGCCACCAAAAATAAGGAATTTTTAAGACAAAAGCAAGGTCTAAACACGGAACTCTGTGAACTTCTATTGCTCAAGAGTAGATAAATCAACAGAATCCAACTCACCCTTGGCTGGAGCAAGAGGAAGAGCTCGTGGAGCAGGTGCTGAGTGAAGGATGGACAGGGGATGCTGGACTTTTATATCTCCCAAAAAGTTGTCCTGGGAATTAGACACCTCATGGCAATGCTGACACAAACCCTCATATTCATATTTATCTCCTGTGTCTCGTTTTTAGCATTTCCGACTCGACGCAGTCAGGAGAAAAAGCCAACGATGACTTTTTTTACTCAGCACTTTAATAAGCAAGGAATTTCCCAATCTGCTTAGAAGGGAATTTTGGAGGCAGTTGCATATTCCCGTGGCAAAAATGAATCTATCCCTGGAGTTATTAAGTGATTTGTGTCGTTGGGCAACCGGGATTGCATCAAGTCCGGAGGGTTGACTCCTTCCCCGCGTGCTGCCCCTGGTTCTCGGTGGCAGAGTCACATTTTGATTGATAGGTTTTTTTTCCCCTGACACAAGGGACTGTAATTAAGAGCCAGAGCTCCCAGGGACTTCATTAGAGGGAGGTCCTGGTGACTACCTGGGACCCAACGCCTCGACTCCGGAGGTGACGCCAGAACGACGTCCCCGATCCCAAATTTTTTCCCTTCCGTCTGCCAACCATCAGCTGTTTTTTTGTTTGTGCCGCGATATTTTCCTCCTGGATGGAGGGGGTTTCAAATCCTTGGCAGGAAATGTTTGTGTGAGGGTTTTACTTCTCACCATCCCCAGGTTTCTCTGGGGTCCCGTTTCATTTAAGCAGTTTTGTAATTTTTATTCTTTTTTATTCTTTCCCGCATTTTGCTCTTTGGTCTGAAATTCCTCTCACATCAGCCCAAGGTTTTAGGACAATAAAATGGACAATTGTCCCTTTCCCGTGACTTTTATCCAGGTGAGAGCCACAGGAACAATTCAGGGGTCAGGGAATGAGATTTTCTTTAGGGTCCCTCCCCACCCAAACTATTTTACGATTCTTTGAATATTTTTATTTATTTGTCGGGCCGCGGTTCAGAAACCCAAAAAATTTTAGGAAAATCTTCTAGAGCTTAGGAAAACCTGAAGTCTTCTGGAAGCTGCTGTGATGTAGAAATGCTTTATCTGGGTGGATAAAACTCCTTTTTGGGGGAGGCCCTTGAGTCAATTCTCTGTCAGGCAGGAGGAATCCATGGAATCAGGGAATTGTGGAGTGACTTGGGCTGGAAGGGACATTAAAGATCATCTCATTCAACTCCCAGGGTTATTAACTCCAGCTGAGTCTGGCTGCTGAGCTCTTGGCGAAGCTGATGCAGCCACAGAGCCTGTTCTGGAACCGGTGTCTCAGCTGGACTGGGAGATAAGGAAAGTCTGAGGTTGTCAAAAGTCCAGGGAGATTTCACATTTATTTTAAGTGCCTGCAATTGTCGCTGAAAACAGTAATTTGGAGGTCAGTGAAAGAAGGAGGGCTGGGAAAAGCCACGAGGTGCTTATTTGCATTTATTAGACACCTCAAAATGTTTGTGACTCTGAGTCAGAGGGACAAAAGAAGAGTGAGAAGCTGCTGAGGAGGGGACTCAGTTCCCTCCAGTGGAATCCTGGAATGGGCTGGATGGGGAGGGACCTTAAAGATCTCCAGTGCCACTCCTGCCATGGGCAGGGACATCTCCCACTGTCCCAGGGTGCTCCAAGGCCTCTCCAGCCTGGCCTTGGACACTGCCAGGTATCCATGGAATCACCTGTGCCACCCTCCCAGGAGCAATTCCTTCTGGATATAAATATAAATGTACAAATCCCTTTTCTGTGTATCAATATGTGAATAAATAGGGTGCAGGTGAGCTCCCCGAGCCTTCACCTGCTCCAGGAATGCCTCTGGAATCACTGGCTTTTATCATTTTGAAATTTCAGGGACATTTTGTGATGAGCTTGAGGAGAAAAGGGGTGACTAAAAAGTCAGAGGTAACAATCATTCCAAAGAAAAAAGATCAAAGAATAAACAAACCACAAACTTCTTTTACTTTTGGAAATCAAATTTTATTGATTTGGAGGCTGTCAGATGGGTGAAAAGCAGCAGGGATCATTCCCAGCTTGATGGAAAGCAACCTGAGCCGGGTCTTGCGTGCTGAGCAAATTAAACCAAATTAGAGGAAAACCAGGAGCCCAATTCTAATCACGGATAAGGAATTCAACGATCAAATTAAAAATGGGAATAAAGAACCTTTGATTGAAGATTCAGGCATGGAGAGAACCCGAGGCAGGAGCCATCCAGCCTGCCCTCAGTACTTGGGGTAGCACGATGGCAGCTTGCAGATGTTCTTGGTGACCTGGGGGCAGACTGGGGGGCAGTAACGCTGCACTGGGGGGCAGCAGGGCTGCATTGAGGGGCAGTAATGCTGCATGGGAGGGTAGCAGGGCTGCACGGGGGTGCAGCAGGGCGTCACGTAGCTGAACTTCTGCACAGGCTGCCTCTGGAAGGTGTAGTGGCACGAGGTCCCCGAGTCGTGGCAGGAGGAGCGGGACTCATGGCAGGAGGTCTCGTGGCTGTGGCAGGAGCGGCGGGAGCACATCGTCCTGGAGTTCTGGCAGAGCTGGAGGGGAGAGAGGAATGGTCACAGCCAGCAGGAGCTTATAGATATTTGTTCTGGGATTCCCCATTTTCTTCCTAATTTCCAGTTCTTCAGGGGTCGGTGCTGTTGGGAGATGATTTAATGCCTCGCTAAACCCAGAAACTTTTAAGGATGGGACTTGATTTCCAGAGAAAAATTGGTCCAAGCATCAATTTCCCAAGAGCAGCTCCAGACCCTCTGGCTCCTCCCAGCTTGGAAACCTCCCAGCCCCTTTTCCACAAAACCCTCTGTCTGTATTTTCTACCCTTTCTGTTATTTTGGTTTGCCTTGAGCCTCTGATCAAAGCTTTTATTTTCATTTTCATTGTTTTAATAATTTACTCTTGTGGGTAACAAGAACTTGGTCTCCAGCACGACCAAGATCCAGAGGTGAAGAGGAAGTGTCCCACACTCCAATTCTACCCAAACTCATGGAAAAACTTCCAATTTCCTAAAGAAACTCCAGGGGAAGAGAAAAATTGGACTCACCCTTCCAGCAGTGGGGATGGAGCTGTTTTGGAGCAGAGCAGCAAGTGAAGGAAATGGGGATGGGAAACCTTTTATACTTTTCCACAGGTTTATCTGGGACATGAGGCATCCTTAATTACAGATCCCAGCCCATTTCTATCCGCTGTGTTCAGCTTCCCGTATTTTCCCTTTGATGCTCTGTGCTTTTAGCATTGTAATTATTAATAGCTCATTAATTCCTTCACCTCCCTATGAAGGAGATTGGAAGGAATTTTCACGGGAAGTGACCCATGGATCTGCTCGTGGACGAGGTGGATCAGGCAGAAGAGGTGTTTGTAATCCCAGATTCCTCAGGGTCACGTGGACCAGGAGCTCCACGTCATCGACCTCCTTGTGAAAAAATATTTATTGATGTTAATCCCTGAGGATTAGGTTCAGGGCAGGGATTCTGCAGGGGGAATTGCTCAATGGGGCCGGATATCTCGATGAGAGGTTTGCATTAGCCCAAATCAGTGGTCATTCCAAACTGCCTGCCCCGTGTGGCCCAGCAAGGATTTCTCCTCCAGGTGCCCACCAAAGCCACAGGTGCTGCCACCAAACCAGAATGGGTTCCTGTCCGTGGGGTCACAGGTGCTGCCACCAAACCTGCCCCAGGGTGGGTTCCAGTCCATGGGGTCACAGGTTCTGCCACCAAACCTGCCCCAGGGTGGGTTCCTGTCCATGGGGTCACAGGTGCTGCCACCAAACCTGCCCCAGGGTGGGTTCCTGTCCATGGGGTCACAGGTTCTGCCACCAAACCTGCCCCAGGGTGGGTTCCTGTCCATGGCCCACAGGTTCTGCCACCAAACCTGCCCCAGAGGGGGTTCCTGTCCATGGCCCACAGGTTCTGCCACCAAACCTGCCCCAGAGTGGGTTCCTGTCCATGGGGTCACAGGTGCTGCCACCAAACCTGCCCCAGAGGGGGTTCCAGTCCATGGGGTCACAGGTTCTGCCACCAAACCTGCCCCAGAGGGGGTTCCAGTCCATGGGGTCACAGGTTCTGCCACAAACCTGCCCCAGAGCGGGTTCCTGTCCATGGGGTCACAGGTTCTGCCACCAAACCTGCCCCAGAGCGGGTTCCTGTCCATGGCCCACAGGTTCTGCCACCTCTGTGGATCCCCATCCACCAAAACCTGGCCAAGCAAACCCAGCCTGAGGCTTCAGGTGCTGTTTCAGTCTGGTTTTGCACCCCAACGTGGTGTCGGGGGCAGTGGTATCAAATGCCAGGACAGGATGGTTTGGGGTGAACAGAATCCCAGATTTTCAGAATCACTGATGTTGGAAAAGATCTCCAAGACCACTGAGCCCAGCCTTTGACCAACCCCCACCTGGTCAAGCACTGAGAGCTCTCAGTGCCAGGTCCAGGAGTTCCTTGGACACCTCCAGGATGGCCCAAACCCTCCCAGAGTGTTTTTGGTTATTTTCTCTTCTGATTTTATTCAGAATTTTTTATTTCAGCTTATGGAGACACAAACACAGCAGTGTGATGCAGGAGACACTTCTGAACCTGGATTTTCCCGTGAATCACACGTGAACTTTGGTCTCCCATGCCTGCCTACAAGTCATGCCCATCCGACCCATCAATTACATCTTCTTGTCCCATAAAAGGCAGGAATGTGTCAACACTGGGATGGCACCGGGGATTAGGAGTGAGGCACGAGGGATTTGGGGTGATGCTCTGCTGACTCACAGGGATCCCTCAGACTGGAGCACTCCCAGGTGAGCCGTGCTCCCCTGGCGCACAGAACAAACCCATGACACCTCCCTGAGAGGTTTGGGTCAGGCTGTGGTCAGGCAGCACTTCAGGGATTTTTGGTGACGTATGGGAGGAGATTTGGTGTCACCTGAGAGAGGTGAGGGGGGAAAAAATGAAAAAAAAAAATGAATTACCAGATGTAAGTATCAGGAAGTGGGGCAGGAAACAGAAATGTCTGAGGTCATGAGAGGGCAAAGCCCCCATTTTCCAGGAGCGGCTCACTGTGGAAGCTTCCAGGTCCATGAGGTGTGGGATGAGCTCTTGGAGGTTTGGGATGAGCTCCATGCAGTGGGATAAGTTCTGTGAAGTGCGGGATAAGCTCAATGAGGTGTGGGATAAGCTCAATGAGGTGTGGGATGAGCTCCATGAGGTGTGGGATGAGCTCCAGGAGTTCTGGGATGAGCTCCATGCAGTGGGATGAGCTCCAGGAGGTGTGGGATGAGCTCCATGAGGTGTGGGATGAGCTCCATGAGGTGTGGGATGAGCAGCGGGAGCTCCAGGAGGTGTGGGATGAGCTCCATGCAGTGGGATGAGCTCCAGGAGTTCTGGGATGAGCTCCATGCAGTGGGATGAGCTCCAGGAGTTCTGGGATGAACTCCATGAGGTGTGGGATGAGCTCCATGAGGTGTGGGATGAGCTCCATGAGGTGTGGGATGAGCTCCATGCAGTGGGATGAGCTCAATGAGGTGTGGAATGAGCTCCATGCAGTGGGATGAGCTCCAGGAGGTGTGGGATGAGCTCCAGGAGTTCTGGGATGAACTCCATGCAGTGGGATGAGCTCCATGAGGTGTGGGATGAGCTCCATGAGGTGTGGGATGAGCTCCATGAGGTGTGGGATGAGCTCCAGGAGGTGTGGGATGAGCTCCATGCAGTGGGATGAGCTCCAGGAGGTGTGGGATGAGCTCCATACAGTGGGATGAGCTCCATGAGGTTTGGGATGAGCTCCATGCAGTGGGATGAGCTCCAGGAGTTCTGGGATGAACTCCATGCAGTGGGATGAGCTCCATGAGATGTAGGATGAGCAGCTGGAGCTCCATGAGGTTTGGGATGAGCAGCTGGAGCCGAGCAGCAGCGCTGCCACTCCCTGTGGTTGACTGAGGGGGTTTGACCAACTGAACTGATTTACAGAAACTGATCCCTGTTTACACACCTGACTTGGCTCTGCCTGGACCCACCTGTGCTTGCTGTAACCACTGCAAGGTGGAGAGGCTTTTTTTGGCTTTTTTTATTCCTGGGATAATTCTCTGCAGGAGCTCAGCACCTTCGCTGCTGTGGGAGGAGAAGGTGGGGACAACTTCCCGCTGGATTCCTGCAGCCTTTCCTGCTTCCCTCTGCAGATGTGTGGGGAGATAACACAGCTCCAGCTCTCCAGGGAGAGATTCCCTGTCTCAGCTCCTCAGCTCCTTCCCGAGTCTTTCCCTCCATGGAGTGGCATAGCCTGGATGGCTCCGGCTCAGCCGGGAGCGTAGGTGAAACCTTGGATTGCTCCGAAAAGTTTCACCTTGGAGATTTTATCTGCCCTTCCCACAAAGCCAGACCCAATCCCAGCCTGGAGCCGCTCGTCTGGCTGGGTTGGCACAGGCTGGGTGAGGGGGAACAGGGATTGGCACCCCTCGATGTCCCCAAGCCAGGCTGGAGCCTGTCCCCAACCCCAATGTTCATTCCCTGCACCTGCAATCACCGACCTCACACCTGGCATTGAGGCTCCTCGTTATTTTAATTAAGAGCAGTAATAAAACCAGTGCTAATAGCACCTTTCTGATTCCTTTCAAAGGTTCATCATGAACCCTTGGCTAATTAAATGTCTCCTGCATTACACACAGCGCTGCTCTCATCCCACAGAGCCCCAAACCCCACAGAAATCGGCCTGGTGGGGTCTGGGGTGGAGAGAAATCCAACTGCAGATGTCAAATTCCTTTTTTCCCTTTCACATCTACAAGGCACTCAGAACTTTAGTGGTTTAATTCAGTTTAAACCTCGTGAGGAAATGGGAATGGTTTTTTTCTCACTCAGGAGGGGCATTGAGGGGCTGGAGTGTGTCCAGAGAAGGGAACAGAGCTGGGAAGGAGGAGAAGGGGCTGGAGATCTCCTGGGGGGGGGCTCAGCTGGGAGAAAAGGAAGCTCAGGGGGGACATCAGGAGGAATTTCCCGATGGAAAGGGTGGTGAGGCCTTGGAGAGGGCTGCCCAGGGAAGTCTGGAGTGCCCAGCCCTGGAGGTGTCCAGGGAAAGCCTGGAGGTGGCACTCAGTGCCCTGGGCTGGGTGAGAAGGTGGGGATCAGGCACAGGTTGGACTCAAAGGTCTTGGAGAGCTTTTCCAACCTCAGCTCCTCTGGGATTCTGGGATTTCCTGCAGGGAACACAGATTTTCAAAGCAGGGAGAGTTCCCTGGCAGAAAAGACCAATCTAAGCCCAAATTCTCCATTTGCAGGGGTCAGAAGGGACACTGAGCACGACGTGGTCCTTCCTCTGCTCGTGTCCTCCTCATTGTGGAGATCAGGGAGTTCCAGACTTCCAGGACTGAGCCTGCTCTGCGCTCACCAGCCACGAACAGACTGCAAACCCTTCACAATGTGCCCGTGGGGGTCCGAGGCTCCGAGCCAAGGGCTGGGCTTGCACAGAGGCTGATCTGCACCTTCAGCCTCAGACAGCTTTTGAAATCAGCCTGGCAGGTGCCCAAGGTGTGGGGACTGCAGGGCTGAGCCACCCCAGCCGCTGGAATGCCACGGGAAAGGGGAGGGAGCCGTGGAAAGCAGCTGCCCTCAGCCCAGACAGGCTGGGGAACGATGCCAAAGATAAGGAAAACCAGTGGAAAAACACCAGGAGGCCAGCAGGTTTGATGAACTTTAGGCTTTAATTTAACATCACACCTTTGCTACTGGAGACAGGAGCAGGGAACGAAGAACAAATCCCAATTCCACCGCGCTAATGCCACTTGGGGTTGTCAGGAGGAGGGAAAAAGGGGCCACGGGGATGAGGCAGGGCCTGTCCAAGCTCAGGGACAGGGGACAGGGAGCAGCTCTGAGCTTTTCACTTCTGCTGCTGCTGCGGCGGCCACTGCACCGGCTGCTTGATCTGCTGCTGCTGCTGCTGGCACGGAACCTGGGCCAGGGGCACCTGCCCCGTGCCCGCCGGGCACTGAGGGGTCAGCACCACCACGGGGGTGACATCTGGCACCGGGGTCACCTCGTGGCACACGAGCCCCTCGGAGCCGTGGCAGGAGCGGTTGCTGTCGTGGCAGGAGGAGCTGCCGCCGTGGCAGGAGGAGCTCTCGGAGCTGTGGCAGCCTCTGTTCTCACGGGAGCACATCTTTGGGAAGGTTGAGAGAAGGTTGAGGAGCTGGGGAGGAGAGAAGGTCGGCGTTAGGGGCAGGGAGGGCACGGTTCCCCAGCAGGATTTGCCTTTCTGCCCGCCCAGTTCCCCCAGTTTGGGGCTTCTTTCCTGCAGTGCTGGATCAGACTGGACCATTTGAACACCCCCAGGAGTCCCCACAGCTGCCCTGGCCTCTGGTTCTGCTGGGCCCCATGAGCCATTTCCCTGCTATTTTTTAAATAATTTCCCTGCTCTCCCCTGAACCATTTCCCTCTTCTTCGTCAAGAAATTTCCCTGCTATTTTTTGATTTATTTCCCTGCTATTTTTTGAGTTATTTCCCTGCTATTTTTTAAATAATTTCCCTGCTCTCCCCTGAACCATTTCCCTGCTATTTTTTGGGTAATTTCCCTGCTATTTTTTGAGCCATTTCCCTGCTATTTTTTGAGCCATTTCCCTGCTATTTTTTGAGCCATTTCACTGCTTTTCTTTGAGCCATTTCCCTGTTTTTCCTTGAGCCATTTCCCTGCTCTCCTTGAGCCATTTCCCTGCTTTTTTTTAGCCATTTCCCTGTAGGTCTTGAGCCATTTCCCTGCTATTTTTTTCAACCATTTCCCTGCTATTTTTCCAGCCATCTCCCTCCTTTTCCTTGGCTGCATCCCGGGGTGCCCCTGGAGGAGCAAATGCTCTGAGTGATGCTGGGACATCCCGCACCAGCAAGAGGCATCTTGGCAAGAATCCCAAAATCTCGTAGCCTTGAGGGGCCCTGGCAAAGCCCTGGAAAAATTCACTTCCAATAAAGACAAATTCCTCTGCCTTCCTCCCTCCTCGTGTCCTCTGCTGCCTCCAGGCCCAATTTCCTGAGCATGAGGAAAATCCTCTGTGCACATCCCAACCCCCTGCCGAGGATTGCTGGGATTTCAGGGAGGGAAAAAGATCTGGGATGCTGAGCTGGAAGAGGATCCTGCTGCTCCTTCCTCTCACAGTTTAAATCCACCTTCTTT
The DNA here is from genome assembly GCF_022539315.1 of Serinus canaria. Classification (NCBI taxonomy): domain Eukaryota; kingdom Metazoa; phylum Chordata; class Aves; order Passeriformes; family Fringillidae; genus Serinus; species Serinus canaria. The sequence continues at coordinate 12,987,917 of NC_066338.1, forward strand.
ATCCTTTCCTAAATTTCTTCAAGGAAGAAATTTCAATACTTCAAGGAAGAAGTTTGAATACTTTCATCTCCTGAATGTCTTCCAAAGGAGCTTATTAAAGGAGTCAGGCTTATAAAAGCAATTAAAATTCCCAGCTTAACCCCGAGGTTTCTCATGAAAGATCAGCCTGCTGTCTCCCATTCATCCCCAAATCCCATTCTTGGCTTTTATTCATTTCCAGTTTGTCCTTTGGAAGCTGGAAAGCACCAGAGGGATCCAAACATAACTACAGGTAATAAATTTTGCTTCTCAGCATAAGCAGTCCTAATTTTTGGGAGCACAAAACAGCCTCAGCCACAGAGGCGAGGATTTGGCTCCCAGTAACCCCGGGAAATGCCCCCAGAGCAAAGCTCAGCTCAGTGCAGGGAATTCTCCTTGGAATTAAAGGTTAGCAGGCACTCACCTGGGCTCTGAAGGCTCTGGAGGACGAGTGGAGCTGAGTGAATGAGCTGCTCTTCCCTCCAAGGACTTTTATACAGTTCCCAAGTCCCTTCCTGGAAATGCAATAACCCCCTGGGGGAAAAAATGACCAAGGTATTTACAAAACAGCCCCACCCCTAATTACCCACCACCTTCAAAAGCTCCTTCCTCCCCGATTTCTTTGATTGACTTGTCAGGCTCTGGATTGTCTTCCTCGTCTTACACAGCTTTAATTGCACCCTGCCCCTGGCGGGCTCTGAGTGAAAACCGTGTGGGCGGCCGGGCTGGCTCACCCTCACGGCACGATGAATTTTAGGTTGCAAAACGGGTGGCAAAGGTGGTGAGTTTTGGGGTTCCTGTCCTCCCGAAACCTCTCGCCTGGAGTCTGGCAGGAAGGAGAGGTCCCTGTGCCCCGTCCTCCCCGACTGGTCTTGGTAGGAAAAAAATCTTGGGGCTCTTGTGGAGAAAAACCACCATTCTCAGGTTCTCCCCCCTGAAAAATGGTGAATTCTTAGAAAGTCCTGGTTGGATGTGCTTGGAAAACATCTTTAAGGTTGTTTTTACCCCAGGAGGCACCTGCAGGTACCAGAACTGAGCCGAGGGTCCCCTCTCTGGCAGGGTCATTTCCCAAAGGAACAAAACCTGGATGGTGAAGGCTGTGGCCACTGTGGGAGGCTCTGGGAGGTGACCCTGGCAAACCCAGCTGGTGGCACAGGCCGTTGCTGGAAGTGTTGGCTTTTACCTGTGAATTCCCAAAAATGTGATGATGTTTCCTCAGCATGAGGGAGGATTTCTCCCCATGGTGGAGCCCCGGAACAGCTGGAGTGTCTGGGGTCACTCCAGACCCTCCTGGATGTGCCCCTGTGTCACCTGCTCCAGGTAACCCTGCTCCCCAGCTGTTCCAGGGTTCTGTGATTGTGAGATCAGGGATTCTGAGCTTCCATGGTTCCATGGTTCTGTGATTCCCCACCTGTGTGCATCTACTTGGACATCTTCTCCTGGAGTTTCTATCCCACCAGATTTTACGGCCATTCCACCATCACTGACACTGTCACCACCGATTTTCATTGCTGACGTTTTTCCTGGCCAGCCCCTGGATGCCCTACACAGAATTTCTCTGAAGATTTCCATTTTTTTCTCATATTTTACTCAGTTTTATTTGCCAGGCTCTGCAGCAGAGATGGGAAACCGGCGCCGACGGAAGCCGCTTGTGCAAACCTTGCACCCGTGAGTAAGTTGTGAGTAAAATGCTGGGTCAGAGACCACACATCCGAGCTCCCCACGCATCCTGAGCTCCACCAGCTCCACCAGCTCTTCCCTGGGGCAGGATGGGAGCACCTGGGTGCAGAGCACCGGGGTGGTGCAATCCTGGATGCAACCACGGCTTCGCAACACCCCTGGCTTCTCATTTCCCCTCCCGCTCCCGGCCCGACCGTGGAATTCCAACAGGACTCCTGATGTGTTCTCACTCCCTTCCCACCTGAAATCCCTCATGGAGCCACGAGGTTTGGCTGGGCAGAGATGCCCCGAGGCCGAGGGGCGGTGGGTTTTGTTGGGCAGAGGTGCCTTGAAGCCGAGGGGTGGCTCCTGTTTGCTATCACTGAAACAATTCCTGGAGTTTCTATCCAGAGGCGCCATCCAGACTTTCATCCAGAAGCCAGAGATGTGTTTACTGCCCAGCCTGTTTACCAACAGCTGCGGGAGAGGGGCCTTGGTTTGACAAGCACAGACAGGCTGGGGATGAGTCCTGGCTTATCAGAGTTGGGGATGAGTCCTGGTTTATCGGAGTCGGGGATGAGGTGTTATCAGGCTTTGGGATGACTCCTGTGTTATCTCAGCTCCTCACAGGATGACTCGTCCCTGTTGTGCAAGGAGAGGGGAGGAAACCTCGCTGTGCAAAAGGATAAAACCCAGCCTGGGACTCCTCCCAGCCTCAGGCTGGAGCTGAGCTCTGGGGAGGGCGGATCAGCTCCGGCTCCTCGTGTCCAGCCTTGGGCGCAAACCTGGGTTTATTAAAAATTGAACCATCCAAACTTGGGGAGTGCCCTTTGATAGGAGACTCCAGAACCAGGGAGTAAGAAATGGGATTTTCAAGTGTTTTCTGTTTTCTCTGTTTTGGGAGGGACTGAAATTTGGAGGTGGTTTTCAATCACTTGGATGAACACAAATATTTGAAGGCTCTGGGCTTGGTTTTGCAGAATTCTCTGGGAATTTATTTGAGCTTTCAGAGTTTTTTTTCTGCCTTAATGAAGGAAGGAAACCCACAGAAATATCAATAATGAAGTGGTAGATTTTAGAAATAGAAATAAAAAAAAAATAAATGATAACGCTGCCTAATTTTAGAATGGAATCTAACAGGGCTGGTGACAAAATCTTGTGTAATTGTCCCCACATGATAATCTTACGACACTTTATGTGTGAAGGATCCCGTGGCATCAAACACGGGTTTAGAGCTCGAAGGATTTGGGTCTTTGGTGTTTCAGGGTGACGTTTTCTGGATTTTTATTGAGTTGAAAAAGTCAAAATCCCCCCAGGTGGGTGGAAGCAGAATGGTGAGAAACAAACAATGTGATTTCATGTCTCACTTTTAAATGGACCCAGATCTGCGTGTGGTTTTTTTTTTTTTTTTTCCCCTTCCTGACAATTATTTGGATGAGTCAAACAACCCCAGAGGAGATTAAACATTGGGCAAACCCCACGTCCCAGCCAGCCCTGGAACTGTCGTCTCTCCGTGCCTAATTTAGGGCCTGATCCTATCAAAAAAATGCCATGAGCAGGTTATGGGGAGGAAGCCAAGGAGCTCCTCGGAGTTGCCTCATGCACGAGGTTCTACGTGCTCGGGGTTTCGCCATCCCTGGCAATCTCCGGGGCAGGAGCCAGGTAAACAACCTTTCACTGCCAGGTCAGGCTGTAAATAATAATCAGCCGGAAATCCCCTGGAAGATCAGCAGAACTCCTTCATGAGGCTCGTGGGGGCTCCGTGGGGTGGGAACAGCAGCTCCAGAAAGAGCCAGGTTAAGAGCAGAATCCCAAAATTCTGGAAGAGTTGGGGTTGGGAGGGAGATCTCCTGGGGAAGCAGGGGGCATAGGGATGCATCCAGGTGGGGTTGGGAGATCCCATTCCTTCCCTTGGCTCTGCCACTTCCATGGAAATAAATTCTCCCTCATGCTGGGGTGGAATTGGGGTTTGGTTTATCCTTGTCCTGTCATTGGACACCACTGGGAAGAGTCTGGCACCACCTGAACTTCTCTGGCTGTTGAAAGTGATGTATTTTGATTGTATTAACATGAAATTTACATTTAAATTGGGTGTAAAATACACATGAAAAAGGTCCTTTGTGTTGTGGAGATTCCTTGAGGACCCATTTGCATTTTGAATGAAGGAGCTAAAAATGAAAGAAATCATCCCAATATTGGAATTACCCACAGACTGTGAAGTTTTATTTTCCAACCCGTGATCCAGAGGAGATGGAGAAAAGAACCTTTTCCCATCACCACAGCACAAACCCCTTTTTCCAGCAGCTCCTGGGGGACTGTTGTCAGCGAGAGGAATGTGGAGCTCTGCGATGTAATGACACCGTCGGGGGTGGGAAAATTCCATTGTGGCACATCCAGGGTCACTTTTGGGACGTGGGAGAGGCTGCTGGGCCACTCATTTCTTCTGGATGGGGGGCCAGTGGGTGCTCTGCTTGCACTGCTGGCTCTTGATGGTGGGGACGACCACGGGGCATTTCTGCTGCACCACCTGGGCGCATCCCCCGCCCGCAGGGCTGAGCTCTGGCCCAGGGAGCATCCCAGTTCCATATGTCCCATATCCATACCCTCCTCCGTAGTACCCTGAGCCCTCAGAGACCCCCCCCGTGCTTAGGGTGTCACTCAGGGGTGCGGAGTATCCATACCCAGCCCCTGCTCCTGAATCCCCTCCGTGATAGACGGATCCTCCGCCTCCCCCTGCGCTGCCCATGACCGACCCCACATCCTCGCCGCCGTACCCCATCCCCACTCCGGAGCCATAAACCGGGACCGTCCCCACTATGGGGTCCCAGCCAGACGTGACCCCACCGTCCCCACTGCTGACCACGAGGGACCCGTCGGCGTCACACGAGAACCTCCCTGAGATGCTGTAGGGGGCTGGCGCTGGCGGGGGCGGGCAGGCCGAGGGTCTCCGGCTGTAGGTGACAGAAGTGTCTCCGCCACAGGAGAAGGAGGCGCGGCCGTGGTGGTTGGTGAAGGCGCCCGAGCAGAAGCCGCTGTGGCTCAGGGAGATGTCCCGGCTGTAGCCCCGGTTCCGCCGGGACCATTTGCGCCGCAGACAGTGGTAAAGCTGGAAGAGGAAAGGAAAACACCCCCAGTTGTAGAGCAGGAAGAGGAAAGGAGAACACCTCCAGCAGTAAAACTGGAAGACGAAAGAAAAACACCCCCAGTTGTAGAGCAGGAAGAGGAAAGGAAAACACCCCCAGTTGTAGAGCACGAAGAGGAAAGGAAAACACCCCCAGTTGTAGAGCAGGAAGAGGAAAGAAAAAAAAACCCAGTGGTGAAACTGGAAGAGGAAAGGAAAAAAAAAACAGTGGTGAAGCTGGAAGAGGAAAGGAAAAACCCCCAGAGATAAAGCTGGAAGAGAAAAGGAAAATACCCCCAGATATAAAGCTGGAAGAGGAAAGGAAAACACCCCCAGAGATAAAGCTGGAAGAGGAAAGGAAAACACCCCAAGAGGTAAAGCTGGAAGAGGAAAGGAAAACACCCCCAGAGATAAAGCTGGAAGAGGAAAACACCCCCAACTTGCACCGTTTTTCTTCGTGTTGGTGCCAAGGCAGGTGGGGAGGTGCCAGGCAATGTGGCAGCTCCAGGCTTTGAAACGGAGCTGGTAGAGAATCATGGAATTGTGGGGTGGTTTGGGTTTAAAAGACCTTAAAGCTCATCCAGTGGCACCCCCTGCCATGGGCATGGACACCTTCTGCTAGAGCAGGTTGCTCCAAGTCCTTATCCTTCAAATCCAAGGAAATCTGGGCTCTTCCTAGGATAGCTTTCCTCTTTCTACCTCTATTTCCAGAGAATCCAAAAGCTGAAATATAAAATCTGAAACGTATTATTTTCCCCTCTAAAAGCTGCCATGGTTCCCCCCACTCATTTTTGTGCCCACAGAACTGCAAAATTACTGAGGATCGTCCTCGTTTCTGTTCCTCAGTGGTTGCAAGAGCAATGGATCAAAGTTTCCACCCTGCCTCTGTTACTGCAGCCCCAAAATTCTTTTACAGAAGGTGATTGGCCCAGCCACAGAGGCTCGTGGCCTTTCCGAGGTCCAGCTCAGGGTTGTTTTTAAATGATATAAAAATGTGCCCCGCACGTTCTAACCCACAGAGGTTGTGCAGTCCCCACGTTCCGACCCCACCACAGACCCAGCTGGGTTTTTACCCTGCTCATTGATTTCACCCTCTCCTTGATTTCACCTTTTCCTGCAGGAATTGGACCCAGAACGGAGCCGGAGCCCACCCAAATCCCGAGGATTTGGCTCAAGCAGAGGGGTCCTGCTGCCAGCACGAACCAAGGTATCAAATGAACCGCATCCCATGACTAGGAAACGACAAAATCCCAGGAAAAAAAGAGACTTACCCTCTTCAGCCATCGGAAACACATTTAGAAGGTAAAAGCCGACTGAATGAGGAGCTTAAACAGCCTCGGGAAGATTTATATGGCGTTTAAGATGTATGGGAAGTGAGACACCCTCGGGAATGAGAAGGATTTATTTACCAAACTGCGATTTCAGTGTTTGCTTTGACTCCCGATCCATATCTCCCTTCACACCGCTCATTTCGCTGCTGTAATTGTTACTTCTGCCTAATGAGCCCATTCCTGCCCTGGGCTACGCAGGAATCCTCCGGCCCCCAGCCCCGGGAGAGGTGGGTGGGGGTGTGGGTGTAGGAGAATGCGCAGCGAGAGCGGGACAAGGGGGGTGGAACAGCTCCCAAAGCTCTGGTGACCATCTGAGCCCTCCCGGGTGGCTCCAAGGGGAACTTTTTCCGAGGAAAATATTTGCATATGTTCGAAGTGATTGATGCCCTAAGTGGGAATTTTGCAAGGGTGTTGGAGGTGCTCAGAGAGAGAGTTTAAAAAAGGCAGAATTTGCGGAGGTGTGAATGTCCCGATGTTCAAACCCAGCCTGGCTGGATTACGCTTTAATCAAGGATTATGCCTCCACATCCCTCCCTTCCTTCTTTTTAATCTCCTTCCTCCCGTTTGGAACGAGCAGCGGGGCCTCAGAGCAGCTCCTGGAGGCTGGACCGGCTCCGGAAAGTTCTGCTGTGGCAACAAAAAAACCCATTTTTGGCCAAAGCCCCATCCCCGGGCAGCAATCCGTGCGTGGGGCTGCCAGGACAGGGTGCAAAGCCTGGGGAGGGGGGATTTGAGGCCGGGAGGAAGATTTGGAGCAGCCTGAGGGATTTGATGCTGGTTTTATTCCCACCGGCCTGGGGCTGGGTTGGCTGGTTTATAGGTGAGGCTTCCTTCCAGGTACAGATCATGGAATTCCAAAATCCTTGAGGATGGAAAAGCCATCCCAGACCATCGAGTCCAGCCTGTCCCTGGACAGGGCACTGAGAGCCCCTTCCAGGCCTTCCTTGGACACCTCCAGAGATGGGGACTCCAAACCTCCCTGGGCAGCCCCATCCAAGGCCTGACAACCCTTCCATGAGGAAATTCCTCCTGGTGTCCCCCCTGAGCCTCCTCTGGCACAGCCTGAGGGTGTTCCCTCAGCTTGCTGCAGGAAAGGGGAGGATGGCAAGGCTGTGGATGTTGTCATGGATGATTTATTGCCCACCTGGAGCATGACCAGCTGCTGTTGGGCCATCCCCCATCCCTGCTCTTCCTCACTGAGCCTGGTGGTCCTGGTCACATCTCCCATCAGGTCCACATTGTGTGCTGGCACCTCAGAGGACACAGAGGGCCTCCACCATGCCCAGGCACCAAAGGGTGTTGGTGTTATGGTTCCTTCGAATTTTGGGGTCTTCTGTTCCTCCCTCACACAGTCCAGGTGGAAATGAAGGTGCAAAACCTCTGGGACAATAAACCGGGTGGCTTTGGAGTGAAACATCTCATCAGAGACATTTCCACATCCCAAGACCATGAAGTGCAGGTTGGTGGTGCAAGAAAGAAATGAACTCCCAAAAAAAGGGCAGGTTTGAGCAATTGTAACATTTATTGGGTGTAAAAAGTGGCAGAACATTATCAAAGGCACCCCGGCACCAGGAGCAGGGCACAGCAGGGCAATCCTGGAGATCTCACACGAGGGTGCAGCGTCCAGGGGACCGGAGAGGACACGTTGGGAAGGACCAGGCAGCAGAGCCAGGGCTGAAGGCAAGGAGGAGCCATGGCAGAGACTCAGAATTGGAGCTGGCCAGGGCTGTTACTTCTGCTGGCCATAGGGCCAGTAGGAGCTCTGCTTGCTCTGGTGGGACACCACGCTGGGGATGACAATGGGACATTTCTGCTGCGAGGAGCCTCCGCCGCCACCTCCAGAGCTGATGATGATGGTCTGGCCTGAGGAGCCACCACCGTATCCTCCTCCCATCCCATAGCTGGATCCTCCACCGTAGCATCCACCACTGCCTCCACCTCCAATGATGGTCTTCCCTCCTGAAGAGCCACCACCGTACCCTCCTCCCATGCCATATCCTGAGTATCCTCCACCACAGTATCCAGAGGAATCTCCCCCTCCAATGATGGTCTTTGATCCTGAAGAGCCACCACCGTATTCTCCACCCATCCCGTAGCTGCCTCCACTGCAGCATCCAGAGGAACCTCCCCCTCCAATGATGCTCTTCGATCCTGAAGAGCCACCACCATATCCTCCTCCCATGCCACAACCTGAGTATCCTCCACTGCTTCCCCCTCCAATGATGGTCTTTGATCCTGAAGAGCCACCACCGTATTCTCCACCCATCCCGTAGCTGCCTCCACTGCAGCATCCAGAGGAACCTCCACCTCCAATGATGCTCTTTGATCCTGAAGATCCACCACCGTACCCTCCTCCCATGCCACAACCTGAGTATCCTCCACTGCTTCCCTCTCCAATGATGCTCTTTGATCCTGAAGAGCCACCACTATATCCCCCTCCCATCCCATATCCAGAGGAGCCCCCACTGCAGCAGGATCCCCCTCCTCCACCACCAGAGCTGATGATGACTTTGCCCCCTCCGCCCCCGGAGCAGGAGGAGCCTTGGGATTGGTAACTGGAGGAGCCGCCCCCGTGGCAACCGGAGCCTTGGCTGTGGCACCCGCTGGACTGGGAGGACATCCCATGGCAGCCACCGGAGCTTTGTCTGGAGCACATCTTGGAGCAGTGACCCTGCAAGGAACGGAGCTGTCAGAAAGGAGAACCTTGGAGACGCAGCTGAGCCTTCCCAGCTCAGGAAGGAAGAGTTCCCAGGACTTGTCCCATCTTCTGCAGCCCTACTTTAAACTTCCTCCCTGAGAGCTGCCCTGGCATCCCAGGGAGATCTCTGCAGGTCACAACAGTTTCAGGAACCCTCTGCGTGCAGGAAGGTTGGGAACACTTCCCGAGGTTTGCACACATGCTCTGACACGCCTGAAAAATGGTGTGGATCCTTCTGGATGTCTCACACTGACTCAGCAGCTCAAAGTTCAGCTTTCAGGGCTCCACCTGCAACGCCCCTGTCTAAGGAAGGGAGCTCCGTTGGCACCTCCAGTTGGTTTTGGAGCCACCACGGTTCAAAGAACACCCAAAGACAAACTGGTGGAGGGATCTCCCTGCGTAGAGGTTCCAGAAGTTTCCGTATCCACGGGCTTACCTTCGGTGCTGGTGGGAACGTCGCGATGCTCGGCGTGGGTTGAATGAGGAGCCCTGGGATGGCTGAGCTTTTATACCGGCTGCACCGCGCTCCCGAGGGAAGTGAGACACCCTAAGGAATGCTGAGAGATTTATTGACGGAGCCTGGCCTCAGCTGCCTCCTTCCTTGACTCACCTGCAGCAGAGGAGATGCGAAGGAGGCGCATTGGCCCTGTTCTGTATCCCAGCCGCTAATTCCGCCTAATGATTCCCTTCCGGGAGCCTCGCTCCGAATTTTTGGGGCAAACGACATCTCGGGGTCTGTTTTGGGGGGGCCCCAATGAGTTTTTGCTGGGACGGAGCTCCCTGGGTGCCCAGGACAGAGTGGGGACTGAGCAGATGCCCAGCGATGGGGACTGGAATGAGTTGGAAGCCAGAGTGGGATGGAAGGACAAGGATAAAGGACGTGCTTGAGCAGAGTCACAGAGAATTTTGGAGAATTTCCTTGAAGACTGGGAAGATGGGGAGAAGGAGCATGTCCATCCTGCTGGGAGAGGCCAGAGGTGCCACCCCAACAGAGTTCCCTGCTTTGGAGCTGCCCAGATCTGTGTCAGAGGATGCTGTGAGGGTGACAGTGACAAAGGGGACTTTTGCCTCCATCTTTTGTGACCCCAAAGTGGAAGCAGCTGTTGGATTTCCATGGAGGTCTGTGCTTAGCTCCAGCTTCCAGGGGTCTCAGTCTCCAGGCCAAAGTGGGGAAAACCTTGGAATCCTTCTGTTTTCAAAGTTGCACTTGAAGGCCATCAAGACCTGACCCTTGAAGGCCATTGAGACCCCTGAACTCTAGGACATTAAAACACCCCCTCTACCTCAACAGGATCCATTTCTGAGGGTGTTTAGTGGCCACCCCACCCACACCTGAGCAGAGGAGTCACCTGGATATGTTACCTGCTGGAGGATGACAGTTTGTCAGCCCAGCTGTCCCAGCACCAGCTCTGTGTCACGCGTGTTTGGAGCCTGACAGCAGCATCCGCCCTCCCGGGACACTGAGTAGAGGAAAGATTTATAGGGGTTTTGGCTGTGGGGACAAGTGACAGCAGCAGCAGGTCCCGGCTGTCACCACGAACGTGACTTTGAACACGCACACGCGACACCCTTGGGATGGGGACAGGGCCACCAGCCGTGGGGACACACGTGCAGGGGCTTCCTTCATTCAGCTTTGGAGTCCCTCCCGTGGCCTTATCTCTGTTCTCATCTCCAGATCTGAGGTGTCACCGCTGTTCTGGCTCCCATCTCTGGCGTGTGGGTGTTGTACTCCTGAGGATCTCAACACCTTGATCCCTTCCGTGCCTTCAACCTGTAGGGACTTGCCCAGATTAGGACTCTGGATTAGCCAGACTCAGGATTAGCAGCTCATTGGCACAGGGGGACACCCAGCATGGACAGCTCGTCCTGACCCAGGGATGTGGAAAGGCCATGGAGGTTTTTGGAGGGGTGGTGAGAGGAGCTCCTGCGGATCACACAGTGTGGAGAGCCCAGGGTGGGATCCCTGGAAGCACTGGACCTGCAGCCCATGGATTTGTTTGCCAGAGATGTAGGAAAAGTGTGGCTGGAGCACAGGGTCAGCACTGCCACGACCTCTCCAGGTTGGGGAGAAGTTTGGATGCCTGTGTTGGGTAAAGGGAAATGAGGATGTAAAACGCTTCAGGGCCACATTCTCAGTTTTGTGATCTCTGCTGGGCCCTTTTTCCTGCAGTCCTGGGGCCCTCGGGAAGGGCTGGCAGGTTGTGGTGCCTCTTCATCTCCTCACTGCAAACACCTCGGTGGGTGTTTGATACAGAGAGGACAAATCCCTGGCCAGATCCTACAGCACCCTGGATCCCTTTTCCCACCAGATTCCCTCAGGCACAGTGATGCTGACGGTGTGGGGCGTGATCCTGGAGAAGAACTCTCCAGTTTTCTCCAAAAGGCAGGAATCTGTCAGTCGTGATCCCTCAAGTGTTTCATGGCCGATGATCCCTGTAACTCCTAATTTTGTTTCCTCCCTACCAGGTGTGTTTGTGAGGTGAACAAAAACCCTCTGGGCTTAAAGTTAAAGTTCACTGGACTCGAGACTAATCCCACCAGTTCCAAAGAGGTCTTTGGGAATCCTTTCTGAGAGGGTTTTCCCTGCTTTGAGAGGAAAGCCAACTGTCTCTGGGCTGCATCCAAAGGAGAGTGGGCAGGATGGTGAGGGAAGGGTTTTTCTGCTCTGGTGAAACCCCACTGGGAATGCTGTGTCCAGTTCTGGTGTCCCCAAAATAAGAAGGGCATGGAATTGTTGGAGCAAGTCCAGAGGAGGCCATGAAGTAGATAAGAGGAGCCCCTCCTCTATGGAGCCAGGCTGGGAGGGGTGGGAACGTTCAGCCTGGAGGAGAGGAGGTTGTGTGGAGACCCCAGGATCTGCAGGGGCTCCAGGGAAGCTGGAGAGGGACTTTTCCTCAGGACCTGCAGGGACAGGACACAGGGAATGGGTTCAGGGTGAAAGAGGGGAAAATTACGCTGGGTATAGGAAAGATCTGTTGATGAGCACCTGCTCCAGCACTGGAAGTTGGAGAACATTTCCCAGCAGAATGTTCTGGATGTTTTACACATTTTTTGGGAAGCAAACTGACAAAGGAGAAAAGCAACCTCACAAACCAGTTCTGTCCGTGCACAGAAATCTTTATTTCCCGTCACATTTATGGCACAGAGGAGCCACCTGGGAGTTCACAGCACAGGGATGCAGCACCAAGGGAACACAAGGGACGAGGATGTGCTGGGGAAAAACTGGGAGGGCAAGGACTCGACCGTTCCTGATGGGAACCAGAGCAGCCCAGGGCTGTTACTTCTGCTGGCAGGGCCAGTGGGAGCTCTGCTTGGTCTGGTGGGACATGGGGATGACAACAGGACATTTCTGCTGGGAGGAGCCTCCGCCGCCACCTCCAGAGCTGATGATGATGGTCTGGCCTGAGGAGCCGCCGCCGGATCCGCCACCGCAGCATCCAGAGGATCCGCCACCGCCTCCCCCTCCCATGATGATCTTCCCTCCTGAAGAGCCACCACCAGATCCCCCTCCACAGCATCCGGAGGAGCCTCCTCCTCCTCCTCCACCGCCAGAGCTGATGATGATCTTCTGAGCTGATCCCCCACTGCCACCACCGGATCCTCCACCACAGCATCCACCGGATCCTCCACCACCTCCACCTCCCATCATGCTCTTTGAGGAGCCACCACTGGATCCACCACCGCAGCATCCAGAACCTCCACCACCTCCACCTCCCATTATGACCTTCATCCCAGAAGAGCCACCACCAGATCCTCCACCGCAGCACCCACCGCCTCCACCTCCCATCATGCTCTTTGAAGATCCACCACCAGATCCGCCTCCGCAGCATCCGGAGGATCCACCACCGCCTCCACCTCCCATTATGACCTTCATCCCAGAAGAGCCACCACCAGATCCTCCACCGCAGCACCCACCGCCTCCACCTCCCATCATGCTCTTTGAAGATCCACCACCGGATCCGCCGCCGCAGCATCCGGAGGATCCACCACCGCCTCCCATCATGCTCTTTGAGGAGCCCCCACTGGAGCCTCCACCGCAGCACCCACCGCCTCCACCTCCCATCATGCTCTTTGAAGATCCACCGCCGGATCCGCCGCCGCAGCATCCAGAAGAACCTCCACCACCTCCACCTCCCATGATGATCTTCATCCCAGAAGATCCACCGCCAGATCCTCCACCGCAGCATCCGGAGGATCCACCACCGCCTCCTCCTCCTCCCATCATGCTCTTTGAGGAGCCCCCACTGGAGCCTCCACCGCAGCATCCAGAGGATCCTCCTCCTCCTCCTCCTCCACCTCCCATCATGCTCTTTGAAGAACCGCCACCAGATCCCCCTCCGCAGCATCCGGAGGAGCCTCCTCCTCCTCCTCCGCCGCCAGAGCTGATAATGATCTTCTGGGCTGATCCTCCAGAGGATCCTCCACCGCAGCAGGATCCGCCTCCTCCCCCGCCGGAGGAGCCCTGGGACTGTTGGCTACCCCGGCAGCAGCAGCAGCAGCCGCAGCCGTGGCACCCGCTTTGTCTGGAGCACATCTTGGAGCAGTGACCCTGCAAGGAAAAGCTTTTTACTCCAGGGCAGCCACCAGTTCTCACGAGAATTTCCCAAGGCCTGTGACCCCAGTCCAGCCCAACACCACTCTGTAGTGGCCAGGATCCTCTTTTAAAGATTTTTATCCCAAAGTTGTCCCACCTCCTTACCCCAAAGCCATTCCATCTCCATCTCAATACTGATGAGAGACCACCCTCAGCAGCACAGGCTGATCCGGGTTCTGTTTGGTCTGGTGGGACCAAGGCATCCACAAGAGATCTCAATTCATCCCAGCAACTTCCCTGCCCTTCCACTGCCACCCACCAGATGTTTTTCACCAAAACTTTTGCATTTTGGAAGCAGGAAAGGAAGAGAAGAATCCCTCCCTCAGGCAGACCTGGACTTACCCTTCTCGGCTCTGACCACGGACACCTCAGGGCAAAGCTGAGCGAATGAAGCACCCCGAGATCCACCAACTTTTATACCGTTTTTCCTGAGTGGGAAGTGAGGCATCCAAAGGAATGGTGATAGGTTTATTTACCAAACAGACTCTCCTCCTCCATCCCACTTGTCCTGACTCACTGGATGCGGACGATGCCTCTCCCGTGCATCATTTCCTCGGCTGCCCTGCATCCACGGCAGGTCCCACACGTGAGCTCAGCTCCCGCGGTTGAATTCTCGTGGCTGAATTCCTTCTGGGGCTCCAGCAGGATTCTGGAGGTTGCCACCCTCCACTCCAGCCGGGAGATGCCACTGGTGACCGACACCAGAAGGGGCTGGGGAGCCTCTTTTTATTGAGTGTAACACACTGGAGGATCAGGGGGGATTGGTGGGGTGTCAGTGCAAGGCCGGGAGTTGGACTTTGATGATCCTTGGGGGTCCCTTCCACCTCAGGATATTCTGTGATTCCACAGTGGAGATTCCCAGGGGAGCAGGGGTGGGACTGGTGTTGCTGGGGCACCACAGGAATCCCCCCGTGGCTGTGGGAGATTTCCCACCAGGGCAGCGAAGCGTTGATGGGGATTTTTGTTTGATTCCCCCACTCAGGAGAGAGCCGAGGTCAGGCAGGCCCCACCACTTCAAGTGAATGAGATGGAGGGGTACCAGATCCAACATCCCCCCTGTGCAGCAGCATCTCCATGGATATGGACCAAAAACATAAATTCCTGCCCTTTTTGGGGACGACTCTGGCATTTCTGAAGAAGTAACAAGATTTGAGGCTGTGTGGTGGCTCCTGCTGTGGCCCTGAGAATTTCTGTCATTTGGATCTTGGTTTACTTGCTCCTGGGCCATTTCTGGGTGCAGGAATTTCTGACAGCACCATTCCCACCCGCCCCGAACGAGGACTCCAGACTCTGGCATTGCTCTGTGCCAGTGATGTCAGTGTTTGTGCAGTTCCCAGCCACTGGAATTTTAGCACCCTCCATGACTTCCCATAATAAAATCCCAGGAAACTCAGCTATTCCAGTGGTAGCCCTGGCTGGAGGGGCTCATCTGGGTGTGTTTTGAGGTGTTTGCCTCACTGAGGTCCCCACGGGGGTGAGGGCAGAGGGTGGAGGGACAGGGGAAGCCGTTATGGCCGTGGGTCACTCCTCTTTCTCCTGGGACAATTCCAGGTGTCCGTCACCTTCCTCCCGTAGAACAATTCCGAGGTTTAATTCCCTTTCCCTGCTAATTGCTGGAGTAGACCACATCAAAGAGATCGCTCCCCACAGGGAAACTCCCTCTGAAGACTCACACCCGGAGCTGTTCTAGCCCTGTGGGAATGAGGAAATCCCCAAGTGCTCCAGCCTGAGCATCCCAGCCCTTGGAAGGGCCTTGCTGGGGTCCCTGATTCCACTGGGGGTTCACAGCTGGAAAAGTGTTGGAGAACTTCATTTTTCTTCCACTTGTGAGAGCACCTGGAAGGGTGCACCACCTCAGGAAGGGCCTGATCTTCTCCCACCCCATAATTACACCTTGAAATCTTTCACAGATGAATTTTGCCGTCTTCTCTCTCTGAACCCGCTCAGAACTTTCTTGGGCATGGCCAGAATTTTGGTGAGGTAGAGAGACCCCAGTGATCAGCTCTGTGGTACCTTCTCTGACAGGCAAAAGTCAGGATCATCATCATCATCAAGAGACATTAAAAAATGACCTGAGAATGTTTAGTGAATCCAAAATCTCTTCTACCAGTGGGGTTTCAGTGGAGTTTTGCTCTGGAGCTTTATTGCAGCGGCACTGGAATCAAACCAGGAATGGAAATAAAGCAACCGGGGCCGGAAAATCCAACCACTCACGCACGGAACTTTCTAGAACTGCAACTTTTATTGTCTGGTGCAAGCACTTGAACACTGGGGCAGGAACAGGCACACGGAACAGCCCTGGCTGGAGTTATGGATACGCAACACCAGAGGTTCCGGTCAGAACATTCCCAGGGGAAGGGAGAAGAGAACAAGGCAAATAATCTTAAATTTAATAGGTGAGGAAATGTCAGGCATCTTCATATCTTGGGCTTCCTTGGTGGCAGAGTCCTTCTGGCAGCCACTACTTGCGCTTGGTCTGCGGTGGCCAGCAGATGGGCTGGGTCTGCTGCTGCATGGACATTCCTCCAGAGCTGGAGGAGCCACCTCCACCTCCACCACCGCCCCCGATGATGACGACAGGACCCTGGCCCTGGTGGCCTGAGCCTCCTCCTCCTCCTCCACTGCCTCCCCCAATGCACACGGGGCCATGGCTTTGCTGCCCTGAGCCTCCTCCTCCTCCTCCTCCACCACCACTGATGATGATGGGACCTTGGCCCTGGTGGCCTGAGCCACCACCTCCTCCTCCTCCTCCTCCTCCTCCTCCTCCTCCTCCCATGCCACCTCCAATGCAGATGGGACCTTGACCCTGGTGCCCTGAACCTCCTCCTCCTCCTCCTCCACCACCACTAATGATGATGGGACCTTGACCCTGGTGCCCTGAACCTCCTCCTCCTCCTCCTCCTCCCATGCCACCCCCACCAATGCAGATGGGACCTTGGCCTTGGTGGCTTGAGCCGCCACCTCCACCACCACCACCGCCACCACTAATAACGATGGGACCTTGGCTTTGCTGACCACCACCACCTCCTCCTCCTCCTCCAATGCAGATGGGACCTTGGCTCTGCTGCCCTGAACCTCCACCTCCTCCTCCCTTGCCACCACCACCACCACCACCACCACCGCTAATGATGATGGGACCTTGGCCCTGCTGCCCTGAGCCACCACCGCATCCACCACCACCTCCACCTCCTCCTCCCTTTCCACCACCACCACCACCACCACTAATGATGATGGGACCTTGGCCCTGTTGCCCTGAGCCACCACCACATCCACCACCACCTCCACCTCCTCCTCCCTTGCCACCACCACCACCACCACCACCACTAATGATGATGGGACCTTGGCCCTGCTGCCCTGAGCCACCACCACATCCACCTCCTCCTCCACCACCTCCTCCCTTGCCACCACCACCACCACCACCACCACTAATGATGATGGGACCTTGGCCCTGCTGCCCTGAGCCACCACCACCTCCTCCTCCTCCTCCTCCCTTGCCACCCCCACCGATGCAGATGGGCCCTTGGCTTTGCTGCCCTGAGCCTCCACCACCACCACCTCCTCCACTAATAACAATGGGACCTTGGCTTTGTTGCCCACCACCACCACCTCCTCCTCCTCCCCCTCCAATGCAGATGGGACCTTGGCCCTGGTGACCACCGCCACCTCCACCACCACCACCGCCACCTTCAATAATGATGATACCTTTGCCCTGCTGGCCTGAGCCTCCACCACCACCACCACCACCACCTCCTCCATCTATGCAGATGGGACCTTGGCTTTGCTGACCACCACCTCCTCCTCCTCCTCCTCCTCCGATGCAGATGGGTACATGGCTCTGGTGGTCAGAACCCCCTCCTCCGCCACCTCCACCCCCTCCAATAATGATGGGACCTTGGCTTTGTTGCCCGGAGCCCCCTCCACCTCCTCCTCCTCCTCCTCCAATAATGCAGATGGATCCTTGGCTCTGCTGGCCGCCTCCTCCTCCTCCTCCACCTCCTCCTCCTCCACCTCCACAGGAGGTTAACGGCATGTGAGTCTGATAAATGATCCCACCACCGCCACCGCTGCCACCGCCGCCACCGCAGCAGCCTCCTCCTCCTCCTCCTCCTCCGTGGCAGGACGATCCCTGGGTCTGGTATCCTCCTCCACCGCTGCTGTGGCAGCATCCTCCTCCTCCTCCACCTCCTCCGTGATGGCAGCAGCAGCCGCAGCCGCCGCCGCCGCCGCCGTGGCACCCTCCGGACTGCTGGGACATCCCTTGGCCGTCGCCCTTCTGCTGGTGGGAGCCCATGGTCTGTGTGATGGGAGTCCTGCAGGAGACAAAAAATCCAGGCCTGAGCACTTCCAGAGGGAGGGAATGTTGCGCTACTGGGCCACCCCATTCCCTTCCAACAGGGAATTGTCTTCTCTTCCCTTTTTGCTCCTTCCGCCGCCTCTGACTGGTGCAAAAATTGTCAAATTAATGAATTAAACTGAAAACAGGTGAAATTTTTAGCTTTTTCCATCCACAGAACCTCCTTATCCAGATATAACTGTTCCTTTTTTTATCTAGGACAACAATCACGCCTTAATAATTCCCTCTTGCAGCAGGTGTGTCACTGCAAGAGGCACACGAGGCTGTGGTACCCCAGAATTACCCTCATCCAAATGTGGTTTGGGAATTGGGAAAGGGCTGCAGTGCTCAGGGACGGGGATTAATCTTCCCTGGCCGCAGGAAAGAACCCAGCTCGTCATTTGCATAACAATAACTCCGTTGTACTTTGAAATTCTTCAATCCTTTCAAATTCTTCAATTCTTTCAAAGGAGCTCAGTGTTTCATTTCTCCTCCAGAAGGAGAAGGAAGAGGAACAGCCTGTGGAAAAGTCAGAGATGCAAAAGAAAGGGGAGAGGAAAAAAAAGCCCAAAACTTCGGCAGCTCCAGGGCAGCACTTGGAGGGTTTGATGTGTGTCTGTCCCCGAGGGATGCTCTGAAGTTTGAGCTCTTCTTTAGCACTTAATCCCCACCCCAGCCACGTCCTCATCCTCGTGGGTGGGAATTGATGTTCCTGTGGAGGGAAGGGACCGCTCTGAAAGAAAAAGGTCAGCAGGATCTGGTGTCCAAACCTCCAAGAAATGAAGTGCTCCTCAAGAAATGCTCCTCAGGGAAGTGCTCCTCGAGAAATGAAGCGCTTAAAAGAAACCCCTTCCCCACCCAGATAAAAGAGGAAAGAGCCCCACTCTGTGTTTCTGCTCCTCTGTTTCCCACTCTTTCCCTTTCCCTCAAGGTTTGTTTTCCAAGAATATTCAGGAATTGTGTGTGTGTGGGGTGTTGGGCCCAGAGAAATCCAAGGTGCTCCAAACTCCAGATTTTCCATGTCCCAGCTCTCTCCTTTTCCTGTGCGGTTACACGATGCCTGGACTGGTAGGAAAAAAAACCCCAAAAAACAACTGCAAATAAAGAGGAATTTTTGAGACCCAAAAGCCACATTTAACCCCACATTTCCACTTCAGCATTCCAAGCCTAGTCAGCCAAATCAACTTCCATCAGTAGCGTGGAATCTCTTACCGTGTCCCACGGCACGAACCAGTGGAAAGGAGTCAACGGGACTGAGGGAACGTGGTGTGGGAGAACTTTTATATAGGATCTGGTCCTCCTCTTGGAAAGAAGCAATGATTGATTTATTTACGGCCAAGCCCAGCCCCGACTGCCCACTTACCTCGCATAATCTCGGGCTCAGTCACTGCAGAGATCGCTATCGCCCTTCCTTCCACCACCTCTTTTGTTAAAATTATTGGCTGGCTCCACCTACTCGGAGCAAAGTGAGGAAACACCAAAAACCAGAAACATTTTCAGGGTCAACGAGTGATTTTTTGATTTCTCTCTAGAAAAGCTCAGCATTCCAGAGAGGAAACTTGGCGTGGGGGGGTGTGTTTTGTCTTTATGGAATTTATTCCTCATTCTAGAAAATATTTCTGAGCTGCCAGAGGTGGCCCTGGCGTGTCATTAGGGTGTGATGCAACCCAGGCTGTGGATTATATGTTCCTGATGACACCCACGTTATTGCCAGGGACACGTTGGGCTCCGGTGAGTCCGGAGGAGCTGCAGCTCCCCAAAAAACACAACAAATGCCTCCAGAGCCAGAGGTTGGAGTGATGCAAATCTGGGAGGCTCCGGGTGATTTAGGGCCCTTGGAGGGTTTGACCTGCTGAGAAGTGGAGGGAAGGAGCCCAAAGAAGCCCAAAGAAGCCCAAAGAAGGAGTGAAATGGTCCTTGGGTAGTTTTGGAGGAAAGCTGAGGGAATTGGGGCTGCTCAGCCTTGAGGAAGGGAAGATTTGGGGTGACCTTGAAGGGGCTGCAAGGAACACGGGGAAAGATTTTACAAGGATTTGGAGTGACAAGAAAAGGGGGAACGGGTTAAAACTGAAAGAAGGGAGATTTTGGGTGGATATGGGGAAGAAATTGCTCCCTGTGAGGGTGGTGAGGCCCTCACCCCCAAACTGCAGGAGAACCCACTCTGGATGGAGTTTGCTCCCACTTTTCCTGCCTTTCTTTTGCCATCCTGGAATCGTTCCAGGCAGCAAAACTCTCCAGCTCCAGGCGAGCTCCAAAGTGCCAGAGTTGGGAGGATCTTTCTCTCAGATGGAGCTGATTGAGGCAACGGGAAGTTGATTTATTATTTCATTATTTCAGTTCTTGGTGCCAGAGCCGCAGGCTGTGCCACCCAGGTGCCACCTTCCTGCCCCAATCCTGCCCAAATCCTGCCCTGGAGGCTGCTCAGCCTCGTCTCAGTTCTGTCTCGTCCTCCCCAAATGCCACCAAAGGACCTGGCTGGAGGTGACACCAGGTGGCACAGGACAAGGGCCCTCTCCCCAGGGCTGTGTTAGGGCTCACCTGAACGGGATTTCATGGGATTTTTGTTATAAGAAGCCCCCAAAATAGAGATATATTTTAAAAAATTTAACATATTAATATTTATATGTGGAGAATTGAATTTTTATATATACATATATATATATAATTTAACATTATATATATAAATGATGCATTACCATTATTATACACACGCACATAATATTATATATAAACAAATAAATGCTATATCATGTTATAAATATAAATATAAATATAAATATAAAATAAAGTAAATAAATAGAAATATAAAATAAAAAAATAAAAGAAAAAAAAAATAAAAATAAAAAAAAAAAAAAAATAAAAATAAAAATAAAATAAAAATAAATAAAATATAAATATAAATATAAATATAAATATAAATTAAAATAAATATAAGTATAAAAAATAACTATAAAATATAAATATAAATATAAATATAAATTTAAAAAAATTAAAATTAAAAATATAAATATATAATATTAAAATTTTTTATTCTGAAAACTTTTGGAAGTCTCTTCTCCACATCCCTCCCAAGTGATGCTCAGACACACCTGGCTGTTGGAGGATGAGCAGGAGAGTAGGCAGGTTAAAAATACCTACAGAAAAAGTTCAATTTAAAAAAAATAAATAAATAAGCAATAATTAATTGCTCTGTTCAACAAATAAACAGAGCAAAAAAAAAAAGTGAAATAAAATAAAAACCACCTCCCCTTTCCCGAAATTTGGTGCTGAATTTCCCACAAAACCGAGGGAAAATTTGATTTTAATTGAATAAAAATGAAAATTTAAATTGAAATTCAGGAACACCCAGGCCCCTCCATGGACAGGCTTTGGGAGCAAAGTGGGGCAGGGAAGGGAGAGCTGAAGGGATTCTGGGCAGCTCTGGAATCAGAGGAAGGGCTGTGGTTGCAGCACATCCTCTGCTTATCTGGAGCAGCTTGTTTATCTCTGCTGCCGGGATCCAGGGCACTCAGGATGCACCTGCCAGGGTCCAGCACATAAAATGTGAACCTGGATTTCTGGGAGCATTCATCCAGATTTCTGGGAGCCATTTCCTGATTTCTGGGAGCCATTTTGGTGATTTCTGGGTGCAATTCTCCTGATTTCTGGGAGCAATTCCCCTGATTTCTGGGAGCCATTTTCCTGATTTCTGGGAGCCATTTCCTGATTTCTGGGAGGAATTCTCCTGATTTCTGGGAGGAATTCTCTTGATTTCTGGGAGCCATTTTGGTGATTTCTGGGTGCAATTCTCCTGATTTTTGAGAGCAATTTTGGTGATTTCTGGATGTAATTCTCCAGATTTCTGTGTGCATTTCTCCTGATTTCTGGGTGTATTTCTCCAGATTTCTGGGTGCAATTCTCCAGATTTCTGGGTGTAATTCTCCAGATTTCTGGAAGCAATTTTGGTGATTTCTGGGTGCAATTCTCCTGATTTTTGAGAGCAATTTCCTGATTCTGGGAGCCATTTTCCTGATTTCTGGGTGCATTTCTCCAGATTTCTGGGAGCATTCATCCAGATTTCTGGGAGCCATTTCCAGATTTCTGTGTGCAATTATGGTGATTTCTGGGTGCAATTGTCCTGATTTTTGAAAGCAATTTTCCTGATTTCTGGGTGTATTTCTCCTCATTTCTAGGAGCCATTTCCTGATTTCTGGGAGGAATTCTCCTGATTTTTGAGAGCAATTCCCCTGATTTCTGTGTGCAATTCTCCTGATTTCTGTGTGCAATTCTCCTGATTTCTGGGTGCAATTCTGATTTCTGGGTGCAATTCTCCTGTTTTTTGAAAGCAATTTTGGTGATTTCTGGATGTAATTCTCCAGATTTCTGTGTGCAATTCCCCTGATTTCTGTGTGGAATTCCCCAGATTTCTGGGTGCATTTCTCCAGATTTCTGGGTTTATTTCTCCAGATTTCTGTGTGCAATTCCCCTGATTTCTGTGTGCAATTCCCCAGATTTCTGGGTGTATTTCTCCTCATTTCTGGGTTTATTTCTCCTCATTTCTGGGAGCAATTCCCCTGATTTCAACACCTGCTGTGATTTGTATCTCCCTGCCAAGGAATTTCGACACGGCTGGCCAGGTTTGTGTACCCCAACCAGGGCAACTTTCCCCAATAATTAACTGCCAGTGGTTTTGGCAGTGGAACAGTCGATTGTCCAGCTGTGCCTTGCTTCCCTAATTTCACTTTTATTTGGTCCCTGCACTTTGCCACCACCATTTAAGCCTCAGCCACACCCTGGCTTCCATTTTCTTCTTTCCCCCACGCTGGTTCCTCATTCTTCAAGGTTGGGAAATCCTTGGGAGCTTCGCTGGGAATTTGGGAGCTGGGAAATGGGATGAGTTGGGCCTGACCTTGGCACGGCCCAAAGCAAAGCTCAGCTTAACAAAACCTTGCCTGGCTTTAAATCTGGCACAGGAATGGCCTGGGGGTCAAAATGTTTCTGACTGCTCCAATGAATTCCTGGCAAATTCCTCCAAAGCTTGGAGGATCAGGAGGTTGATGAAGGGGGTTGGAGCCTGTTCCCAATGGATGCAGGCTGGGAATGTTGGGAATTCTCAGCCTGTGGAGATCTCAGAGCCCTTTCCAGGGGCTCCAGGGGAGCTGGAGAGGGACTTTTCCTCAGGAACTGCAGGGAATGAGTTCACACTGAAAGAGGGGAAATTTAAAGGGGGTATTGGGCAGGAATTGTTCCCTGTGAGGGTGGGGAGGCCCTGGCCCAGGTTATTCCATGGATTTCCCATCCCTGGAAGTGTTCTGGGCCAGGCTGGAGGGAGCTTGGGCCGGTGGGAGTTGTCCCAAAGCGGTCGGACAGAAACGATCATTTTTTTAATTACTGAAATTTCCAAAGAAGTGGAAGAACATTTCGAAAATAAATTAAATCAGCGAGCTTCTGGCAAGCCAGGACTTGGAGCTGAGCCTGACCCAGGCAGACACTGGCGGCAGATGAAACAAAAAGGAGGAGAAGTCAAAATTGAGCAAGAGCTCCGCCCCCTCAGAGGCGCAGATCCCTTATCAGAGCCACGGCCTCGTCACGGGAGGGTTTGGTAATGGCAGCAAAATTGGGGCCACTTCCTTCCTGCACACGCCAACCTCGGGCCCATTTGGGTGCTGTCATCCCAAATTATCCCTGGAGATGGATTTCCCACCATGGTGGCGACCAGAGAGAGCCCCAGGAGGGTCACCCAACACCTCCTGGGGTGGGAAAATGTCACAGTTGAGGTGGAGACAACACAGAGCAGCACTCCATTTTCAGGGGGCTTCAAACTGTCTTTATTCTATTTATTCTAATATTCCTATTATTCCTGTTTATTCTATAATTCCTATATTATTCTATTATTCCTATTATTCTATTAGTCCTATTATTCTATTATTCCTATTATTCTATTATTCCTATTATTCTATATTCCTATTTATTCTATAATTCCTATTTATTCTATAATTCCTATTATTATTTATTATTCCTATTTATTCTATTATTCCTATTATTCATATTCCTATATTCTATAATTCCTATTATTTATTCTATATCCTATTATTCTATAATTCCTATTATTCTATTATTCCTATTTATTCTATATTCCTATTATTCTATTATTCCTATTTATTCTATAATTCCTATTATTTATTCCATAATTCCTATTATCTCATTATTCCTATTATTCGATTATTCCTATTTATTCTATAATTCCTATTATTTATTCTAATATTCCTATTTATTCTATTATTCCTATTATTCTATTATTCCTATTTATTCTATAATTCCTATTATTTATTCTATTATTCCTATTTCTATTATGCCACTTCCTTCCTGCACTCACCAACCTCGGGCCCATTTGGGTGCTGTCATCCCAAATTATCCCTGGAGATGGATTCTTATTTCTCCTTTTTTTCCTTGGTTTCCGTGTCAAGGACCTCAAGATTTCTCTTATTTCTCCTTTTTTTCCTTGGTTTCTGTGTCAAGGACCCCAAGATTTCTCTTATTTCTCCTTTTTTCTTTATTGGTTTCCATGTCAAGGACCTCAAGATTTCTCTTATTTCTCCTTTTTTTCCTTGGTTTCTGTGTCAAGGACCTCAAGATTTCTCTTATTTCTCCTTTTTTCTTTATTGGTTTCTGTGTCAAGGACCCCAAGATTTCTCTTATTTCTCCTTTTTTTCCTCAGTTTCTGTATCAAGGACCCCAAGATTTCTCTTATTTCTCCTTTTTTTAACTCGGTTTCCATGTCAAGGACCCCAAGATTTCTCTTATTTCTCATTTTTTTTCTTGGTTTCTCTGTCAAGGACCTCGGTAGAAAATCCTTTTTGGGGTGGACGTGGATCTTCTTCTCAAAACTTCTCTCCCAGGAGTCTCTGTAAAACCTCTCCCACAGGAAAAGAACATTTCCTTCTGCTTCCAGAGGGGGAATGAGCCACGGGAGGGTCCCCAACCCACCCTGAGTCCCGTGGGGCGACCCAGGCACCAGCTCAGAGCCAAACTGGGCTAGGAAAAGCTGTCCTTGGGTGGGGCCAGGTGATTTTTGGGGTTCTTTCTAACCCAAACCATTCTGAAACTTTGTAATTTTGACATTTCAAGACGTCCCCAGAGGGAAATAAATCCTCGTGGTTTTGTCTTGTCCCTGAGGCTCTAAACACGGGAATGAGTTTTGATTTGATCTTTATTTGCTCCAAACCTTTCATCCTCAACCGCAGGAGTTTTCCAAAGCCCCTCCTGGGCATTTTTCCATTCTCTTTCCTCCTCACCAAGGAGCTGAAGCATTTCTGGGATGCCAGGAGGGTTGGTTGGCCAAACTTGTCATTGTCACCCCGTCACCAACGTCACTGCCAGCCCCATTCCAACGTCCACCAGGGATCCGTGGGGACAGGGCAGGACAAACTCCTCGGGAAGAGGGAGCTGCTCCTGCCCTGGCCAGTTCAGCTGCATTGCTTCCTATTTTTGAGGATCCACCCAGCTCTTTATTGGGTCATCTGCCCAGTTTTTGAGGCAGCTTCCTCCCTTTGTTATTCAGAAAATTACAGTCATCAAATGGAAAGTCTTAATTGCTCCATTCATTATCCTCGGGAGTCATATCCGACTCTTAATTTATTTTGCCTGGGAACTCCCCAAAGGCTTCACGAGGTTTTTGGCCTAAATCAGGATTAGCTGCTCTGGGGACAGTTGGAGGAAGGAATGTCACCAACACACGGGATCCTCTCAGTGCCACCACCTCCTGGGCCACCAAAACCAAACCCCAATTTTCAGCTCTGGAGCGGGGAGAAACCTCGTGGTGATTTTTGGGGATGTTGGAGCCTTTCCCCCCTCACCAACAGCTGATTTTTGGTTACTTCCATGTGGATTTCAGTAGGGGACAGGAAAACCAGGACCTGTTTTGTGGGACACATCTGAAATAAAATGTGTTTTATGTGGGGCAGAGGAATCTGTTAAAATGTGTTTAAATGTGTTAAAATGTGTTTAAATGTTTAAAATGTGTTAAAATATGTTTAAATGTTTTGTGTGGGCAGAGGAATCTGTTAAAATGTGTTAAATGTGTTTAAATGTGTTAATGTTTAAAATGTGTTTAAATGTGTTAAATGTGTTTAAAATGTGGGCAGATTGTAAATGTGTTTAAATGTGTTAAAATGTTTTAAGTTAATGTGTTTAATGTTGTTTTAAATGTGTTTAAGTTTTAAATGTGTTATTAAATGTTTTAAATGTGTTTAAATGTTTTATGTGGGGCAGAGGAATCTGTTAAAATGTGTTTAAATGTGTTAAAATGTGTTTAAATGTTTTAAAATGTGTTTAAATGTGTTAAAATGTGTTTAAATGTGTTAAAATGTGTTTAAATGTGTTAAAATGTGTTTACATGTGTTAAAATGTGTTTTAAATGTGTTAATGTTGTGGGGCAGAGGAATCTGTTAAAATGTGTTTAATAAATGTGTTAAATGTTTTAAAATGTGTTTAAATGTGTTAAAATGTGTTTAAATGTTTTAAAATGTGTTTACATGTGTTAAAATGTGTTTAAATGTTTTAAAATGTGTTTAAATGTGTTTAAATGTTTTATGTGGGGCAGAGGAATCTGGAAATCTCCTTATCCTCTTCCCAAGGGCCTGGGGTGACAGGACAAGAGGGATGGCTGCAGGTGGACAGAGGGAAGGTTCAGATGGGATTTTGGGAGGGAATGGTTGTTGTGAGGGAGGGCAGGCCCTGGCACAGGTGGTCCAGAGCAGTTTTGGAAGTGCCTGGAGCAGCCTGGGATGGTGGGAAGTGTCTGTGCCCATGGCAGGGGTGGGATGGGATGGGATGAGCTTCCAGCCCCTTCCAACCCAAACCATTCCATGATTCCACCAAGCTCAGGGTCCCCCCAGATCCTCCTGGTGGAACTGCAGGTGCAGCACAGCGGGGTGAGGCCAGCCCTGCTCACTCCTCATCCCATCAGCACCACCCAGAGAGAGCTCGGGGAAGTTGGGATGGAGAGGGAGGAACACCTCAAAAAATCAGCAAATCCCATGGGGAGGGGAGAGGGAAGGAGGGGAGAGGAAGGGGAGGAAGGAGAGGAGAGGAGAGGAGAGGAGGGATAGGGAGAGAGGAGAGGAGAGGAGAGGAGAGGAGGGAGAGGAGAGGAGAGGAGAGGAGAGGAAGGAGAGGAGAGGGAGAGAGGAGAGGAGAGGAGAGGAGAGGAGAGAGAGAGAGGAGAGGAGAGAGAGGAGAGGAGAGAGAGAGGAGAGGAGAGAGAGAGGAGGAGAGGAGAGGAGAGGAGAGGAGAGGACAGACAGGACAGGAGAGGACGAGGAGAGGAGAGGAGAGGACAGGAGAGGAGAGGAGAGAGAGAGGAGAGAGAGGAGAGAGAGGAGAGGAGAGGAGAGGAGAGGAGAGAGAGGGAGAGGAGAGGAGAGGAGAGGAGAGGAAGGACAGGAGAGGACAGGACAGGACAGGAGAGGACAGGACAGGACAGGAGAGGACAGGAGAGGAGAGACAGGAGAGGAGAGGAGAGGAGCAGGAGAGGAGAGGACGAGGAGAGGAGAGGAGAGGAGAGGAGAGGAGATAGGAGAGGAGAGGAGAGGAGAGGAGAGGAGAGGAGAGGAGAGGAGAGGAGAGGAGAGAGGAGAGGAGGGAGAGGAGAGGAGAGGCATGAGAGGAAGTGAGGAGGGAGAGAGCGGGAGGAGATGGACAGGAGAGGAGAGGACAGGAAGAAGGAGAGAGAGGTATACTGTATAATATAGTATGTCATGTCAATGTCATGTCAATGTATAGTATAATATATTAAATTATATTGTATTATATTATAGTATACATTAGTATTATGTATTATAGATTATGTAAATATTATGATATATATTATAAAATCTATGTTATAAAATATTATTATATTATAAAATGTACAATATATAAAATATATATTATATTATAAATATATATATATTGTGAATATATTATATATTTTATATATATATAAAATTTATAATGCAATATCTATTGTATAATTATCTTTATATACGTATTACATATATTATCTTTAATTAAGAAATAACTTCTAATTGTAACAGCATGAATTATAACATCTGTATCCTCCCTCCCTTCACATGAGACTGAAAAGAGAATTAAAATTTTGAGAAAGCCCCTCAGTTGCCCCATGTCAGCAGCAGGAAAGGTTCAATCCCCATCTCTCTCCTTGCAGGGCAGGAGCCAGCCCAGAGGAGTCCCGGGAGCCCGGACCTGCTTTCGCAGCTCCCCACCCAGGACGGGCCCTGCTCCATCCATCCCTTCATCCCCAGGGACAAATTCGGGATTTCTGCTCCACCTTCCCCAGCCAGGGCCGGCCTGAGCTCCCCAAATCCCCCCCGCAGTGTCCCCAGGAATTCCAGGCTGTGTTGGTTTATTTTTTATTTGTGGAGTGGTTAGGGGTGTTTTGGGAAGTAACTCTGTCCCTCTGTCTGTCCCTCTGTCTGTCCCTCTGTCTGTCTGTCCCTCTGTCTGTCCCTCTGGCTGGCTGGCTGCTCCCAGGGTGGGATCTGGGCTGGAATCAGCAGAGCTCGTTATGCAGCAGTTAATTACCGGCACCCCCGGTAATTATAAGGTATAATAGAATATTATATATATATATATAAATATATAATGTATAAAATATAATAGATAATATATATCATATATGAATAATGTGAATATGTAATATGTAATATGAATATATAATGTAGAATATATAAATTAGATATATAGATAGATATATAATGTATAAGACATAGATAGACAATAATATAGTAATATATAATATGATAATATATAATATATAATATATAATATATAATATATAATATATAATATATAATATATAATATATAATATATAATATATAATATATAATATATAATATATAATATATGATACAGAATAAATAATATATAATACATGATACGTAATAAATAATATATAATACATGATACATAATAAATAATATATTATAGAGAATAGAGAATATAGAATATAGAATATAGACAATGTATAATAGATAATACATAATACATTATATATTGTATAATGTATAATTTATAATGTTTAATATGTAATATATAATAGATAATAGATTATATATTGTATAATGTATAATATAGAATATTTAATATTTAACATATAATGTATAATATATAATGTTTAATATATAATATATAATTTATAATTTATAATGTTTAATATATAATATATAATACATAATATGTAATATATAATATATAATACATAATACATAATATATAATATATAATATATAATTTATAATATATAATATAGTATATAGTATATAGTATATACTATATAGTATATAGTATATATTCTAATATAATCGAATGGAAAATAACAGAATATAATAATTACTAATGTAACGAATATAATATATTATAATTAATAATTGGTTCCGAGCCCCTGACGGGGCTGAGTCAGAGGGAACATTCCAGAGGCTCGGCGCCCTCCCGGCCACAGGAGGGTGCTCGGAGATCATCCGTGGAGGAGAGCACCGAGAGGATCTCATCCCACCCCTGGAAAATGGGGATTTTCAGCTCGGAGTCACGTGAAAAGGGATGGACGAAAAACCCAAATTCTAAACAAATAGCAGAGGTTTCCTTGGGGATGTTGGGGACGTGCCAGAGAGAATGAAATAATGCAAAAAAATTCTCTGGCTTGCAGCTGGTACACCTCCAGTGGATATTTCACACATTTATTGTATCTGAGTTTTTATTATTATATTTAATTAGTAAACGCTTTGAGGGTGAATTGCTTGACTCGAGAGACTCCCTTGACTTGAAAATCAAGTTCTCACAATTTTTTTCCTGTGTTGTTTGTTTGTTTTGTTTATTTGATTTTATTTGGTTTTGGTTGGTTTTATTATGTTTGTATGGTTTGTTGGTTTGGTTTTTGGTTTGTTTTTTTTCCCTGTTTGTTTCTGATAGAATTAAAATCCCTGAATCCCCGAGGCTGGAAAAGCCCTCCCAGACCATCAACTCCAACCTGAGCCCCATCCCCACCTTGGACACCTCCAAGGACGTGACCCCACCACCTTCCCAGAGTTCTTTAAAAATTCCCCTCTGGAACAAAGTCGGAAGCAGAAAAATAAAACTTTATTTTGAGTGACATTGGCACGGGGAGCCCTTTGGTGGCACCGGGGCCACCTGGAGGCAGTGTCATCCACGTGGGGGGCCGAGCCCACATCTCCTTCACACGGCCACCGGAATCTCCTCGTGCCAGAGAGAGCAGAGGAAAGAGGAGAAGAAAAGGAGCTGCGAGAGCCCAAAAATCTAACAGAGGGAATTCATGGAGAGGATGAAACGAGGGCTGGGTCCTATAGGCCAGAAGGCCAAGTCCAGAGGTTCCTAAAAGCAAGGTTCCAAGACCAGAGTCCAAGGTTCCAAGTCAAAAGAAGGCCAAGCAGAGTTAAAGGCAGAGGTTCCTTAAAGAACCAGAAGGTTCCCAAAGGTTCCAGAAAGTTCCTAAAAGAGCCAGAAGGTTCCTTAAAGAACCAGAAGGTTCCCAAAGGTTCCAGAAGGTTCCTAAAAGAGCCAGAAGGCTCCTAAAAGAACCAGAAGGTTCCCAAAGGTTTCAGAAGGTTCCTAAAAGAGCCAGAAGGTTCCTTAAAAAACCAGAAGGTTCCCAAAGGTTCCAGAAGGTTCCTAATGATTCCAGAAGGTTCCCAATGGTTCCAGAAGGTTCCTAAAAGAGCCAGAAGGTTCATTAAAGAACCAGAAGGTTCCTAAAGCTTCCAGAAGTTTCCCAAAGGCTCCAGAATATTCACAATGGTTCCAGAAGGTTCCGGAAAGTTCCCAAAGGCTTCAGAAAGTTCCCAATGGTTCCAGAAGGTTCCCAAAGGTTCCAGAAGGTTCCCAAGGGTGCTCAGGAGTGGTTTCAGCAGGAGAAGTGTGGTGTTCCCGGGAGCTGCCCCTCTGTGCTGGATGTCCTCCTGCTCTTCACGCCCCGGCCGTGCCCTGGGTGCCCAGCAAGGTTCTACTGCCCACAGTTGTACTGGTAACTGTTGGACCACTGGTAGGAGTAGGGGCAGGAGCGCTCCGGGCACGCGGGGCCCGGGGCGCACACCTGGGGACACCTGAGCACGCCCTGCCCGCAGTTGGGCACGCCCAGCTCCCGGCCCTGCGCCAGGAGCCGCGGGAAGGTGGTGGAGCAGGAATCCAGGCACTGGGAGCTGCTGCACGAGGAGGAGGAGGAGGAGGAGTGCCCTTCCACCACGCGCATCTCCACGCAGCTGGGCCGGCAGGGGTTGGCCAGGGCTTTCCTCACGGTGCAGACCTTGGGTGCCACAGGGGCGCAGGGTGAGCAGGGGCTGCAGGGCACCACCAACCCAGAGCCCTGGCACTGCTGGGGGAAGGTGAGCGTGGGGCTCTGCACCCCGCCGGGGATGAAGCACTGCTGCTTGTACTGGTAGTTGTAGTAGGACATGGCTCCGAGGATCCTGGAAAACACAGGAGGGAGCTGGAGGAATTCCCTGCTGGGCTCTGGAGGGGAGCTCTCAGCCCTCAGCTCTCCACCCAAACTTGCTTTTCCCTAAAAAACTCCCCTGCAGCTCCAGCTGTTGAGGGGAGCAGGGAGCTGCAATCCCTGGGAAAAGGGGAATTTTGGGACCTGGGATTGGTGCTGAGGTCCTCAGTTTCTTTAGGAGACTCTCATTTATTTCCTTTCCAGGTGCCTCACCTGACACTGGAATTTCTTTCTGCCAGCAGAAGGAAAAGTAAAGGAAGGAATCACCCTTGGACATCCTGGGATGTCCCAGACCCCTCCTCTCATCCCAGGGTGCTCCAAGCCCTGTCCAACCTGGCCCTAGACACTTCCAAGGATAGAGAATCCATGGAATCATCTGAGCTAGGGCCTCCCCACCCTCACAGGGAGCAATTCCTTCCCAAAATCCCACTCAAATTCCCCCTCTGTCCCCCTGACCCCATTCCCTGTGTCCTGTCCCTGCAGTTCTTGAGGAAAAGTCCCTCTCCAGCTTCCCTGGAGATCCTGGAGGGGCTCTGGGGTCTCCACAGGCTCAGCATTCCCAGCCTGACAAAGACTAATCCAGAGCTGGATAATTATCACCTGAACTACTGAAAGAAGTGGCCTGTAATAAAGGGGAAGTCTAGATCTCAATTTTAACAAAGCAAATAAAAAATATGGATTTAATAAATAAATAAATAAATAAATTTAATTAATTAAAAAGAAGAAGGGGAAGATAGCTCACATCCCAAATCGGGCGAGGTCCTGTAAATCTCAAGCTCAACTTTTAAAACCATTTTCCTGTCTCCGCCATTAAAAAAAGCCAGCAACAAACCCAAGAAAGAACCTTTATCTGCAACAACCCTCTTCGTTCCCAGTGTCAGGGTATTCCAGATTCCAGTTCCAAGTCCCAGCAGAATGGGATTTTCTTAGGTGTAGGAACAGGGAAACAACTTACCGAGCTCACAGTGGAGAGTAAGGACTGGGTGGAAAGCTTGGAAATGGGGGTTTTTATATGGAGTTTTTATAGTCCTTCAGGCTTCATGGAAAACCTGAGCCACCGAGTGCCAAATCCTAATAAAGCACACCAGGGAATTTGTTCTCATGCAACTTTTTCACTGGCTGTAATTATTTTACTCACTTGGGCCTGTTAACGCATTATTATCCCCAAATCCCGTGAAAAACACCTCACACCCTGAGGGCTCTTTCCATTTGAAAGCTTTACTGGGAGAAGGAAAAGCTGCCTTTTATCTGGCTGACCTCATTAGGTACCTGAAGAAATCCATCCCTCTTTTCCTAAAGCTCCTTTTGTGGGAGTGACCACGGGGAAGCAGTGCTGGAGGAGTGGGAATTGATTGGGGTCATCCCAACGGCTCTGGGACCATCCCAATGGCTCTGGGACCATCCCAATGCATCTGGGGTCATCCCAAGGGCTCTGGGGTCATCCCAAGGGCTCTTGGACCATCCCAATGCATCTGGGGTCATCCCAAGGGCTCTGGGATCATCCCAACGGCTCTGGGACCATCCCAACGGCTCTGGGACCATCCCAACAACTTTGGGACCATCCCAATGCATCTGGGGTCATCCCAACGGCTCTGGGGTCATCCCATTGGCTCTGGGGTCATCCCAACAGCTTTGGGGTCATCCCAACGGCTCTGGCACCATCCCAACGGCTCTGGCACCATCCCAAGGGCTCTGGGGTCATCCCAGTGGCTCTGGGACCATCCCAACAGCTCTGGGATGATCCCATTGGCTCTGGGGTCATCCCAACGGCTCTGGCACCATCCAAGCTCTGGCACCATCCCAAGGGCTCTGGGGTCATTCCAAGGGCTCTGGGACCATCCCAACAGCTCTGGGACCATCCCAACGGCTCTGGGGTCATCCCAACGGCTCTGGGGTCATTCCAACAGCTCTGGGGTCATCCCAATGGCTTTGGGACCATCCCAGTGCCTCTGGGACCATCCCAACGGCTCTGGGGACATCCCAACAGCTCTGGGGTCATCCCAGTTGCTCTGGGACCATCCCAACGGCTCTGGGGACATCCCAACGGCTCTGGGGTCATCCCAGTGGCTGTGGGACCATCCCAGTAGCTCTGGGATCATCCCATTGGCTCTGGGGTCATCCCAACAGCTCTGGGGTCATCCCAACAGCTTTGAGGTCATTCCAACAGCTCTGGCACCATCCCAACAGCTCTGGGGTCATTCCAACGGCTCTGGGGTCATCCCAAGGGCTCTTGGACCATCCCAAAGGCTCTGGCACCATCCCAACAGCTCATCTTTGCACCCAGAGCTTGGCTCTGTCCCCGTGCCTTGCGCTGGGCCCTTGGAAACGATCCTGTGATGTCATGAGGGTAATTAGCAGCCTTTGATGTGCCGGGACGCAGCCCTGAAATTGGCTCTGTGCCGGCGTTGCTCGTAATGGGGCTGAGCCGGGCCGGCTTGGCTCGTGTCAGACATTAATGAGCGTTTGTGAGGGGTTTATGAGGTTCTGTTATGAAGGTGTTGTTTAATGTCCTGCTCCTGCTTCGTGTGTGGGTAAACACCGGGACGAGCCAGCTCAGCACCTCCCGAATGTCTTCATTAATCAGGAGCGTCTTAATTTATCACCAGAGTGTCCTCATTTATC
This sequence comes from Serinus canaria, assembly GCF_022539315.1. Lineage (NCBI taxonomy): Eukaryota > Metazoa > Chordata > Aves > Passeriformes > Fringillidae > Serinus > Serinus canaria. The sequence goes on from NC_066338.1 coordinate 13,021,778, forward strand.
ACTAAAATGTCTTCATGTGTCAGCAGGGCAAAGCTGAGTTTTGGGGTGAGAACAGGCTCTGATAAAGGTGTTTTTTCCCTTTTTCCAGCTCAGGGAATCCCTTGGAAAAACAGCCCAGCTGGATGTGGTGGTTTAGCTGTGGTTTGATGTAATTAGTGAATACACCACGTGTTTGGGTGTTGGAAGGGGGAGCAGAGTCATCAGGGATTCCTGGGGTGGTCTGGGTGGGAAGAACCTTCCAGAACGTCTCGTTCCACCCCCTCCACAGGCATGTGGAAGGTGGGATTGTCTCTCCAAACTCCTAAGAGGAGATTTGGAGCCCCTGGATGTGGGTCTGGGTGTCCAGGTAGGGTTGGGCACAGCTTGGACTCGATGACCTTGGGGCTCTTTTCCAACCCCAGCGATCCTGGGGTTCTGTTTTTGGTGTTCCATTGGTCTCAGGGATGGGTTGGATCCCTGGTCCCTGTTTTTTTGAACACTTCACCCACACTGGTGTCCTCAGGGCTCTCCCTCCTCCTGGGCTTAGATCTCCCTCGATCCTTTCAGTTTTATCTTTACAAAGCTGGTGATTTTTTGCGTTTTGCATCTTCATCTTTAGAAGTGCTGACATTGGATCCTTCAGCCTGTCTGGGCTGGAAAATCAAGCTGACACTGCTCTGTCGTGCTCCTCACTCAGGTGCTGAGTTTTGGCCACGTGTCACCTGTTGATTCATCACTTTTATTTCCTGGTTGTGCCTGAGCTGTTACAACTCTGTTAACAACGATACAGTGACAACATCGGGGCACTAATGAGCTTTTGTGATGTGTTTGGAAACACCTGCAGAAAGCCTTGACATGATTCTTGTCAGGGTTAATGTTCATGTTCACAGAAATCCACCCTGCAGTGACAGGAGCCCTGAGCAGAGGGAACAAATCCCAGCACTGTGGATTCCTCCCACGCTGCAGTAAAGATCTGAACTTTTCATTATTAACAAATCCCTAAGATAAGACTTAACATCCAGTTTAATCTTCAGCTGGTTGAAACCACTAATTAGGTATTCATTCCAATGTTTTTGACTTTGGGGATGAATTGCTGGCCGGTTTAATCCGAGGTGAAGGTGGATGTTGCAATCCCTGTGGTTATCGTTGATTATTGTGGCTGTCCCACCCCTGGAAGTGTCCAAGGTCGGGATGGACAGGGTTTGGAGAAACCTGGGACACTGGAAGGTGGAATGGGATGGTCTTGGAAGTCCCTTCCAACCCAAGGGAGAAGACTTTGAGGCGAGGTTTAATAAAAGACAGCAGAAGTAGGAAAATACTTTTATTTTTTTAACCGAATGGGAACCAGAAGAGGGCAATTTTTGGGGGTGGGAGTGTCCGTCCAGCTCACACCTCGGCAGCTGTCCCAGAGCCTCCTCCTCAGGTTTAGCTGGTTGGGATGATAACCCCAACCAGCAGGGATTCATCAGCAGCTGGCATTCCAGAGGTGTCTCCCACTTGTTGTTCCCAACGTCAGCTGTTCCAGCAGCTTCAGGTGCCCTTTGGTCAGAGAAGTGACTCCATGGAAAAAATGCCTGACGAGGTCTTGCCTCGGTCACACCCCATTTATGGCCCTTTTTGCCATTCCCCAAATCCAGTCATGATTTATGGTTTCGAAAATATGGGGTTTTAATGTGATATTAAATGTGCTCTTGCCTTTCTTTCCGTTTTATTGTTCAAATGTGTAAATTGGGTACTCGGTGTCGGGTTGAAAAAGGTGTCTTGACTTATTTGGGTCTATAACCATAAAATTCAGGATTTTTGCAGTGTGCCAGAGCTTTGATCCGACTTTTCATTAGTCTAAAGAACCCAGAACACAGGTTATTCCTCTTTCATCAAACATTTCATTCAAGAACCCAGAACTCCAGTTTATCCCTCACTTTTTCAGCTCTTCCTGGGCCGAGTCGAGGATATTTTCATCCAGAAAAATGTCTGGCTCCCCCCTGCCAAGGAACGAGTCCAGTCATGGAGAAGATCAAACCTAAACCCCATAAATATTTTCCCTTTGAGATGCAGAGACAAAGAACCCCCTCCCTATAAAGCTGAAATTGCAGAGTGGCAAAGGCAGTAAAGGACAGGTCATGCAGGACACAAGGGCCAACCAGTAATTAGCAAGAGTGATTTATCTAAAACAATTAGCATCCGTTAACAAAGCTGGATCTGGAAAGAATCGAGGTTAGTAATTGATTAGGAAGTTCTGCATGTGGGTGATTCACGTGCTGGGCACTACGAGGCCGGGTATAAAAGTGCTTGACCTCACATCTCGCACCATCACTTCTCTTGTCTCACCCTCTGGTGTTGCAGGTAAGTGAATTCCTAAATTCCTGGACTCCTGAATTCCTCCTCTAGCCAAGCCTTCGAGTGTGGTTTTGGGATCAGGCTGACATTCTGCTGGTGGGAACCACTGGATGGGGCACTTGGGGCTCTGGTACGGTTGGGAAGGTGGGGATTGATCACAGGTTGGACTCCTGGAGGGATTTTCCAACCTCAGGCATTCTGGGATTGGTAAATGAATCCATTTGTGACTGCTCAGCCATTGGGAAATGCAGATCTGGGTGAGATCCAAGTAATATTCCATGAATATTCCATTTGTGTTCAGTACACAGTTCAGGGATGCATTTTGGGTTCTGAGCTATGAGAATCCTCCCTGCCCCTTGAGCCTCTTTGTAGCCTTTCATCCTCATCTTTGATTATGAAACCCATGTGAATTTTGTTTTATTTTCCTGCTCTTCCCTTGCCCCACAGATCCCCACCCCAGCCATGGTTCACTCCCTGAGCCCCTGCACCGAGGGCAGCGCCTCCCCCTGCAACGTGGCCGTGCCCCAGCCCGTGGCCGACTCCTGCAACGAGCCCTGTGTCCGACAGTGCCCGGACTCCACGGTGGTCATTTACCCTCCTCCAGTGGTGGTCACCTTCCCCGGGCCCATCCTCAGCACCTTCCCACAGCAGAGCTCCGTGGGCTCCGTGGGAGTCCCCGAAGTCGGAGCCGGCGTCGGGGGCAGCGCCGGAGCCGGTGTTGGAGCTGGTGTCGGAGGTGTTTTTGGTGCTGCCCGAACCCCTGGAGCTTCCCAAGTTTATGGTGGGGCCAGGTGGGGCCGGGGGTACCCGGTGGGCAGCTGCAGACCCTGCTGCTAAGGCCAGGATGTGGCCGCTGGACGAGAGTGACCGGCAGGACGCGGCTCCATGGCCGAGCACGGCACTCAGGGAGAGTTGAGCATTTGGGGTGGAATTAAAACCATCTGTGGATCTTTGAAGGCCTCAAAAATCCCTTTCCATCCTTCTGCCCTTCCTGGTTTTCCTTCTCTAAAGCTTTCCTCTCTTTCCAAGCACTCTGTTCTCAAAGCTATGGGCTGTTCCTGGTTCCTTGGGGGCTTGTTGGGATCTTTTTGGCTTCCCGCTGGCAGTAGGTTTAGATTAGGGAGAAATTAGGATTTTAGATTTTAGGGAGAAATTAGGAGGGAATTCTTTCTTGTGAGGACCTGGCACAGGTTGCCCAGGGAAGCTGTGGCTGCCTCATCCCTCTGGAAGTTTCCAAAGCCAGGCTGGATGGGGCTTGGAGCAACCTGGGAGAGTGGAAGGTTCTCTGCCCATGGCAGGGGTGGGACTGGATCATCTTTAAAGTCCCACCCAAACCATTCTGTGCTTCTGTGACTGTGGCAATGTCAAGGATCTGGTCCGAGACCCCCTTCAGATCCATTTCTAAGCTCTTTCCATGGCTACTGATGGATAAAAGTGGTTCTGCAGCTCCCCAGCCCCTGCTCTGCTGCCCTGCTGTGTGACCAGGGCTGGCCATCACCACAGGAGGAGCAGCCCCAGACATTCCCTGAGTCACCCCACATCAAACCACGCCTTGTGGGCAATTTGTAACCTGTGCTGTGTCTCACCTGTTCTTCCTCATTAAAGCAGATGTTGCAGCAGGTGATCGGTGTCTCTGTGTGTCCCCTGTCCTTGTCCTGCTGCACCAACCCCATCCTGTCACCAGGAGAGCCAAATTCCCAAGGGATCTGGCCAAGGTCCCTGGGTGATCTCCTTTGCACAGCCTCAGGTGTCCTGTCCTTCCCCACATTCCCAGTTTCTGTGGAGATTTTTGCTCAGTTTTGGCTTTCCTGGCTCCTTGTCCTGGAAAAGCCCTCCAGGATCACAGAGTCCAAGCTGTGCCTGAACCCCACCCGGTCACCCAGGCCAGTGTCCATTCCTTCCTCGGACACCTCCAGGGGCGGCCACTCCAAACCTCCCCGAGCCCCTTCCAAGCCCTTTTCCCTTTTCCAGGAGGAATTTCCCCAAATTTCCCACCCTGAGCCTCCCCTGGCACAGCTCGAGGCCGTTTCCTCTTGTCCTGTTCCATTCCCTGGGATCAGATCCCAAATCTGTCCTGGAGAAACCCAAAATCCCCCCTGGATCCCCCTTTTCTCCAGGCTGAGCCCCCCCAGCTCCCTCAGGATCCTCCATTCCCTTTTCCAGCTGTTCCAGCCCCATTCCCACGCCTGGACAAGCTCCCCCTTCAACAACCAGGATAACCTGGACATGACTGATGGAAATCCCTCATGGAATTGGGGATTTCTTTGGGAATAAACTGGTAATAAACCTTTCCCCAGCTCTCCTGGCCGTGTTTGAAATGTTATGTAGCGTGTGAGGAGCAGCCTCGGTGTCTTTAAGGATTGCAGGGTGACGTGGGAATGTGGGATTATTCCAGGGTAGTCACTCTTTGGGGAATTATTATCCTCCTGTGGAAGGAAAACAAAGTTGCCCAGGCACTGTAATAATGTGTAATTAATGTTGGCAAGCTCTGGAGCAGGTGATTAAACCAGATTCTCCCCAGACACACAATCCTTACAAAAGAGAAATCAGAGAAATCCCTCAAACCTCAAAAGCCAGGGACAAACACCCCAAACCTCAAAAGCCTTTGTTGTTGGGAGTATTTGGGAAGGAGCTGCAGTTTATTGACACCTCTCAAAGGATGTTCTTTCATGGCCTAAATTGAGATCTGCGTTTACCACAAACCAGAAAAGTCAGGGAAATGTTGGAATTCTGCCAGTGGGTTTTGACACAACTATTTTTGATATACTTTTATTCTTTTTGCTATAAAAGCCCTTAGTTTGAAGTGTCCTTTCTGAGGACTAAAGATATTGGGTGTCTCACTGAGAAAACTCAATGCCTTTTAAGATAGAAGCCTTTGCTGATATCTCTTAGGTTCATTATTAAGCCTAATTATTCCGTTTAATAATAATTATGGGTTAACAATATCCATTTAAATATAGTGAATTTTGAAATTCTTGTTTCTCTCATTGCCATTTTTTTTCTTTCCTGCTCCAAGCCCCACTTTCCTTTCCCCTAAAAGGCTGCACTCTTTAACAAATAATTTGAAAATTTAGTCCAGTTTGGGCGACAATCTGGTGCCCAACTTCTCATTTGGGACGGGTTTAGTCTTCAGGGAAGATCCTGAGCCTCGCAGGGAATCCTGGTGCTGGAGGCAGCTCCTGTGGCCTTGAATGTTCCCAAGGGAACATTTAAATGGATAATTCCCCAGTGAATACATTCCCGAGTTGGAATGGAATTACTGGAGTTGCTTTTCAGTTATTTAAATTGCCTGGCTGTCACCTGTTATGATAATATCGCAGCCAGGCCGCAAGTTCCTCTCCCCATCCCACTTTTCCTGAGCCTCAGGACATGAAAGAATTCAGGGTTTGGGATCTGGGAGAGATCAAGGGAGCTGGTGGTTGGAAACTGGAGCAACAGGAAAGGGGGAATCGGTTCAGACGGAAAAAGGGGAAGTTTAGGTTGGATATTGGGAAGTTCTTCCACGTGAGGCCCTGGAACAGGATATTCCATGGATTCCCTGCCCCTGGAAGCATCCCAGGCCCAGCTTGGAGCCACCTGGGATGATCTTTAACCTCTCTTAACCCACCCAGAACAGGTATAGGAGAAAAATGGTCCTGAGACATCAGGAGAGATCCATGGAAAATGAGTTTTGGCGTTGGGAGGGGTCTGGGCTGAAATTCCAGGATGATCTGGAACTTCCTGACTTCTCCTGACGATCTGGAATGAGCAGGTGAGGAAACATCCTGTCCCTGCTTGGTGACTCCTGCAACAGGAGCATCTGGGGTGAGGAATTTGGCGCTCCAGTGCCTCCAGAAGGGTGACCTGCAGCAGAGGAGGAGATCCTGGAGGTGCCCTGGATCCCTGGAGCTGAGGGACGCCCTCGGAGCCTCGACATTCAAAGCAGGAAGGGGAAGTGAGGTGGGAGCCAGGTGGCTCCAGGTCAGCGTTGTGGCGGGGAGGTGACGGCGGGTGACAGAGCTGGGACTGGCAGGAAATCACCACCTGTGCGTCCTGTCCCCAGGGAAAGTGACTTAGGAATGATCCGAGGGGGACATCAGGAGGGAAGGACATCACAAATGGCGCAGCGCTGGCAAACTTGGGCAGGGACGGAGGTTAAGTGGGACCAAAGGACTCAGAATTTCACCCAAACCTTTGGCTTCCTGCGTTTTATTCCATCTCTTTCTCCTGTGCAAGGCTGTCCAAACCCTTCCCCGCTCTCTGTGCAGGCAAGAGAAGATTTTGTGTGCCTGAGGCACCCCAGGGAGATAAGCTGAGCCTCTGTGCCAGAGGCATCCCAGGGAGATAAGCTGAGCTTACCCTGCTGGGAGACTCCACCATTTCCTAATGCTTTCTCTGGGGAACCCAGCCCATTTCTCTGCTGGCAGCAGGAGGGTTGCAAAACCTCTCTTAAAGGCTTTGCCACTTTCAAAGGGCTGCTCTGATTTACTGGGGCCGTGGCTCTGCTTGGGGGGAGGCTCCTCCCTGACCCTCCCCTTCCTGGGGCACCCCCATCTGGGGCTGTCCTGCTCAAACTGGGGCACGGAGGAATCAGAGCAGGCCTCGCTCTTGGCTGGGGCTGCTCCTGCCCAGACAAGGAGCTCTGGAGCTCATCTCTGCTCCTTGGAATGGGCTCCAGGTCAGAGTTTTGGGGAAATCAGAGACACGATGGAAAGAAATGGATGTTGGGCTGGAGGATCAATGTTTCTGCTCCCTGGTTTTCTGCCCATGGAATGGCTTCGCCAACCTCCTCCCTTAATTGTGTTCTTGATCCTTTCTTCCATTTTGCTCTAAGAGATGGGAAATGCATAAATGCTTCTGCAGGGGGCCACCATGGCAAGAGGAGGGGTGGCCATGGCTATCTCTGGAAATCAGCCCAGAGGTGAGCCCTCAAAGTCACTGCTGCAATGACATTTATGACTCCTGCTGAGCTCTCTGATGTGGAACTGGGCAGCTCTGCCTGGGCTCTGCTTGTTGAAACACCTATCATCTCTAGTATTCAAAACCTAAATCATTCATACTATTCAAAACTGAAATAATTTTTAATATTCTACATCTAAATAATCCTTATTCGAAATCCAAATAATCTTAATTATTCTAAATCTAAATAATATTTCATATTTTAGACCTAAAAGATCGTTAGCTTTCTAAATCTAAATAATCCTTAATGCTTTGGACCTAAATCATCTTTAGCATGCCAAACCCAAACCAGCGCTCCTGTGGGGGCATGGCAGGGGCTGGCAGGAGCTCCCTGAAGAACCGGCTGCTCTATCTGCAGAGGAGCTGAACCCTCCAGCATCTGGCCATGGCTTGGCTGCCTTTGGTCTTTCCTCTTGGGTGGCTTTAACCTCGAGCATCACCGATCTCCTGCCTTGGACCACCGAGATCCCCCTCAATCTCTCGTTTTTGTGATCTATTACCCAAGCACCGACCCCAGCATTGCTCCAGGAGCTTCTCTTGGGGCAAAATCAACCGAGCGATGCCTCTTTCTGGGGAAATATTTGGGTAAACCCTAAGCCAAGGGTTAGTTAAGGTTTCTCCTTCTGCTGGGGGAAATGAGTCAGGGCGGGAGCCATTGAGATGGAGATGTGGTGACAGTCCCTAACATCCGGAGTCTGGCCTGCCCTCTCATTGCAGGGCTCCTGAGGGTGGCTGAGGGTCCCTTTAAAGCGCCCGAACGAAACCAGAGCAGACATTTTTATGCTTCTAACCAGAGTAATTTTAATGGAAATGAGAAGCAGTGAGGAACAGAAAGAAGAAGTTGGCCGAGATACAGAAGGGGCTTTGGCGAGCAGAGCGTTCCCGATGTTGGGGGATGTTTTTCCTTGTGGAAATGATGGAGTTTGCCAGTCCAAATGTGTTTCTTTCTTCGTGTTCACTGTCAGGTGAGGAGCAGCAGGGATGGAGAACAGGAGCTCCTCTGCTAAAAGTCACCTTCGGTCAGAGTCGACCAAAGTGGACTTTGTTGTAGAAACTCCCACGACTGTGGCAACACAAAGTCGCTGCAGATGAACTTAAAAAGCTCTTTCCTCACACCCAAAAGTCTCTTTCCACTCCACCAAAGTGCTCTAAAGGTGCCTCAGCCCTTTGAGAGTGACAGCTGGAGAGACAAAATATCCTACAGAGGGCTACATGGAATGTCCTACGAAGCCTGATGCCCACACATCCCCCGGAGCTGGAGGTGTGAGCGCTCGGCGTTCCTCAGTACCGTAACCGAAGCCATGAGTCCGTGTCCTGCATTCCGTCCTGATGCTGCTCCTGCTGGGAACAGCTCACTGGGCTCTGTCCCCAAACTGAACGGTGAAGTTCAAACTTGATCCCATGTTTCCGAGGTCACCCAGGTTACACAGGCAACCCAGTAACCTGGGCAACCCATCGATCTTTCCCGAGAGCTTCCCAACGATGTCGCCGTTCAGGTTGGCGAAGACGGTCCCGCGTATGGCCCCGCTGGCTTGGGAGAAGCTCCCGATGTTCCTGAAGCCGGCTGGGGGCACATCTTGGCACTGGTCCTTGAAGAGGCTGAAGGAGCGCCTGCGCCGGACGTTGGAGTGGCCAAAGCCACCAAAGTTGTCATTGCTGGCCTGGGCAGAGAAGGTGTTGTCACAGCAATCCTTGAAGGAATTCATCCTTGTTGATTTGGACAGCCTGGAACACACACCCAGAAACAAAATTTATGAGCTGCTGAGGGCAGAGCAAAGGCTCCGACTCGGTCCCTCCTGTGCTTCGGTTTCACCCTCTTAATTAACTCATTTATTTTTGTAATCTCCTCAATCCCAAACAACTTTGATTTTTTTCTCCCTGTCAACTTTTGGAAACTGCTGACTAAACGTAGCGAATGAGGGGTTTGCCAGCTGAGAGCTGAGCTTTCCTGCCCCAGAAATCAGAGAAATGTAATAAATGAAAGAAAAACACAATAAATATAACCCAGAACTGAAAATGACTTTTTACTACAAGATTGTGATAGCAAATTTCCAGTTTTAAACTCTTTAAAGCCTAATATTTAAAAAAGCACAGGAAAGAAGAGCAAAAAAGCCTTGAGTGGAAGAGCAAAATTCCTTGAGATTGCAGGGAATTTCGCGCTTGGCGTTGGCTCGAAAACTACAAGAAATTTCCTACAGAATGTCTGTACCTGCACATACACACAGGTTCATACTTATATGCTATATAAGTACATGCAGACAAAGCAGTGCCTATAAAATAAATAAATAAAAAACCACCAGGCATTTAATATATATTCATATTAATATCCATATTCATATTTTATACATAATTTTACTTATAAAGAAATATTTAGAGAAGCATGGGAGAGTAGAGCCAATACTTACCTCTGCTTCAGCGAGCGAGAGAAGTTGAGAGGAGAAGTCGAGAGGAGCGGATGACTTTTCCGAGTCGGGGGTCCGGTTTTTATACCATCCAAAGTGGGTCATCCCACCCCTTATCCCTCCAACCTACGTCAAAACCATTTTCATATTTTCCGAGCTCGGCGTCGCGGCGCCAACGTAAACCCTTTAGAATTTCTTTAATCTTAAAGCCTTTCTCTCTCAATTGCTCTCAATTCCTTGTGGCCAAATGGGGAGATACTTGAGGAGATATTTATTAATTTGGGGAGATACTTATTAATTTTAAAAGATATTTATTTGGGGAAATATTCAGATTGTTAAGCCTCGTAGGTGGTCCGTCGGCTTGGCGTTGGCGCCTCCAGTGCCGCTGGCGGAGGACAAAGAGAAAGGTTTTGCTTTGGTGTCCTGAGGATTGAGGAGCCTCCACTCAGCATCTCCATGACCTTCCTGGAGGAGTCTCCCACTGGGTTTGTATCCCACCTTCTCCAACAACAACCCAAAGCCATTTTCCATCCTCCTTGTGGGCATTCCCAAACATTCCTTCCGATTTTAAGTGACTGTTTTTTTGGGATATTTTTTTGACTTTCATGGAAGAGCATCACCTTAATGGCTCAGGAAGTAGAGACCTTGAAGAGTGACCATATTATTAAATCTGGAGGTGTCTTTTGGTGGCAAACTATTAATATTTAAATCCAGCAACACTTTGCAAATTGAAAACATTAATGAGTGTTTATGAAGTGCTTTGGTATTCAAAATTTGGAGGAAGCCTCAACATCCTGCTTGCTCATTATTACGCTTATTTTATATTCAAATTAATGCCAGAAATTAGGTGAAGGTCACCCAAGGAGCTCTGCTGTAAACTCCAGCGTTCCTCCCTATCACAACTCCTACACCTGGTGATTCTTTGTGGAAAAAATATCAGCTGAGTTCTTTTAGTGTTCATTTAATGCTCTTTTAGTGCTAATCCTGATAATTTCTTTATTTCCAGATCAAATTCAGGCTTGAATTCTCCACTTTGCTCTGCTGAACTGGGGTCAAGCCCTCCAGTGAATGGCACTACAAAAAAATGCAGATGGATTTTAGTTAAAAACATTTTCCTGCTCTTGCAGCAGCATGGCTTTCATTCAGGAGCACTTTGGAATTGAGATTTATTTGTAGTTCTGGTCCTTTTTCCTGAAGTGGATGAGGATTAGTGTAAAATTCCTACATTGACATTTCCTTTAGATAAAACCCCATGGTGTATCTTTCTACTGAACACAAATACTTTCAAACACGTGGGAAAGTTTTCTTTTTTTACTGAAAATTTTTGTCTCTCCAATGACCTTGAGAAATCAGAAATGGCTTTTTTTTTTTTAATTCAAAAAAAAAAAAAAAATCAGATTTGACAACGGGGGCAATAAAATGGTATCAGGAATGTTGCTGGCCCAGAAAATGTTGAGATGAAAGAAACCTGTAATACATGGGACATACGGGAACACACTAATAATCCCAAACAATGAGGAAAATTACGTTAATTGAAGATATGACGTGTACAGGCAAATTTGTTTGCCAACCAGTAGGGCTCCAAACCTTTTGAATCCCACAGGGCGTCTGAGATAAGCCAGGAGGCCAAAGCTGGAGTATAAAAAGGGCTTGGAGCTCAGGGCTCCTCATCAGCTCTCCTGCCTTCTCCTCCTCGTGAACTCGGTATGATTTTCCTCCTGTCTCCCCCTGGACTGGGAATTTTCCTTTCAGAATTTCTGTTGGGGTTGTGGCTCTTCTGAACTGTCACGTTTTGCTGTTCCTTTCACCTGGGCTGCCTGGGTTCAACTTTTAAAGCTGCAGGTGGAACTTTCCTGGTCCTGTTGGTACCTGGGTTCCCTGATAAGGGATTTTCAGGACAGCAGAGGTAGGAAAGGGTTTTCCCCACCATGACTCTTGGTGGATTTTTCCTTAAATCTCCTATTTTAGGTGGGATTTTGGGTCTGTCTGGTCACACAGATGTTCTCATGTGTGTCCACACTCCATGGTTTCTTCTTTGGGCTCTCAGCATTGCCAGGTGCAAATTAAAATGAGTGGGAAGCACTGAAATAGGCATTAGGGTGATGGAGCCAAAACCTGAGGGGTATTATCACAGGAGAATTCTGGGAAGACTTTCCTGATGGAGTCAGGAATGCAGAGCTCCATGAAAAGCTGATATCCTGAAAGAAAATTAGGGTTGCTAATTCCTATCCAGGTTGCCTCAGAAAAAAACCCTGAAGCGGCAGCAAGGTTTTGATCTGTGACCACTGATTCCATCAGGGGTTCCACCAATGCCAGGAATATTACGAATATCCTGAATCTACATGAATATAAAATATAAAATAATCTGAAGGCAGCAGGTAAATGAGCAGATTATACAAACAGGGCATTAAGGAGCAGCTTAATTTTTCCTCTGCCCTTGTTCTCACGGGACCGGTGAGGAAGATTTCGGGCTCTGAGCTTGCTGCTACTCCTCGGAGTATTCACCACTCTTCCTTTCCTCCCCGTTGCAGGTTTTACCTCCATCTCCCAAAGATGACTTTCCTCCAAGGCCAGTGCGACGACGACTGCTACTCCCCCTGCAACTACGGGAGCCTCTACAGCTACCGGAGCTACGACTGCGGGAGCCCCTGCGGCTACCGGGGCTACGGGAGCCTCTACGGCTCCCGCGGCCTCTACGGCTTCGGGGACCGCTACGGCTACGGCGGCTTGTACGGCTACCGGGGCATCTTCGGCTCCGGGGACTGCTACGGCTCCGGGGGGCTCTATGGGGGCTACCGGGGCTTCTACGGCTCTGGGGACTGCTTTGGATACCCCGGGTTCTACTCCGGCCGCTATGGGTACCCCTTCGGCTCCCGCTACGGCCAAAGGTTCGGCTACGGGGGCTGCTACAGCTGCTAAAGCTGGAGGGAGCCACCCCGAAACCCAAGCCGGGTTTGGTGGGATCGATGGAGAGTCCAGCTGTGGAGAGCATGGCTGGGCAGAGTTTTGGGGACAAGAGGCACGGCTGGGGTGCTCCGAGAGCTCTGCGCTGCTGCTGAAGGGTTGGGGGTGATTCGCCTTCATCCCGCTGTCCCTGCCCTCCTCTCGACCCAGAACTTCTCCTCAATCCTCCAAGCAAACCAAATTCCATGTTTTTGGCAGTGCTGTTCAAAATGTTCCCTCTGACTGGATGATGTGGGTGTCGTGTGACTTTGGGTGTGTGGTCTTTCCATTCTGTATCCCTTTGAAGTTATCTCTGTGTTTCATTCCTATTAAAGATTTTTTTTTCTGCATCAATTCAGCATTTCTGGGTTTATTTGTCATTTAAGTTTCTCAGACAGCTTGAAGTCTTTGGTATCCAAAATCCTGAGGAAGCCTCAGTATCCTGTTTGCTCTTTTTTCACCCTTATTTTAAATTCAAATTAATGCCAGAAATTGAGTGGAGGACACACAAGTATGAAATCCTTCGCAGCAAAAGGATTGGAAGACAAAAATTATGACCAAGAGGGAACAGTGGTGGCTTTGCTTGTGTGGATGTTGGCCCAGAAAACTCAAACCACCCCCTTGATCTTCCACACAGAACAGAAGAAAATCCATTTGAGCTGAATAAAATCCATTTTAATGGGTGCAGTTACAATAACACACTAAATCCAAGGACTAAAAGCCAGAAAATGGGGGGGAAAGTGCAGGGAAAAGGCAAATACTCCTAAAAAAAAAAAAAACCAAACAATTGAAATGTCCTCATTCCTCCTGGGCAGCCCCTTCCAAGTCCTGACCAGGAGGAAATTTCTCCTTGTGTCCAACCTGAGCCTCCCCTGGCACAGCTCAAGGCTGTTACCCTTGTCCTATCCCAGTTCCCTGGGATCTGATCCCAAATCCCCCCTGGAAGAGCCTGAAATTCCCCCTGGATCCCCCTTTTCTCCAGGCTGAGCCCCCCTCAGGATTTTCCATTCCCTTCTCCCGCTGCTCCAGCTCCATTCCCTTCCCTGGACATTCTCCAGCCCCTCAAAGCCCCCTTGTCCTGAGGGACCCAAAGCTGGACAAGGATTCGAGTCCAGAAAGTCCCTTCAGAATTCCACAGCTCCCAGAATATCCACCCAAACCAAGGACAAAGGCAAGAAAACAAAATCTCCAGAGGTTTTTTTGTTTTTTTTCCAAATGCAGAAAGTATTTATTAGAACAAGAAAAAGAGCTGGCACAGATACAGAAAGATTATAGTTTTGAGATGCTGGAGGCAGCTCTGGGAGATGATTCACTGCTCTCCAGAACATTCCTTTTTGCTGAAGCTGTGTTGTTCATCCTTCAGGTCCTCGTAAAGGCAGATCAAAGGCGAGACAGCCGTAATGCTCCCTCACCCAGGGCTGCAGAGCTGTGCTGGAAGTGCTTATTGAAAATGCAGATGACACCAAATCTAATTTCACAGAGGTCCTCCAGCCCCATTGCAGCAACTCCGAGAAGTTTCACACGAATTGCAGATGGCCCCTCCCGTTGCTGAAGGGGCCGTGGGAGGCTTTAAATGCAGAATATCAGGAGAGTTGAGAAAGGCAGGAAGAAGGAGACAGAGACAACCACAAAACCCAGAAATTCCAAGAGGTTTCAGAGCACAGCAAAGCCCCCACTCGTGGTGACTTCACCGCGGGGGCTCCGCGATTGTGCAAACACCAACAGCGGGCTCATCCGTTCGTCTTCCGTGGGCGCGGGTCCGTTGGGGGGGATTTTCCTCTGGGATCAACAGCAGGGGTAGCAGCAGGAGTAGGAGCAGCACGAGGGGTAGTAGTAGCGCGTGGTGCAGCTGCGGGAGGTGCAGCAGCTGCCGTAGGAGCGGCGGCAGCAGCTCAGCGTGCGGCTGATGCAGGGGTTGCAGCTGTAGGTGCGGGTGTAGGTGCGGTAGCAGGGGGAGCAGCACAGGGTGTAGCAGCGCGGGGAGTAGCAGCAGGACATGGTGGGGTGCGGGGGTGGAGGTGAGCCTGGCACAGGGAGGGAGAAAAAGGGGGAGAAAAAGGGTTTGTAAGGGAAGAAGTCGTGGTGTGGGCGAGGTGCGGTTGGGTGGGAATGTTGAGTGAATCCCTCAGGTTTGTGGGGGATTTTCATGTCATAGATTTCCCAGAATCCCAAGATCCCAGCTTCCCAGAATCCCAAGATCCCAGAATTCCAGAACCACAGGATCCCAGAACCCCAGGATTCCAGAATTCCAGAACCCCAGGATCCCAGAACCCCAGGAACCCAGGGTTCCAGAATCCCAGGATCCCAGAACCCCAGGATTCCAGGATTCCAGAACCCCAGGATCCCTGGATCCCAGAATCCCAGGATCCCAAGATCATTGAGTTTGGAAAAGACCTCCAAGTTCGAGTCCAAACCTGCACCAATCCCCAGCCCAGAGCACTGAGTGCCATGTCCAGTCCTTCCCTGGGATGGGGTCTCCAAACCTCCCTTCCAAATCCTGAAAGCCCTTTCCAAGAAAAGAAAATCTTCCTGAAGAATGGATTTGTTTGGTGTCCAGGCTCCCGGGACAGGAGGAGATAAATCCCATCTCAGTGAGGGAGTCCCAGTGTCTGACTCGAATCCCTCCCGGTGTTTTCCAGAGTTCTTGGAAATGCACAACTCAAGGAGTTCATTAAATCTCCAGCCTCCCTGTCTGCTTTTAATCTTGGCACATAAACAATTCCTTCTCCTGGGCAACACCGGCTTTGTTAGTGCCAGTTCTAGCAAGGACACTCTGCTAGACAGAGAAGGTTTAAACCCTGCAGCTCAGAGCTGCCCCAGGGACTCCAGAGGGACACAAAACAATTCCTGGGACTTTTCCATATTCCCCATTGCAACATCCCTCCACAAAGAGCCATTTCCTCCTTGCACAACCAGGCCTGAAAATTCCAGGTGTCACCACTGGAAAAAAAGAAACCCAGAACTTCTAACTCAGCTTCCCATCTTTCCAAAGACCTGGAAATGTCCCCCAGATTAAACTCAGCTTCCCATCTTTCCAAAGACCTGGAAGTGTCCCCCAGATTAAACTCAGCTTCCCATCTTTCCCATTCCATGGGAATGTCCATGCATTGATCCCCCCAGATTGAAAGCATCCAGGAGAAAACACCCATGAGCAAAGGATTTCCACCCCAAATTCAAGGATTCTCCAGGAGAACGGGATCTGGACTTACCAAGTTCAGAGGGAAGAGCAAACCAAGAGGAGCCGTGTGAGGAGCGCCGGGGTTGGGACCATTTTTATATTCCCATTGTGGAGGTCGGAGCAGTTCCTCGAGAACTCCCCTTAGTCACGGGACAAATTTGGGAAGTACATCAGCAACCCAATTGCTATAATTGCTTTCCTCCGCATTTAGGGCAATTTTGGAATTCCTGGGGCTGGGCACTGTGATTACAGCCCGGGAGATTCTTTCATCTCCAGACTTTCCAGGACAGAGGGGTTTCTGGGAAAGCACCCGGAGGACAGCTGGGAATGGGGCTGGAGGCTACACAGAACAGCTCCAGCCCCAATTCCTGGTCAGCTGGGAAGCCATGGATTGGTTCTTCACCTCGTGGCCCCACCAGGGAGGTGGGCACTGCACATTTTGGGGTGACGTAAAACAGCCGGGGAGCGGAGGAGAATTCCCCCGAGCGCTCCGGGATTTCCGTCACAATTAATGACAGGAGTTCCATTGATTCTTTTAGGTTCTTCTCCTTCCTATAATTTGTCCTAGGAGAGGTGCAGGCCGAGGCACGGGATCAATTAAAACAGCATCTGAGAAATGTGGTTAATTGTTATGGTGTGAGGGTTTTGGGGTTTTTTTTTTTGGTTTTTTTTTTTCCCCCCAGATGAATTAATTGGAAAAACTCGCTTGAGTTTTTCGGAGTTCTGTGATATCATTCATGTGTCTGATATTTATAGGGTTTATATGTGGGATCCATGGGCATGAGCTGGCCAGAATCCCTCCCTGTCCTGGGCTGCATCCATGGGCAGGGGGGTCAGGAAGGGGCTTCTCCCCCTCTGCTCTCTCTGGTGGGATCCCACCAGGAATTCTGTGGTGGGTTCTGGTGTTCCCAAAATAGAAGGGACATGGAATTGTTGGAGGGAGCCCAGAGGAGACCAGGAATTTGATAAAGGGACTGGAGCTCCTCCCCGATGGATCCAGGCTGGGAATGTTGGGAATGTTGGGAATGTTGAGGCTGTGGAGACCCCAGAGCCCCTCCAGGATCTCCAGGGAAGCTGGGGAGACTTTTCCTCAGGAATTGCAGGGACAGGACTCAGGGAATGGGGTCAGGGGCACGGAAGGGGAATTTGGGAAGGAATTGTTCCCTGTGAGGGTCCCAGATTATTCCATGGATTTCCATCATGTCCAAGACCAGGCTGGACAGGGCTTGGAGCAACCTGGGACAGTGGGAAGTGTGGAACTTCCAACCCAACCCATTCCATGGTTCCATATCCATAATAACAAGCCAAAGATCTTCTCTTTCACCTTAAAAAAAAAAAAAAAATCCTGGGGTCCTCTTCAGCTTTGGGGAAGAAATCCAGGTCTCCAAAACTCATAGGAGTTAAAATTATCAAATTATTTTCCTGCCTCAGGTGGGTTGGAGAGCACAAAGGGCTGGATGATCCCCTCAAGTGGGATTTTCCTGAGGCAGGAATCTCTCCCCGACCTGCTGTGGTGGCATTTTCCAGCCAGATCTCTGTCCCTCTGCTCCAGGGGACGGCAGGAATTATAAATAAATAGAAATAATTGAAAGAAAGAAAAACCTCCCTTGTCCCCTGAGGGTCCCTTCCCCGCTCTGCTTGTGATACTCAAGGAATTTAAACCAGGAGGGTTGAAATAATCCAAACATTGCCAAAGGAGCTCTAATGACTGTTTTGGGAGGGCCCTGATACCAGAAATTCTGATGAGGCTCAGCACTTCCCCAATGCCTGTCATTATCCTCATTTAATATGCAAATGAGGCTTGGGAATGTCACACAGGGAGGTATTTGCTGAATTTTTAAAAATGCCTCTTGATTTGTGCTGGGGAGGCTGAAAATCAGCATTAATAAGATATGCTGTAAAAATAAATGTATCTTTTGAACTTCTAGAAATTCCCTCGTCCGTTCTGAAATCTGGATTTCATCACTAAAGCTGAGGAGGAGCCAAAAAGGTTTTTAAGACAAAAAAAATTGTGGTTTTTTTTTTTTTTTTGTGCTGACAGGTTGAGCTGAGAATAGATTAATGACCCCTGATGGGGAGGAAACCAATTATTTTAATTGAAGGTGTGACACGAGCAAATAAATTGAATTTTGCTGATGTTTACATTGGTCAGATAATTTCTGAGTGACCAAAGCACCTCCCAAAGGGCCGAGGGACACTGAAGGGCTTGGAATTGCCCTGGGAAATATTCCAAAGTCCCTTCAATGATCCAAATTAATGCAAAATTTGGGTGTCCAGAACCCTGAAAATGCAAAATTCCTGCAGAATCAGGAATTGGCTTCTGTGCCTAAAAACATGGGGAAGACTTCGATCATTAGGTGGAAATCTAATTTATAGAACTTCTTATTAATTAGAGAAAGATGGAGTGAAATTCCCAGGGAATAATAAATGGAGGCTTTTAATGAAGGGCATTCATGGGATGGGTTCAAACCTGCTCATCCCCAGGAAACTTCAGTCCTTTTTCTTTATTTTTTATTATTCTATACAAAATTTAAGTCTGAACATTTTGAAAAAAACCACATTCTGAAAATACAAATCAATCCAAATTGCTTTCAGACTCTGCAACAGGAAAGTTTATTTTCTACTCCACCAACCCTTAAACTAATTTTTAATTTCTAAACCAAATTCATGCCTAAACCAGAGCAAGATTAAATAAGAAATGAATCCCTTCAGCTGCTGAATTTCCATGTCCTGACCAGAGGAGGGAAACGTTGGTTTCATTTTTAGTCTGTTCTATCAGATCAGAAAACAAGAAAGAAAAAAGGAGAAATAAGAAAAACCTGCAACAGTTTATTCCAATAAATATTTTGTCTTTCCTGATCAATGAGTAAAGTGTAAATTCATGAGCTTTGTAAGAGTGTATAAAAAGCATTCATGCTAGAATAAAAATGGTTTGAGGCCTTCTGAAAATGGAGTGTTGCTTTTTTGTATTTTGTATTTTATCTCCATCTCAGCTACAGGAATTGGGGAATTTGGGGATTTGGGGGTTTGGGGATTTGGGGGTTTGGAGAGGGAATTCTTCCTCCCACCTGCACTCTGGGGTTGTGAGGTGAAAATTCCTGCTGGAATTTTCCAAACCTGGATCTTCCTGTGGGGCAGAACTTGGGATGGAAATGTCCTGATTCATTTTTCCTAAATCTTCACATTTTTCAGCTGGTGCTTTGGAGTCAGGAATGTTCTTGGTGGAAGAGGGGCAGAGCTGGGACATGGCAAATGTGAATTTTGGAGCAGAAATCGAGGTGTGCCCTCAGCCCCCTCAAATTCTGCTAAAAAGGACAGATCTGAGAAACTGGTGCCTCTTTTTGATTTTGTTTCAATGTGTGCAAAATAAATAATTAGCAAAGTCAAATATAATATTAAAAAGAACATTAAAACACAACAGAAGGCAGCGGTGTGATGCAAGATCTTTTAATGAGAGTAAGAAGTTACAGCTTGTAGTAGCACAGGAGGTTCACATTATCATACACTGAGGAGTAGCTACTCCCCAGAGCAGAGGTTTGGTGAGTAAAGCTGGTGTAGGAGAGGAGCAGAGCTGTCAGCACAGCCAGACGAGGCTCCCGCTCCTCGGGACACACAAAAACCTCATCCCAAAAGAGAAGGAACAGCAAAAAAAAGCTAATTAATCAGAGTAACATCATGGAAGAGATCCCAAAGCCGCAGGGAACCACAGCTGAGACTGAGCAACATCCACCCAGGGGTAAAATCCACCCAGGAGCAAAATCAATCCACCCAGGAGCCAAATCAATCCAGCCCAGAGGGTTCAGGGCGGGTGTTGGGTTTGCCCTGCCTGGGCTGGGCTCAGCACTGGTAGCAGGGGTAGCAGCTGCCGTAGGAGTATCTCTGGAAGTAGCGGGAGGAGTAGGGGGAGCAGTAGCGGGGGCTGAAGCTGGGGCAGCACTGGCGGTAGCCACAGAGCCTCCCGTAGTAGCCCTGGGAGCCGCAGGGGCTGCCGCAGTCGTAGCTGCGGGAGCTGCAGACGGTGCCGTAGCTGCAGGGGGAGTAGCAGGGATCCTCACACTGCCGCTGGTAGCAGAAAGTCGTCTTGGGGCTGGAGAGGAAGCCAGGCTGGAAGGGAGGAGAAGAGGAATGGGAGAGTTGGGAAATGGTTTGGGTTGGAAGGGAATTCAAGCTCATCCTGATCTACCCCTGAAAGGGCAATGACAGGGATCTAAAACCCAAACTCTAAACTTAAACTTAACCCTAACCCAAACCCTAACCTTAACCCTAACCTTAACCCTAACCTTAACCCTAACCTTAACCCTAACCCTAACCCTAACCCAAAACCCGAACCTTAACCCTAACTATAATCCTAACCCTAACCCAAACCCTAACCCAAACCCTAAACTTAACCCTAACCCTAACCCTAACCCAAACCCTAACCTTAACCCTAACCTTAACCCTAACCTTAACCCTAACCCTTACCTTAACCTTAACCCTAACCATAACCGAAACCCTAACCCTAACCCTAACCTTAACCTTAACCCTAACCATAACCGAAACCCTAACCCTAACCTTAACCTTAACCTTAACCCTAACCCTAACCCTAACTCTGACCCCAACCTTCCTCCAGCCCAGGGGGCTCCAAGCTGCCCTTGGACTCTCCCAGGGATGTGGATTCCTTGGAATATCCCGAATTTAGGGCCTCCCCGCCCTCCTGTGTGGAGCAGTTTGCAAGGAGAGCTCAGAGATGGATCCTGCAGGAATTTGCCTCTTTTGGAAGACCCCGTGAGAAGATGGAAAACAGGGAGAGGAGAGAAGGATGAGACCAACGGAACCTCCTCATCCAAGGCCATCCCTCTGCGGGAAGAACCTTGCCCTTATGTCCCACCTGAACCTCCCTGGCACAGCCAATTAGCAATAAATCCTGAAATAACCCATAATATCCTCAAATAACGTGTTTCCCATAGGGGATGCCTAGATACACCACATTTCTATATTTACTAAATGTAGAAATTAATAATTAATTATATAGATATAAACCCATAGTGTAAAGTGGGGTATTTACCCATTTATATATAATATATATATATATATATATATATATATATAAAATTTCATGGCCATGCAGTTGGGGATATTTGTTAAAAATTGGGTATTAACCCATATATATTTATACATATATATATATTTATTTATTTATAGTTATATATTTATATTGATATATCTGTGTGTGTATATATATATATAATCTGAAAACATTCAGAATGTATGTATGAATGCAATTCTAAATATATTTAAAACATATTTTATGTATTTATACATATAAAATATGTATAAATATATATATTTATATATATAAAACGATATATATAATAATATTTGTATAACATAAATATATATATTTTAAAAATACATATATCTATATATCTCTTAAAAATATGGATTAATACCCTTTTTTTAACAAACACCCCAAACTGCACGGCCACGAAATCAGTTCTAAACCACAATTTTAAAGTTTAACTCCCACCTCTACCTCGCTGTGGCAAAACCCAGCAGCAACCAGGCAGCCAAGCCCCTTAAGCCCGACTTACCAAGGTGAGCAGGAGCCGAGGCTGAAGGCGCGAGTGCAGAGCCGAGGACTTGGCTCCCTTTTATACATTTATCTCCCCCAGCCTGGGGTGCTTGAAACTCCTTCTCATCACAGCCCAAACTCGTCACCCCGCAGCTGATGGGGTTGTTTTCCTCGCTTTGGGATCCTTACTCAGCTCCCAGGGCTGCCACAGGGATGAGTTCGTGCTGCTCTTTCCTTTCATGTCCAGGCTCAATTACAAACGGGGAGTGAGGGTGGCGAAATCTGAGTTACAGCAGGAAAAGGAAGGAAGGATATTGAGAGCAGAATTAATGGATGCTCGCAATCCCAATTTGGGATGAATGGACAAATGGTAATATGTGAAACCTGCAATGACCCTGGATTCATCTAGGGAGAAGGAATTTCAATTGTTTTTCAAAATGGAAATGCCTGGAAATAATTTATTGTTTGGGTCTATTTCAAAATCGCGTTTTTAGGCCAGAATATTTCTATTATTTATATTTATATTTATATGTAACTTATATTTATACTTATATGTAATTTATATTTATATTTATATCCATATTTATTTTATATTTATATTCAATTTATATTTATATTCAATTTATATTTATATTTTATTTTATTTTATTTCTATTTTAAAATTATTATTAAGTCATTCGACCCAGCTTCAACAAACTCCAAGGTTGTAGAAAGAAATGGGAATCCTTTTTCATGTAAGACTGGAAATACATTTGAATGAAGCCAGACATCAATGACTTAAATGAACTTTAGAGCAGGTAGAAATCCCCAAGGAATCTAAATTATTTCAAGCAGCAAGAACCACGTTTGAAATCTCCAGGTTTATTTTAGGGTATTTGAAATCTCCAGGCGTGTTTTATGAAATCCACTCAGGAACTGAATTTCCTGCAGAGCCAGCCCAAGCAAGGCGAATTTTGCTGGTTCCAAAAAGATCTGCTTGGTGTTTGTTTTCCCTTCGATCACAAAATGTTTCACTCGGGGGTTCCTGACAAGGAGAAAGATAAAAAAACCCGGGGAAAAGATAAAAAACTCCAGGTATTTGCCTTTATAACGACCTCAGTTTTCCCAAGAAACCCCCCAAATTCTAAATATGCTTTAATGTAAATTATTCTTCATATTGTTGAGGTGTTTAATTCGCCCTAATGAAGGTGAATAATGCTGGGGTGACCTTCAGCTCCAAACCCTGTTTTGCTGTTTACTCCCATCCTGAGGGAGGATAATGACAGGCAGCACGTCAGGAGTTCTGGGCCTTTCTCTAAATTTGAAATATCAAAGCCTTCATTAAGACTTATTAAATATTTTTGGGCACAAAGAGATTTATTATTTCAATATTAACAGCACCTCACTATGCCCAGCTCTTATGTAACACCCGCTGCAAAAACGAGCATTGGGGTGTCCTGTTTCCTGCCTTTATTAAAGTTCTAATTTATACCTTCAGAACTGGGTCTCAGGGAGATTTTTTTCCCCCTTTAAAAATACATCCTGGCCATGCCAATTCCATGCTTGCAGGGCAATTTTCGGGCTGAAGCAATATTTTCTGGCTGAATCAATATTTTCTGGCTGAATCAATAACATCCCCCGGCGCGGCGGCTCCAAATCACAGGAAATGTTGGGAGGGATGCTCCACGCGTCATTAGGAGTGATGAAATCCATCAAAAACACAGGTTGTGCCTTCCATGATTATTCCAGAGGGGGGGAAAAAAAGCACAACCAAGCACATTCAGTCTCCCCAAGCTGCCACGTTGGGAATTCCACCGGACTTTGCTGATCCCGAGGAGTCGCCGCTGTCCCCAAAAGCGCAAATTCAGCGCGATGATGGTGGCCAGCCTTAATTGCTCTGAGTGGCTTTGGGATGACAGGGACGTGGCAGGTGGAGCCTCCCAGTGACGGTGCCGGACCCTGGGGAGCACCAGGATATCGATGAGGGGAGGAAAAGGGGCTGGGAATTCATTGGGGCTGAGCCCGAGGCGTGCGGGGTGTGCGGGGCGGGACCGGGAGCTCCATAAAAACCTCGCATCCCTGCCGAGGAACCATTCCCTGCTCCTGCCTTCTCCTCCTTGCACCGAGGGTAAGTGGGAACAGATCTGGGCAATTCAGAGGATGATGAAGGGATGGATTTGGGGCTGTTCCCCCTCCTTTTTTTCCCCTGCTGCAGCCAAGAGTTGAGGCAGTGATTAGGAGTTATCCCTGCGCAAAACAATCTTTCCTCTCTGGATTTTGAGTGTCTGAGTGTTCGAAACGGCCTCAGTCCCACATGGATCCCCTTTTCCCTTCATGCCTTTGTCCCAGCTCAGCCCTGAGGATTTTCCAGCCCTGCTTTGGCTCGGGGTCACAGTTCACAACCCCATTTTCCAGCGGGGCTGTGTGGGAAAGCTCAGGATGGAGGATTAGGGGGAAGAACTGGCCCTAAATTCAGGATGGAGCGAAGGATGAGGACACTGGGCTGTGTTTTGCTGCCTCTCCCTTCCATGCAGCGCTTACTCGGGGTTTACTCGCTGTTGGAACTCACCTCATGGGTTTATTGCCTCCCTCCAGCCCCAGGAAGACCCTTGGGTTCATCCTTCTCTCCTCTCCCTGTTTTCCATCCTCTCACGGGGTCTCCCAAAAGCAGCAAATTCCTGCAGGATCCATCTCTGAGCTCTCCTTTCAAACTGCTCCACATGGGAGCCATGGGAGGGCGGGGAGGCCCTAAATTCGGGATATTCCAAGGATTCCACATCCCTGGGAGAGTCCAAGGGCAGCTTGGAGCCCCCTGGGCTGGAGGAAGGTTGGGGTCAGAGTTAGGGTTAGGGTTAGGGTTAGAGTTAGGGTTAGGGTTAGGCTCAGGGTTAAGGTTAAGGTTAAGGTTGGGGTTAGGGTTAGGGTTAAAGTTAGGGTTAGGGTTAGGGTTAGGGTTATGGTTAGGGTTAAGGTTAGGGTTAAGGTTAGGGTTTGAGTTAGGGTAAAGGTTAGGGTTAAGTTTAGGGTTAAAGTTAGGGTTAGGGTTAGGGTTAGGGTTAGGGTTAGGGTTAGGGTTAGGGTTTGGGTTAGGGTTGGTGTTGAGGTTAGGGTTTGTGTTAGGGGTAGGGTTAGGGTTAAAGTTAGGGATAAGGTTAAGGTTAAGCTTAAGGTTAAGGGTAGCGTTAACGTTAACATTAAGGTTAACGTTAAGTTTAAGGTTAGGATTAAGGTTAAGGTTAATTTTATGGTTAGGTTTTGGGTTTGAGTCCCCTGTCACTGCCCTTTCAGGGGTAGAACAGGATGAGCTTGAATTCCCTTCCAACCCAAACCATTTCCCAACTCTCCCATTCCTTCTCTCCTCCCTTCCAGCCTGGCCTCCTCTCCAGCCCCAAGATGACTTTCTGCTACCAGCGGCAGTGTGAGGATCCCTGCTACTCCCCCTGCAGCTACGGCACCGTCTGCAGCTCCCGCAGCTACGACTGCGGCAGCCCCTGCGGCTACCAGGGCTACTACGGGAGGCTCTGTGGCTACCGCCAGTGCTGCCCCAGCTTCAGCCCCCGCTACTGCTCCCCCTACTCCTCCCGCTACTTCCAGAGATACTCCTACGGCAGCTGCTACCCCTGCTACCAGTGCTGAGCCCAGCGCAGGCAGGGCAAACCCAACACCCGCCCTGAACCCTCCGGGCTGGATTGCTTGGGCTCCTGGCTGCATTGATTTTGCTCCTGGGTGAATTGGGCTCCTGGGTGGATTTTACCCCTGGGTGGAATTTGCTCAGTCTCAGCTGTGGTTCCCTGCAGGTTTGGGATCTCTTCCATGATGTTACTCTGATTAATTAGCTTTTTTTTTTTGCTGTTCCTTCTCTTTTGGGATGAGGTTTTTGTGTGTCCCGAGGAGCGGGAGCCTCGTCTGGCTGTGCTGACAGCTCTGCTCCTCTCCTACACCAGCTTTACTCACCAAATCTCTGCTCTGGGGAGTAGCTACTCCTCAGTGTATGATAATGTGAACCTCCTGTGCTACTACAAGCTGTAACTTCTTACTCTCATTAAAAGATCTTGCATCACACCGCTGCCTTCTGTCGTGTTTTGATGTTCTTTTTAATTTTTAAATTTTAATTTTTAAATTTTAATTTTTAAATTTTATATATATAGTTCTTCGATGCTCCTCCAAAATCCCCTCCCCCCTTTTTTTCTCTGCTGTGTCTCTCAGCCCTCCCTGGGTTTGGTGGTGTAAAGGAAATATTTTTTAATATTTGTTACAAATTGCCCATTTGTGTTGCTCATTTTTTAAGATTTGTTACAAATTGCTCTTTCCCAGCTGCTTTTGGAAACCCGGAGCTCGCCTGTTTTAGGGATGAATTTCTGGCTTAATTGCCTTTGAAATGGTGCCAAAAACCCCCAAAATCATCCAATCAGCTTCGTTTTATCAGACTGGAAACAAGTGGGAAGGTCTGAAAATGAAAAATCAACAGCTAAAGTTGTACCAATGAGATTGGGAGATTTCCTGCACCTACAAATTCCTAAATTCTTTCTGCTCTCTATTTTATTTTAGATTGTGATTTTGAGCTTTACTCTCATTAAAAATGTTGCAGCATCATGAAGTGGCCCTGGTTTGCTTTTTCTGACGTTCTGCTCTTTCTGGACACAGATTTTTGTCCCCATCTCGGAGTTTTAGGGGTCACATCACACCCTGGGGCCTTCCTAAAACCCCTTCTAAACTCAGCTGGACCCACACATTTTGCAAACCAACAGCGATGCAAAATCACTCAGAGAATTAATTCCAAATCCTGAATTTCCTAGGAAATATTTGGAAATATTCCTTTAAATACGCTTTGGGTGTGCAGGCACTGGACACAACAGCAGCTGTAAATCACTGAGGCACAGACCAGCTGCTAATTAATTAAATTTTGGGGGATAACACCTGAAATGGGGAGGAAACCCCTCATCCTGCCGTGCTTTTGTGCTGGCCCTACCTGGGACTTCCCCATCTTTCCAGATGGAGAGACTCAACCTGTTATACAGCAGAAAAATTCAATTTTCAGAGTGGAAAATTTCACTTTCCAGAGCACAAAATGTCACTTTCCCTTCACTCCAGGCTCTGTTGGAATGACACTGGAAGTGTGAAGTTCCCAGGCTGCTCCACCACGTCCTGGGGAGGAGGAGCAAATCAAATTATTCATCACCGAGATGTCTCAGAGTCTGGGCACAAAAGAGATTGGAAAGTTCAATTAAACCCTCGAACCCTCATTGTGAGTGTAATTGCTGCCCTTTGAACAGGCAGAGGCAATCCTGGCATCCCAGAATCCCAGAATTTGGGTGGGAAGGGACCTCTGGAGACCCTCCCTATCAAAGGAGCAGAGCTGGGTTGGGCTCAGCACAAAACATGGGAGCAAAACCCATGGAAAACCTTTCCCAGTAAAACTGGGGGTTGTGTTTCCAGCAAATTTCAGGCTGAAAAATAATAAAAAAAAAATATTCTGAAGGCTTCTGATGAATTTTGAGGAATTTATACATTCCTAAGCCCAGCTCAAGCTGTATCCTGGTCTCTCAATTCAGCTGCAACTGGTCATAACTTCAATCTTTTCTCCAATTATCTCTAATTGATAAAGTCTGGGGAGTTACAGACGAATTCCCAAATAAAAACTGGAAAGCTTTCTGTGTCTCAGGGTGCACAAGCGAGACCAGGAGAGAATAAAATAAATTCTGCTGTCTCAGCTCTGATTTAGCTGCTTTAACAGCTTTCTTTAAAGAAAGAATTAAAATTCATGGAATTTTGACATTTATTTTGCTCACTCCAAGAAGTCTAAGGATAAAACTAGCAATAAATCCAGATTTGGAGGATGAGGAGACAAAGCAGTTTATTCTCGTGGCTGTTGGTGCAGAGCCACACTTGAATGGAAAATTTGAAAGGGATAAAATAAATTCTGACTAAACAAACATTGAACTGCCTCAACTCATACCTTTGAAGTGACTCTTTTTCAATAATGAAGCAGCTGAGAAGAGAATTATGCTTTGAATAGATTAATGACAGCTTATAAATACGTAAAACAGCGTCTAAGAGCTGCTTTGAACTGCCAAAATTATCACCGTGGAGAAAAGTGAAGACATTGGAACTTTTTATTGAAGGACCACAAAGGAATAAATTAATTAATTGATACTTTTCCCTTCAAGCCTTGGATTAGGGATAATGACTCAATTCCATCCTTTTTGTGCTGCAAGAGGAAAATGTGAGAGCTGCTGAGGCTCTCACAAACTCTGCTCATTATTGGATGAAAAATGTTGGGCCTTGAGCTTCATCTGGGGAAGAATTTCTTCCTGGGAAGGGTGGTCAGGATGGGAAGGGGCTGCCCAGGGAGGTCTGGGGTCCCCAAGGGATGGGATGCCAGGAAAAAGGGGAATGGGTTCAGACTGATGGAGAGGAGGTTTAGGTGGGACATTGGGAAGGAATTCCTCCCTGTGAGGGTGGAGAGGGCCTGGGATGGATTTCCCAGAGAAGCTGGGGCTGCCCCTTCCCTGCCAGTGTCCAAGACCAGGTTGGACGGGGCTTGGAGCAGCCTGGGACAGTGGAAGGTGTCCCTGCCCACGGCATGGGGTGGAACAGGATGAGTTTCAAGGTCCCTTCCAACCCAAACCACCCTGCGATTCCACGATGGGACATTCCACACCATCGCTCAGTTGGAGACTCATTTAGGGCCAGGATGAAGTGAAATAAACAGGGCAGGAGATTCTCCTCCTTTTAATGCCTTTAATAAAAAGTGATCAGCTCGAAGATGGGGGTTTTAGCAGATTCGTGGACTTCTGGTGGACTTCTGGCGCCGCTCCCAGCAGTGACTCAGAAGAGGAGGATTTGCAGCTCTGTCCCCAAGGTGGCAGAACCAGGAGCCCTGTCCTCGCAAGGCAGTGGGGTATACCCAGGGTGTCTCCATTTGGGTTATCAATCCAGCGGGTCCTGGGTCTGACTGACATCGTTTGTAGTTAGGGCGAGGAGTGACCGAGGTTTTCAAGTGTCTCTTCCAGCTTCGGACCTCGGCCCTGCTGTCCAGACACCACTCTGACCTTTTAATTCTGTTTCTGCTCGTCTCTTTTGGGGTATTTTCCAGGATTTGGTAAAAGGTCCTGTCCTAAGGTAGTCTGGGTTTGGGAAAAATTTGCATGTCTCCTGAGATGCAAATATCCCCCTCTCCTCTCACCGTCCGAGGGGGGGGTTGTTGTCTTCTTGGCAGCAGGCTAGGGTGGTACTGAAATAAACAAGAATCTCCTACAATTGAGAGTCAAATGACGCTACTTAAGGATACTTAACTGGCGGTTACAACATTTCCCTAACAAAGAACTCTAGGCCAACGCTCAACTCTCAGATCAACTCAAAAACTCCTCTGCTGCTCCTTCCCTTAGGAAAAAAAACGGTAACCTTTTTTTTGTTCATAACATGAAGAAATCCATGACAAAAGAAATCGTTGGTTGCAATGCAGATTCTTTATTGTGAATGAAAAGGCCACAGGCGGTGTCAGCGAGAGACAAGCCAGCAACAAGGCAATGGAAAGACGAAAATCCCGAGGCAGCAGCAGCTGCAGCGAGGCACAGCCCAGGCTGCAGCCCAGACACTGCCCCTTGCCAGGGCGGCTCCGGGGCTCGGGGCTGGGCAGAGCAGGGCAGAGCCTGAGCCCAGGCTCGGCACAGCTGGCTGGGGACGCAGAGAGGGGGCAGCTTTTGGAGGCAGCGCTGGGAAGGCCAAAGGCGCCGGCCGGGGCTCTGCAGGGTCAGCCGGCAGTGACAGGGACCCTGCAGCTCCCGGGGCTGCCGGGCCGGCCCTGAGCAGGGGCTGCAGCTTCAGCCCGGCTCAGGCGGCACAAGGCAGCAGGGGCTGCTGGAGGAGCCCGTGGGCAGGGGCAGCGCTGAGCTCCGGTGGGGTTTGGGGTTTAGCAGGGCCCGCAGGAGCCCCCGAAGGACCGGGAGCCGCGGCCACAGCTGCCATAACCCCCAAAACCTCCATAACCACCACAGCTGCCATAGCCCCCATAGCCCCCATAGCTCCCATAGCCCCCATAGCCCCCGAGACCTCCGAAGCCCCCGTAGCCTCCACGGCCTCCGAAGGCACCACCGGAGCCAGATCCCACGTAGGGAGCTCCGGCCGAGCCCACGGCACTCTGCTGCGGGAAGGAGCTGAGGATGGGCCCGGGGAAGGTGACCACCGAGGCCGGGGGCTGGATGACCACCGTGGAGTCAGGGCACTGCCGCACGCAGGGCTCGTTGCAGGTGTCAGCCAGAGGGGCCGGGGTGGCCACGCCACAGCTGGGGACGCACAGGCTGTTGCAGGACATCTTTGGGTTTGGCTGGCAGAGCTGCAAGACAAGGCACAGCCACGGCTCACACCAAGGACTCGGCCCAAAGCCCTGCTGCTCTGGCCCACCTGGAGCCCGTGGGCCAGGACTCGCTCTGGCTCATCCCAGGCCTTCCCAGCTCAGCCCTGGCATGGCTGCAGGCACCCCTGGCACCCCCTGCTGCCCTCACCACCCCCGGCTCCTGCCTGCCCATGGCAATGAAGAAAAACTCCCTCATCCAAACCACCAGGCTCGCCCAGGCCTTGAGCCCTCTGGTGGAAGCTCAACCATCCCAGCTCTGCCCTGGGACAGCTGCTGGAGCACAGGGACAGAGATTCCCTGGGAAATCCACAGGCAGAGGTTCCTTGGGAATTCCACAGGCCGAGATTCCCTGGGAAATCCACGGACAGAGATTCCCTGGGAAATCCACAGGCAGAGATTCCCTGGGAAATCCACAGCCAGAGATTCACCAGGGAAGGCTCAGAGGAGGAAGGGAGGACGGAGGGAAGACTGGGACTCACCACAGCGATCAATGAGCAGATTCGAGTGGGGAGAGCTGGATGGAGCCCTGTGGAGCCCTTGGACCTTTTATACACCCCAGAGTGCCTGGGGCACCGTCCAGGGGGTGGGAGCAAACCCCGAGTAATCACGGAATTCAAGCAGACAATTTGAATGACACAGCTAATGATGGGGGACAGTTCTTTGTCATCCCCTTTTTTGGAGATATTGCTGTGCAAACATGCCTGGACTGATGGGAGGGACAGCCATGGCCCATCATTACATGACAGAAACGGTGCTGCTGCAGCTCATGCAGCTCTCAGCCCCAGTAAACCCAGGCTGGTCCCTAATCCCTCACTTTGCTTACAAGCATCCTTTGGGACACGGCTGTGCCCAGCTCAGAAATGCTCCTGAGTCAGCTGTGCCCGGCTGGGCCTGACCTGGGCACAGCCAGGGCCAGCCTGGCTCTGGGGGGCTTGGATGACACCCCCTGTGTCAGACCTGGGGAGAGCTGGGCAATGCAGGCCCTCCAAGAGGGCTCGACCAGGACCCAGATGGCAGACACAGAGCCAGGGGGGAGGCAGGGACACTTCAGCTCTGCTGGTGGTGTTCTCTCTGTACTGGCTGTCCTGGGAACTGTCGAACAGTTTTTCCATATACATGGGGATTTGGGTTTGACCACTGGGGTCTGCCACCTGTGTGGAGCCATCAAGGGAAACTGGGAAAGGAAAACTCCAGTGTCTGCCAGAACCCCCAAACACGAAGCCAAAGCCTAACCCTAACTGTGACCCTAACCCTAACCCTAACCCTAACCCTAAACCTAACCCTAACACTAACTGTGACCCTAACCCTAACTGTGACCCTAACCCTAACCCTAACCCTAACCCTAAACCTAACCCTAACACTAACTGTGACCCTAACCCTAACCCTAACACTAAACCTAACCCGAGCCCTAATACTAACCCTAACCCTAACCTTAACCTAAACCTTAACCCTAACCCTAACCCTAACCCTAACCCTAACACTGACCCTAATCTTAACCCTAACCCTAACCCTAAACCTAAACTTAACCCTAACCCTAACCGTGACCCTAACCCTAACCCTAACACTAAACCTAACCCGAGCCCTAATACTAACCCTAACCCTAACCTTAACCTAAACCTTAACCCTAACCCTAACCCTAACCCTAACCCTACGCTTAAACCAAACCCAAACCCCACCCTAAACCTTAACCTTAATCTTAACCCTAGCCCTAACCCTAACCCTAACCCTAACCCTAACCCTCACAATTCTCAAACGTGTCAGGGGACCCGAAAACCTGGCTGTGAACATTGTTGCTGGCACTGGCAGTCGGTGGGATTTGGGAGACACCCCGAGAGTGGCTTCTCCTTTGCCCAAGCCGCCGCTGCCTCTGTTTACCAGCCCGTAAAAGGTCGATAATGACAGGGGTGATGGCTGGGGCAGCGCTTCAAAGCTGCTGCAAGATGCCGGGAATTGCTCTCTGTAAGCAAAGTGAAGGATTAGGGCTAAACCTGGGTTTATTGGGGCTGTGAGCTGAGTGAGCTCCAGCAGCACCGTGTCTGTCACCTAATGATGGACCACGGCTGTCCCTGCAAGCGCTTCTCTCCTGTCCACTCATTTCAACACCAATGTCCACAATGGGGGGATGACAGAATTTTTCTGCGTCCCTTCGCTTTATGAAGCTTCTCAGCTTGAATTCCTAATTACTGCGAGGGGGGGGTCTGCCCGCACCCCCAGACGATGCCCCAGGCTCTCTGGGGTGTATAAAAGGGCTGAGATCCCTGCACAGCTCCATCCACACATCTCCACTTGACTCCTCTCTTCACTTGGGTAAGTGCAGCTCTCCGAAGCCTCTCGGGGATCTCTCTCTGTGAAATTCCTTCCTCTCACCTTTGCCTCTTTTTTCCCTGGGTGTTTTTCAGAAGCCAATCTCTATCTCAAGGATGTCCTGCAACAGCCTGTGTGCCCCCAGCTGTGGCGTTGCCACCCCGGCCCCTCTGGCTGGCACCTGCAACGAGCCCTGCGTGCGGCAGTGCCCTGACTCCACGGTGGTCATCCAGCCCCCGGCCTCGGTGGTCACCTTCCCC
Organism: Serinus canaria; assembly: GCF_022539315.1. Classification (NCBI taxonomy): domain Eukaryota; kingdom Metazoa; phylum Chordata; class Aves; order Passeriformes; family Fringillidae; genus Serinus; species Serinus canaria. The sequence goes on from NC_066338.1 coordinate 13,054,005, forward strand.
GGGCCCATCCTCAGCTCCTTCCCGCAGCAGAGCACCGTGGGCTCGGCCGGAGCTCCCTTTGTGGGATCTGGCTCCGGTGGTGCCTTCGGAGGCCGTGGTGGCTACGGGGGCTTCGGTGGCCGTGGAGGCTATGGAGGCTCCGGAGGCTTTGGAGGCTTCGGGGGATTCGGAGGTTGTGGAGGATTCGGAGGCTTCGGGGGCAGCTGCGGCGGCTCCAGAGGCTGTGGGCCCTGCTAAACTCCAGCCCGTGCCCCATCCCTGATCCAGAAGAGCTTCAGCAACGTCCCCGACCCATCCCCGCACGCCAAGACCCGAAGCAAGGACAGAGCCACAGACAGACACACGTCCCCCGGCACTGCTCCGCTGCCTTCCTGCCATGCTTGGAGCCCCGCAGTGATCGCTGCCCGCTCCTGGCACGGCCCCGGCTCGGCTCCTGCTCTGCCCGGGGCCGGGACACGCGGGGAGCGCTCGGCCGGGGCCCCGCTCCTCTGCCGCTCCCCTGCCCCGCATGACAATAAAAGCTGAATCGCATTGCAATGGTCACCGCCTCTCGGCTCTTCTTTGCTCCGCACTCTCTGCCCAGCCCGGCCCGGAGTGTTCCGGGAGGGTTCTGGGCAGCCCCGCTCGGACACGGCGAACGAGGAGCCCCGGCAGCTGCCCGGGCTCCTCCTGCCCGTCCTTGGCCACCCCGGCCCCGCAGCAGAGTCCCCCTGAGCCGGACCCTGCCCAGACCCTGGCACGGGGCCTCTCCCCATCCCTGCCTGCCTCCTGCCCGCTCCGGGCTCCTCTCTGCAGCCCCTCAGCAGCCCCGGGCCCCACCGCCAGCCCCCTGCCCTTGGGACACCGCCCGAGGGCCGCTGCAGCCCCAGGGCCGTGGGGATTGGGGGGCGAGTGGAGCCCCCCGAGGAACCCGGTGATTTGCGGCCACAAACAAACAAACTCAACCACTTTTGTGCCAGCTGTAAAGCCGTTGTGTTTATTACAGCGCTAGGCATGTGGGAATGGTTTCTCTGACCGGGCCATGCGTGCCTCTGGGAGCTCCAGGTCCTTTTTGATTTCCCTCTCAAATCCATATGCAGGCAATTTTACAATAGCTTCGTACATATTCATTCTACTGCTTTTCTGTCACATTTGCCGCTAATTTTTTCCTTGGTCAGAAAGAATTCCTGGTCATTTTGACCCTGCTTTCCATAGCAGCCTCTGTGTCAGGGTTCCAGGGGCCCTCCCTTCTCTCTGTCCTTCGGTTTATGCAGTTTCTTTGAGCATCGGTTTTTGGCAGTACAGACAGAGCAAAGAGCGATGTTTGCAAGCTACACACTTCATTCAAAGATGTGCATTTCACCTAAATCCAAATGGATTTCTGCTCTGGAAAATTCCCACTCTGTCTCACCGGCCCCGCTCGGGGCTCTCGGGATGCCCCGGCTCCACAGGGAGAGGGAGAACAGCCGCAGCTCCGCTCCCCCTCCTTCCTCATCCCATCGGCCATCCCTGCACCCGGCACCGCCTCCTGCTCCCGCTTCTCCCCTGGCTTCCCCCGCGGCTCCTCGGAGCGCTGCCGGCCCCACCTCACCCCCCTGCTGCTGCCCAAGCCCTCCCTGGGGTCCCCGCTGTCACCCACCCCTCGCCAGGGACACGGCCCTGCCCAGGAGCAGCAGCAGAACCTCCCACAGCCCCGGGCTCAGGGACACACCAGGGTGACCTTTGCAGTCCCTGCTCACTCTGACTTCCTTTGCCAAGAGTAAAATATTAATTAATAGATTGCTAATATTGGGTACTTTGGGACTATTGCCATAATATGGACAGAGTTTGAAATAATATTGTCTAAAACTGATCTATATGAACTTCAAGTGGATATGAAATTTCAAAGCCTCCCAAAGGAGGTTTTGGTGTTAATTTGGGAAGAAATTTTCAGACAGATCAACTGGCAATAGAAGGCACCTCAGGGGGGTGGGAACTTCAAGCTCCAGCTCCAAGAGCTCCACGGGTCTGAACCCTGTGCTCATTCCATGGTGTGGAGAGGAGAGTGGCCAAGATCTGCTTGGGTCTGTCTTCTCCCTTCCCAGCTGCCACCACCTGGCTGAACAGGCCAGAACACCTGGGACATGCAGAGCTCAGCCTGCATTTCCCTGCCCCTTGCTGTGTGACTGACCAGTCCTAGCCCTGTGTGGGAAAGGTTTTACAGCAACTTCTGTGAGCCAGAGAGAAGTTTGAGAAGAGGATCTGTGTTCACCACTGAAAGGATTTCCTACCAAGGTCCTGGACACAGAAACCAAGAAAGAAAGGAGAAAGAAGAGAAACCTGAAACTGCCTGGTCCAATGAGCACTTTGTCTTTCCTGACCAATGAGAAAAGTCTAAACTTATGAGTTTTGAAGGATGTATAGAAAGCATTCCTGCTAAAATAAGACCAGGTTTGAAGCCTTCTGAAAATGGAGTGTCACTTTGTGTTGTGACCATCTCACCTGAGCCCTGTCCCAGAGGTGGTGTCAGCTTTGCTGCTTTGGGCTGAGGAGTTAGAAGAGTTTCTGCAAGGACCTTGTGGCCCTTTCCCATCGTCAGCGAGGGCTTTGGGGATGTCCTGCGTTTCCTGCTGCTGGGAGAGCACGGGGAGCTGGGGGGGATGAGCTCCCCAGAGCCAGCAGGGTTGGACATCTGCAGCTGGGACACATGGAGCCAGCTGTGCCCATGCTCCAGGGCAATGCCCAGGGGCATTGCAACAGCCCAGCAGACACCCAGGAGATTGGGGCAGCAGGAAAAGGGAGGTGAAGGAAAACCAGGAGTCAACATTGCAATGCAAGACAGCTTTTATTGCAGGGGGAGGGCAGGAGGGGCTGGGCAGGAGAGCAGGGTCATGGCCAAGGGCTTCCTGTGGCCTGGCCCTGGGCAGAGCTGGGTGAGCAGGAGCAGCCCCTGGAGAGTCTCTGGGACCATCAGGGCACCAGGAGCCCCACAGGGATGCTCAGGTGGGGCAGGGACAAGGCAGGGCTGGTTCCCAAGCTGGCACCAGGCTCCCAAGGTGCACAGGCCGGCCATGACGAAGGGATTTTGGTCCACAGAGCGTCGGGTTGGGATGTGCCGGGGTTTCTCCTGGAGCTCTTCTTGGTCTGAGGCCGCACTCGGACTGGGGCTTAGCAGGGCCCGCAGTTGCCATTGAGGTAGCGGTGGCCACTGCTCCAGCCGCCGTAGCCGCAGCCATAGCCCCCATAACCCCCAAAGCCTCCATAGCCTCCGTAGCCTCCACATCCCCAACCGCCGTAGCCTCCACGGCCTCCATAGCCCCAGCCTCCATAGCCACCACGGCTGCCATAGCCCCAGCCTCCATATCCGCCGTAGCCACCGTAGCCCCCACGGCCTCCGAAGGCACCACCGGAGCCGGATCCCACGTAGGGAGCTCCAGCCGAGCCCACGGCGCTCTGCTGCGGGAAGGAGCTGAGGATGGGCCCGGGGAAGGTGACCACCGAGGCCGGGGGCTGGATGACCACCGTGGAGTCAGGGCACTGCCGCACGCAGGGCTCGTTGCAGGTGTCAGCCAGAGGGGCCGGGGTGGCAACGCCACAGGTGGGGATGCACAGGCTGTTGCAGGACATCCTTGAGATAGAGATTGGCTTCTGAAAAACACCCAGGGAAGAAAGAGGCAAAGGTGAGAGGAAGGAATTTCACAGAGAGAGATCCCCGAGAGGCTTCGGAGAGCTGCACTTACCCAAGTGATGAGAGGAGTCAAGTGGAGATGTGTGGATGGAGCTGTGCAGGGATCTCAGCCCTTTTATACACCCCAGAGAGCCTGGGGCTTCATGAAAGGGGGTGGTGACAAAAAACCTGAGTAATTAGGAATTCACGGGTAATGAGGAATTCACGCTGACAAACTTCATCAGAGAGATAATGTTGCAAGATAATTCCATGGCATCCTCTCCTTGGGGACACAGGTGTGAAAACGTGTCCTGGACATGAAGGAAGTGATGGGAGGGACGGCCGTGGTCCATCATTAGGTGACAGACACGGTGCTGCTGGAGCTCACTCAGCTCACAGCCCCAATAAACCCAGGTTTGGCCCTAATCCTTCACTTTGCTTACAGAGAGCAATTCCCGGCATCTTGCAGCAGCTTTGAAGCGCTGCCCCAGCCATCACCCCTGTCATTATCGACCTTTTACGGGCTGGTAAACAGAGGCAGCGGCGGCTTGGGCAAAGGAGAAGCCACTCTCGGGGTGTCTCCCAAATCCCACCGACTGCCAGTGCCAGCAACAATGTTCACAGCCAGGTTTTCGGGTCCATTGACACGTCTGTGAGGGTTAGGGTTAGTGTTAAAGTTAGGGTTAGGGTTAAGGTTAAGGTTTAGGGTAGGGTTAGGGCTAGGGCTAGGGTTAGGGTTAAGATTAGGGTTAGGGTTAGGGTAAGGGTTAGGGTTAGGGTTAGGGTTAAGGTTAAGGTTAAGGTTAAGGTTAGGGTTAGGTTTAGGGTTCGGGTTTGGGTTAGGGTTAGGGTTCGGCTTTGGGTTAGTATTAGCCTTCAGGTTAGGTTTAAGGTTAGGGTTAAGGTTATTGTTGAGGTTAAGGTTAGGGTTTCTGGAGGAAATAGTGGTTTCAGCATCCCAGTCTCCTTTGTTGGCCCCACAGATGGGGTGATCCCACTGGTGGGGAACACCCAAACCCCCAGCGTATCAGGAGAGTAGTGGGACAGAGGCCAGGACAGCCGTGATGGAGGGCCCACCACGGGAGGTGCTGAAGGGTCCCTGCGGCTCCTCCTGCCCCATTTCTGTGACCTGAGTCCTGGCCCAGCCCTCCTGGAGGTCCTGCATTGCCCAGCTGGCCACCTGGCCCCGGGAGTGTTGGCCAAGCCCCCCAGAGCCAGGCAATGCTCAGGACATTCCCAGCTGGGCACGGTTGACTCAGGGGCACGGGGGGCTTGCGTCAGGGTGACGCGGTTGGGCACAGCCGCGTCCCAAAGGATGCTCGGGATTCTTTGTAGGCAAAGTGTGGGATTAGGGACATAGCAGGGTCTGTCACGTAATGAAGGGCCAAGGTTGTCCCTCCCATCGCCTCCCATCGGTCCGGGGCACGTTTCCACACCAATCTCCCCATGTTGTGGTGTATAATTGTATTGCATCATTATCACTTTGATGAAGCTTGTCAGCGTGAATTCCTAATTACCTGTTTTTTTGCCACCGCTCCCTTTCCTGATGCCCCAGGCCCTTTGGGAGATGTATAAAAGGTCCCAAGGTTCCACAGAGCTCTATCCATCTTCCACCGCTTGACTCGCCTTATCTACTTGGTAAGTCCAAGCCTTCCCTCCTCTTTCCTTCTTCCTCCGTGGCTTTCCCAGGGAATCTTTGTCTGGGGATTTCTGGAGGAACCTTTGGCTGTGGGTTGCTCTTGCTCTCCTACAACAGAGTTGGGATGGTTGGGGTTCTACCAGAGGGAAGTCTGAGGACTTTGCTCCTTCAGATGTCAAAGTCTTCGTAATTCCCATGGGCAAGCAAGACCCAGGGATGGTGAGGGCAGCAGGGGATGGGAGCAGGAGTTCATATGGAATGGGGCTCAGTTCAGAACACCTGGGATGAGCCAGAGAGAGTCCTGGCACACGGGCTCCAGGTGGGCCAGAGCAGCAGGGATTTGGGCTGAGTCCTTGACATGAGCCACAGCTGTGCCTTCTCTTGCAGCTTTACCAGCCAAGCCCAAAGATGTCCTGCAACAGCCTGTGCATCCCCACCTGTGGCGTTGCCACCCCGGCCCCTGTGGCTGACACCTGCAACGAGCCCTGCGTGCGGCAGTGCCCTGACTCCACGGTGGTCATCCAGCCCCCGGCCTCGGTGGTCACCTTCCCCGGGCCCATCCTCAGCTCCTTCCCGCAGCAGAGCGCCGTGGGCTCGGCTGGAGCTCCCTACGTGGGATCCGGCTCCGGTGGTGCCTTCGGAGGCCGTGGTGGCTACGGTGGCTATGGAGGTTATGGAGGCTGGGGCTATGGCAGCCGTGGTGGCTATGGAGGCTGGGGCTATGGAGGCCGTGGAGGCTACGGCGGTTGGGGATGTGGAGGCTACGGAGGCTATGGAGGCTTTGGGGGCTATGGGGGCTATGGCTGCGGCTACGGCGGCTGGAGCAGTGGCCACCGCTACCTCAATGGCAACTGCGGGCCCTGCTAAGCCCCAGCCCGAGTGCGGCCTCAGACCAAGAAGAGCTCCAGGAGAAACCCCGGCACATCCCAACCCGACGCTCTGTGGACCAAAATCCCTTCGTCATGGCCGGCCTGTGCACCTTGGGAGCCTGGTGCCAGCTTGGGAACCAGCCCTGCCTTGTCCCTGCCCCACCTGAGCATCCCTGTGGGGCTCCTGGTGCCCTGATGGTCCCAGAGACTCTCCAGGGGCTGCTCCTGCTCACCCAGCTCTGCCCAGGGCCAGGCCACGGGAAGCCCTTGGCCATGACCCTGCTCTCCTGCCCAGCCCCTCCTGCCCTCCCCCTGCAATAAAAGCTGTCTTGCATTGCAATGTTGACTCCTGGTTTTCCTTCACCTCCCTTTTCTTGCTGCCCCAATCTCCTGGGTGTCTGCTGGGCTGTTGCAATGCCCCTGGGCATTGCCCTGGAGCATGGGCACAGCTGGCTCCGTGTGTCCCAGCTGCAGATGTCCGACCCTGCTGGCTTTGGGGAGCTCATCCCCCCCAGCTCCCCGTGCTCTCCCAGCAGCAGGAAACGCAGGACATCCCCAAAGCCCTGGCTGACAATGGGAAAGGGCCACAAGGTCTTTGCAGAAACTCTTCCAAATCCTCAGCCCAAAGCAGCAAAGCTGACACCACCTCTGGTTCAGTTGAGATGGTCACAACACAAAGTGACACTCCATTTTCAGAAGGCTTCAAACCTGGTTTTATTTTAGCAGGAATGCTTTCTATACATTCTTACAAAACTCATAAGTTTACACTTTACTCATTGGTCAGGAAAGACAAACAAAGTGCTCCTTGGAACAGGCAGGTGCAGGTTTCTCTTCTTTCTCCTTTCTTTCTTGGTTTCTGTGTCCAGGACCTTGGTAGGAAATCCTTTCAGTGGTGAACACAGATCCTCTTCTCAAACTTCTCTCTGGCTCACAGAAGTTGCTGTAAAACCTTTCCCACACAGGGCTAGGACTGGTCAGTCACATGGCAAGGGGCAGGGAAATGCAGGATGAGCTCTGCATGTCCCAGGTGTTCTGGCCTGTCCAGCCAGGTGGTGGCAGCTGGGAAGGGAGAAGACAGACCCGAGCAGATCTTGGCCACTCTCCTCTCCACACCATGGAATGAGCACAGGGTTCAGTCCCGTGGAGCTCTTGGAGCAGGAGCTTGCAGTTCCCACCCCCCTGAGGAGCCTTCTATTGCCAGTTGGTCTGTCTGAAAATTTCCTCCCAAATTAACACCAAAACCTCCTTTGGGAGGCTTGGGGATTTCATATCTGCTTGAAGTTCATATAGATCAGTTTTAGACAATATTATTTCAAACTCTGTCCATATTATGGCAATAGTCCCAAAGTACCCAATATTAGCAATCTATAATTAATATTTTACTCTTGGCAAAGGAAGTCAGAGTGAGCAGGGACTGCAAAGGTCACCCTGGTGTGTCCCTGAGCCCGGGGCTGTGGGAAGTTCTGCTGCTGCTCCTGGGCAGGGCCGTGTCCCTGGCGAGGGGTGGGTGAGAGCGGGGACCCCAGTGGAGGGCTTGGGCAGCAGCAGGGGGGTGAGGTGGGGCCGGCAGCGCTCCGAGGAGCCGCGGGGGAAGCCAGGGGAGAAGCGGGAGCAGGAGGCGGTACCGGGTGCAGGGATGGCCGATGGGATGAGGAAGGAGGGGGAGCGGAGCTGCGGCTGTTCTCCCTCTCCCTGTGGAGCCGGGGCATCCCGAGAGCCCCGAGCGGGGCCGCTGAGACAGAGTGGGAATTTTCCAGAGCAGAAATCCATTTGGATTTAGGTGAAATGCACATCTTTGAATGAAGTGTGTAGCTTGCAAACATCGCTCTTTGCTCTGTCTGTACTGCCAAAAACCGAAGCTCTAAGAAACTGCATAAACCGAAGGACAGAGAGAAGGGAGGGCCCCTTGAACCCTGACACAGAGGCTGGTATGGAAAGCAGGTCAAAATGACCCGGAATTCTTTCTGACCAAGGAAACAATTAGAGCAAATGTGACAGAAATTCAGTAGAATGAATATGTACGAACCAATTGTAAAATTGCCTGCATATGGATTTGAGAGGGAAATCAAAAAGGATCTGGAGCTCCCAGAGGCACCCATGTCCTGGTCAGAGAAACCATTCCCACATGCGTCCAGCTCTGTAATAAACACCGGGGCTTTACAGCTGGCACAAAAGTGGTTGAGTTTGTTTGTTTGTTTCCGCAAATCACCGGGTCCCTCGGGGGGCTCCACTCGCCCCCCAAACCCCACGGCCCTGGGGCTGCAGCGGCCCTCGGGGGGTGTCCCAAGGGCAGGGGGCTTGCGGTGGGGCCCGGGGCTGCTGAGGGGCTCCAGAGAGGAGCCCGGAGCGGGCAGGAGCCGGGCAGGGATGGGGAGAGGCCCCGTGCCAGGGGCTGGGCAGGGTCCGGCTCAGGGGGACTCTGTTGCGGGCCGGGGTGGCCAAGGACGGGCAGGAGGAGCCAGGGCAGCTGCCGGGGTTCCTCGTCTGCCGTGTCCGAGCGGGGCTGCCCAGAACCCTCCCGGAACCCTCCGGCCCGGGCTGGGCAGAGAGTGCGGAGCAAAGAAGAGCCGAGAGGCGGTGACCATTGCAATGCGATTCAGCTTTTATTGTCGTGCGGGACAGGGGGGGCGGCAGAGGAGCGGGGCCCCGGCCGAGCACTCCCCGCGTGTCCCGGCCCCGGGCAGAGCAGGAGCCGAGCCGGGGCCATGCCAGGAGCGGGCAGCGATCACTGCGGGGCTCCGAGCATGGCAGGAAGGCAGCGGAGCAGTGCCAGGGGGACGTGTGTCTGTCTGTGGCTCTGTCCTTTCTTCGGGTCTTGGCATGCGGGGATGGGTCGGGGGAGTTGCTGGAGCTCTTCTGGATCAGGGATGGGGCACGGGCTGGAACTTAGCAGCAGGGCCCGCAGCCTCTGGAGCCGCCGCAGCTGCCCCCGAAGCCTCCGAATCCTCCACAACCTCCGAATCCCCCGAAGCCTCCAAAGCCTCCAGAGCCTCCATAGCCTCCACGGCCACCGAAGCCCCCGTAGCCACCACGGCCTCCGAAGGCACCACCGGAGCCGGATCCCACGAAGGGAGCTCCGGCCGAGCCCACGGCGCTCTGCTGCGGGAAGGAGCTGAGGATGGGCCCGGGGAAGGTGACCACCGAGGCCGGGGGCTGGATGACCACCGTGGAGTCAGGGCACTGCCGCACGCAGGGCTCGTTGCAGGTGCCAGCCAGAGGGGCCGGGGTGGCAACGCCACAGCTGGGGGCACACAGGCTGGAGCAGGACATCGTTGAGATAGAGATTGGCTTCTGAAAAACACCCCGGGAAAAAAGAGGCAAAGGTGAGAGGAAGGAATTTCACAGAGAGAGATCCCCGAGAGGCTTCGGAGAGCTGCACTTACCCAAGTGATGAGAGGAGTCAAGTGGAGATGTGTGGATGGAGCTGTGCAGGGATCCCAGCCCTTTTATACACCCCAAAGAGCCTGGGGCATCGTCTGGGGGTGCAGACAGACCCCCCCCCCGCAGTAATTAGGAATTCAAGCTGAGAAGCTTCATAAAGTGAAGGGACGCAGAAAAATTCTGTCATCCCCCCATTGTGGACATTGGTGTTGAAATGAGTGGACAGGAGAGAAGCGCTTGCAGGGACAGCCGTGGTCCATCATTAGGTGACAGACACGGTGCTGCTGGAGCTCACTCAGCTCTCAGCCCCAATAAACCCAGGTTTAGCCCTAATCCTTCACTTTGCTTACAGAGAATTTTTTGGGATTTGTCTGTGCCCAGCTCCACCACCCCGAGCCCCAGCCTGGCCATGCCCCTGAACCAGCCATGCTCAGCTGGGCCTGTCCTGGGCATAGCCAGGGCCAGCCTGGCTCTGGGGGGCTCGGCCAGCAGCCCCTGCTCCAGCCCTCGGGGCCAGCTGGGCAGTGCAGGGGAGAGCTCAGCCAGGACCCAGGCTGGGGGGTCTGAGTGGTTCTCGATCCTCTCTGTGCTCTCCTGCTCCTCTCTGTCTGTCTCCCTTTACTCGTTTATCCCCCTCCTGCTCCCTCCCGTGCCACACCCTCTGTTCCAGCATGGATGGTTGATGAAGCTCCATCTGACATGGGATCTCCCTTTCTCCTTTTTGCACCATCAGGTGAATTGGGGCCTTAACAAACCCTCCAGTGGCACCAAAAAGTCCTTTAGGGATTCTCCCTCCCAGAGCCCCCCATGCCCAGCCCTGTGTGCTGTGTGGTGACCCTCCTCTGCTAGGACATGGCTGTCTGTCCTTCTGTGCTCCCCCTGGGACTCTGGTCCTGCGCCCTCCCCTGCCACGTTTGGCGTTTGGGATGTGCCCTGAGTGGGTGGGATGGCTTCTCCCTCCCGGCGTCCCTATTTAGCAGCTTGTAAAAAGGATTAATGTCAGGTGTGCTGGCTGTGCCCAGGATTTCAAAGCACTCCTGAGTGATGCCCAAAACTCCCGTGCATAAGCAAAGCGGGGGATTAGGGACATGTTGGGGTTTATTGGGGTTCTGAGCTCAGCTTCAGCAACAAATGATCTTACACGCATCGATTGGTCACGGCCTGTCCCTCCAGGGCCTGGTGGCTCTCCAGGGCACCTTTACTCGTTCCTAGCCCCAGTTAATGTGGATGTAATTAGCCCATGTTTCAGTTTGTGTCATGAGGTTTGACTGCTTGATTCCGTGATTAGCTGGGGCTCTGTCAGCACCCCTGGACGATGCCCCAGGCACTCTGGGGTGTATAAAAGGTCCGAGGGCTCCACAGGGCTCCATCCAGCTCTCCTCACTTGAATCTGCTCATAAAGAAATGATCACGGTTGTGGATGAGGTCCAGTCCTGCCGCCGTCCATCCCTTGGCCTCCTCTGAGCCTTCCCAGGGAATCTCTAGCTGTGGCCTGTGGAAAATTCCCAAGGAGTCGGCGTGCCTGTGGATTTCCCAAGGAATCCCTGCCTGTGGCTTTCCCAAGGCATCCGTGCCTGTGGATTTTCCCAGGGAATCTCTGTCCTGTGGTTTCTCTAGGGAATCTCTTCCTGTGGATTTTCCCCAGGGAAATCTCTGTCCCTGTGCTCCAGCAGCTGTCCCAGGGGCATGAGCTGGAGTGTGGGCCATTGCCCAGCTCTCCCCAGGTCTGACACAGGGGGTGTCATCCAAGCCCCCCAGAGCCAGGCTGGCCCTGGCTGTGCCCAGGTCAGGCCCAGCCGGGCACAGCTGACTCAGGAGCATTTCTGAGCTGGGCACAGCCGTGTCCCAAAGGATGCTTGTAAGCAAAGTGAGGGATTAGGGACCAGCCTGGGTTTACTGGGGCTGAGAGCTGCATGAGCTGCAGCAGCACCGTTTCTGTCATGTAATGATGGGCCATGGCTGTCCCTCCCATCAGTCCAGGCATGTTTGCACAGCAATATCTCCAAAAAGGGGATGACAAAGAATTGTCCCCCATCATTAGCTGTGTCATTTAAATTGTCCGCTTGAATTCCTAATTACTCGGGTTTTGCTCCCACCCCCTGGACGATGCCCCAGGCACTCTGGGGTGTATAAAAGGTCCGAGGGCTCCACAGGGCTCCATCCAGCTCTCCTCACTTGAATCTGCTCATTGATCACTGTGGTGAGTCCCAGTCTTCCCTCCGTCCTCCCTTCCTCCACTGAGCCTTCCCTGGTGAATCTCTGCCTGTGGATTTCCCAGGGAATCTCTGCCTGTGGAATTCCCAAGGAATCTCTGTCCGTGGATTTCCCAGGGAATCTCTGCCCGTGGATTTCCCAGGGAATCTCTGCCTGTGGGTTTCCCAGGGAATCTCTGCCTGTGGATTTCCCAAGGAATCTCTGTCCCTGTGCTCCAGCAGCTGTCCCAGGGCAGAGCTGGGATGGCTGAGGTTCCACCAGAGGGCTCAAGGCCTGGGCGAGCCTGGTGGTTTGGATGAGGGAGTTTTTCTTCATTGCCATGGGCAGGCAGGAGCCGGGGGGTGGTGAGGGCAGCAGGGGATGCCAGGGGTGTCTCCAGCCATGCCAGGGCTGAGCTGAGAAGGCCTGGGATGAGCCAGAGCGAGTCCTGGCACACGGGCTCCAGGTGGGCCAGAGCAGCAGGGCTTTGGGCTGAGTCCTTGACATGAGCCACAGCTGTGCCTTCTCTTGCAGCTCTACCAGCCAAGCCCAAAGATGTCCTGCAACAGCCTGTGCATCCCCACCTGTGGCGTTGCCACCCCGGCCCCTGTGGCTGACACCTGCAACGAGCCCTGCGTGCGGCAGTGCCCTGACTCCACGGTGGTCATCCAGCCCCCGGCCTCGGTGGTCACCTTCCCCGGGCCCATCCTCAGCTCCTTCCCGCAGCAGAGCGCCGTGGGCTCGGCCGGAGCTCCCTTCGTGGGATCCGGCTCCGGTGGCGCCTTTGGTGGCCGTGGTGGCTACGGGGGCTTCGGAGGCCTCGGGGGCTATGGGGGCTATGGGAGCTATGGGGGCTATGGCGGCTATGGCAGCTGTGGCGGTTATGGAGGTTTTGGGGGTTATGGCAGCTGCGGCCGCAGCTCCCGGTCCTTCGGGGGCTCCTGCGGGCCCTGCTAAACCCCAAACCCCGCCGGAGCTCAGCGCTGCCCCTGCCCACGGGCTCCTCCAGCAGCCCCTGCTGCCTTGTGCCGCCTGAGCCGGGCTGAAGCTGCAGCCCCTGCTCAGGGCCGGCCCGGCAGCCCCGGGAGCTGCAGGGTTCCTGTCACTGCCGGCTGACCCTGCAGAGCCCCGGCCGGCGCCTTTGGCCTTGCCAGCGCTGCCTCCAAAAGCTGCCCCCTCTCTGCGTCCCCAGCCAGCTGTGCCGAGCCTGGGCTCAGGCTCTGCCCTGCTCTGCCCAGCCCCGAGCCCCGGAGCCGCCCTGGCAAGGGGCAGTGTCTGGGCTGCAGCCTGGGCTGTGCCTCGCTGCAGCTGCTGCTGCCTCAGGATTTTCATCTTTCCATCGCCTTGTTGCTGGCTTGTCTCTCGCTGACACCGCCTGTGGCCTTTTCATTCACAATAAAGAATCTGCATTGCAACCAACGATTTCTTTTGTCAATGGATTTCTTCATGTTTATGAACAAAAAAAAGGTTACCGTTTTTTTTTCCTAAGGGAAGGAGCAGCAGAGGAGTTTTTGAGTTGATCTGAGAGTTGAGCGTTGGCCTAGAGTTCTTTGTTAGGGAAATGTTGTAACCGCCAGTTAAGTATCCTTAAGTAGCGTCATTTGACTCTCAATTGTAGGAGATTTTCTTGTTTATTTCAGTACCACCCTAGCCTGCTGCCAAGAAGACAACAACCCCCCCCTCGGACCGGTGAGAGGAGAGGGGATATTTGCATCTCAGGAGACATGCAAATTTCTCCCCAAACCCCAGACTACCTTAGGACAGGACCTTTTACCAAATCCTGGAAAATACCCCAAAAGAGACGAGCAGAAACAGAATTAAAAGGTCAGAGTGGTGTCTGGACAGCAGGGCCGAGGTCCGAAGCTGGAAGAGACACTTGAAAACCTCGGTCACTCCTCGCCCTAACTACAAACGATGTCAGTCAGACCCCAGGACCCGCTGGATTGATAACCGAAATTGGAGACGACCCTCGGGTAGTACACCCACCTGCCTTCGCGAAGGACAGGGACGTCCTGGTCTTCTGCGTCACTGCTGGAGCGCGCCAGAAGTCCACGGAGCTGCTAAACCCCCGACTCTTCGAGCTGAGTCACTGCTGGGAGTAGGCGGCATTAAAGGCCAGGAGAAGCTCCAGCCCTGTTATTTCCTTGTCTAAACTCGCCGCCACTTTCGCCTGATGGCACTTTTCATTCACAATAAAGGAATCGGCATTGCAAGGAGACGATATCTCCTTGCCCTGTGTATTTCACTTTCATCCTGGCCCTAAATGAGTCTCCAACTGAGCGATGGTGTGGAATGTCCGATCGTGGAATCGCAGGGTGGTTTGGGTTGGAAGGGACCTTGAAACTCATCCTGTTCCACCCCATGCCATGGGCAGGGACACCTTCCACTGTCCCAGGCTGCTCCAAGCCCCGTCCAACCTGGTCTTGGACACTGGCAGGGAAGTGGCAGCCCCAGCTTCTCTGGGAAATCCATCCCAGGCCCTCTCCACCCTCACAGGGAGGAATTCCTTCCCAATGTCCCACCTAAACCTGCTCTCCATCAGTCTGAACGCATTCCCCTTTTTCCTGGCATACCATCCCTTGGGAATTGTCTCTCCCTATTTTCCTCCTTGCCCCTTCAGGTCCTGCAAGGCCACAGCTGGGCCACCCCAAAGTTTCTCCCGGGTGAACAATCCCAGCTCTCCCAGCAGAGCTGTTCCATCCCTCTGATCCCATCCTGGAGCCTCCTCTGGGCTCTCTCCTCTCCCTGAGGGTGTTTTCCAAGAGCTCCTGGAGCTCTGGCAGCCTCAGAAATGTGTCCATTCCCTGGGGAGCCTGGGCAGTGCCCAGCACCCTCTGGGGGCCTAAAATCCATCCCAAACCTCCCCTGGCACAGCTTCATCCCATTCCCTGGGGAGCCTGGGCAGTGCCCAGCACTTTCTGATGCAAGAATTTCCCTGATGTCCCACCCAAACCTACCTCCCTTTTTATTTTTTTCTCTTTTTTTTTTAATGTGATAAAGGAAAACAGAAAATGTATTTCGGTCAAGAAAATTTATTTGGAAATAGAAGATTTCCTACAATTGTGGAACCAAACTGTACAGGATACAAAGAGCATCGTTCCAGGGGTTCAGCGAGGCTCTGGCCAATCACCAGCATCCAAGTGATGCCGCTTGTAAAAACGGGGAATTTCCCTTTTTGGCAGCGTTGCCGTGTGCAATTCCGAGCATTTCAAGTCACCTCTCCGAGCTCAGTGCCAGTAAAAAACCCGCGATAAGCCAAAGCACGGCGGAAGCAGCAAAGCTGCGGGAGAACAGCTCCAAACTAAGGGAAAAAAAAACCAAACCCGGAGGAACCGCAAGGCGAACCCTCCCGTGGCGGGGCTGAACTCCCGCAGCTCTCGGGATTTCACATTCCGCAGCCGCAGCGCTGGGATTTCACCCGGAATTTCCCTCGGCCTGGCCTCAGCAGGTCCAGCGCTTCCCGGAGCGGTAGGAATTGCATGGATGAGTCCATTGCGAGGAGTAGCTGTAGGAATATTTGGGGGCGCAGCGCGGCTCGGGGCGAGCCAACACCGGCGCTGCCACTTTGTCCCCCACCGTCACCTCGGCGGCCACCGCGGCCGGGGGCTCGACCGGGGCCACCTCTGAAGGCTCCGAGGCTCCCACGACGGTTTGCTGGGGGTACGTGGTGAGGATGGGCCCCGGGAAGGTGACAACCACGGGCGGGGGGTAGATGATGACCCGCGAGTCGCCGCAGGTCACCACGCAGGGCTCGTTGGTGCTGCTGGCCAGCGGCTGGGGACACTTGGGCTCGCAGGGGGTGGCACAGGCCAGCTGGGTGGAAGCCATGGCCAGGTGGTGCTGGGGGAGAGCCTGCAGGGTTAAAAAAAAAAAACAAACAAAGAAAGGTCCAAAAGTGAAGCGAACAACTCCTGGCGGCTCTTGGATGTTGGCGTTTGGGTCTAAGAGATCGTCAGAGAAATTTGGGATGGAGATAAAATTTGAGCGCTGGTTTATTGACATTTGGCTCTAAAACATCATCGGAGAAAATTGGGATAGAGCCAAAATTTGAGGGCTGGTTTATTGATGTTTGGGTCTGAAAGATTGTCAGAGAAAATTGGGATAGAGCCAAAATTTGAGCGCTGGTTTATTGATATTTGGCTCTAAAAGATTGTCAGAGAAAATTGGGATAGAGCCAAAATTTGAATGCCGGTTTATTGAGGTTTGGCTTTAAGAGATCGTCAGAGGAAATTGGGATAGAGACAAAATTTGAATGCCGGTTTATTGAGGTTTGGCTTTAAGAGATCATCAGAGGAAATTGGGATAGAACCAAAATTTGAGGGCTGGTTTATTGACATTTGGCTCTAAAACATCGTCAGAGAAAATTGGGATAGAGGCAGAACTTGAGTGCTGGTTTATTGAAATTTGGGTCTGAGATCATCAGAGAAAATTGGGATAGAGCCAAAATTTGAGCGCTGGTTTATTGACATTTGGTTCTAAAAGATTGTCAGAGAAAATTGGGATAGAGGCAGAACTTGAGCGCTGATTTATTGAAATTTGCCTCTGAGGGTTTTTAGAGATCATCGAGATAAAGACACGAGCCGAGCGCTGGTTTATTTGGCTCGAAGTGGTTTTTAGAGATAATCGAGATCTCTCTAAAAGGATTTTGTGCTCCTAAACTCGGGAAAAGACAAGAGTGGAGAGCTCGGTTGTTGTAAGAGATAATTCGGATAAGAGCAAGAGCTGATCCCTGGTTTGTTGACATTTGGCTCAAAGTGGTTTTTAGAGATAATTCAGATAAAGACAAGAATTGCTCTCATGGCTATTGACATTTCCTTTTAAGATCTTGTTAGGGATAATTGAGGTAAAACCAGGAATTGCTCTCTTGGCTATCAGCATTTGGCTTTAAGGGGTCCTCGGAGGGGATTTGGATGCAGTTTTATCTCCCACCTTTAACTCCCCCGCCCCGATTTGTTCGGAATTCCTGTTAATTTTCCCTTTTCTCCTCCTCCCCCGGGAGCAGAACTCCTCCTCTTTCCTTCCGTGCCGCCTCCAAGCCCCGGCCCTTTGGAGGAATTCCCGAGGACGCGCTGGAACTCGTTCCCGCAGCGCCTCTGTTCCTCCCACACGGAGGGAAAAAAAAAAAAAAAAAAATCTGGATTTTCCACGTATTTCAGCGTGGAATAATCAGCTTAGCACCCTGCTTAATTTTTGATTTATTTTCCTTGCAGATTCCTGTTGTTTTCAGGCAGGAAAATATTCTGCTAAAACACAGGGAAAAAAGCAAAAGGCTGAGAATAAGTGGGGGTGTTAAGTGCTCGTTTAAAAAGTGAAACATATAATTAAAATATTTATATAATATAATATCTGTGTTAAGATATTTCTATAGTGATATATATATAATCAAGCCAAATAAGAAAATTACATTTGCACCTAAGGGAAATTCATTCAGTAATGTTTATTCAGGTTAAATCCTCACAGAAAAACCTGATCTAGCATCAGAATATTTTTTTAAGCTTGTAAATCAAATTTATCCTTTTGATAATTAAAAAAAATAAAAAATTAAAAATAGCCATGCAGGGCATTTTCCTCCTAATTCCTTCAAGTTAGAACGCAGCAGCACTGACCTACAGAAATGCTGAATTTAATCTCTGTAAATCACTTTTAAGAGTCAGAAATGAAAGTTATTGGCACAGTTAGGTTAATAGTCCATAATAATCGCTTCTCCAATTAAATTAAGGATGGGCTGATCCCAACAGCAGCAGAGCCGCACCGAGCTCAGTTCCAAGCAGAATTTTCCACAGTTTTTCATTAATTCCACCCCAGACCCTCTTCCTGATCATGCCATGCAACCAAAGGCAAAGTCAAATCCATCCCAGAAACTTCCCCAAAGATTTTTCCAGAATGAAGAGACTGAAACCCTCATTCTGCCATAAATCCCAAAGCCCTGCAAAAGCCCCGCTTTGATTTTGGCCCATCACGAAAAGCTCTCCTAAATCCCTCAGAACCAGAACACTCAGGCAAGGCTGAGCCCCGATTTTGAGGAGAAATCCACGCAAAAGCAGAAGGGAAATGGAAGTTTTTAGAGCCGGGAACTTACTCAGAGAGGCGGAGAGGAGGAGTCGGGAGAGGCAGTGAGGAGATGCCAGGGTGGAGAGGGGATTTATAGCCAGCCCCGATGGCCGGGGGCGGCTGAGCCACCCTTGGCTAAAGCGCTTTAATGACTCGGGAGCCGAGCCCGGTGCAGGGATCGCTGCTGGAGCCGCAGGAATTGTTTTGCTGGCTGTTTATGATTATCTAAAGCCGCGTTGGGCAATAACCCCAAAAATGCAGGTGGCAAGAGGCCAGGTCTTTTCATCTGGGAATTTCCTGCTTTTCTCCTCCCGGTTTCATTAAGAGGTGAAAATGCAGCGAGAATTAATGAGGTTTTTTTAGCTTATCTTGGCTAAAAGCTGGAGCGCGCAGGGAATCTTGGAGTGCCAGGGTTATTTTCCTTATGGAAGCAAAACCTGACACAGGGAATTTGTGGCCGTGCCTCGTTTATCCAACCCGGGATTCTTTCCCGTAAAATTAGTGGGATTTACGGATGCGCTCCTAAATCGGGGGAAGGATCTGGTGCAAAGCTGAAGAGCAAAGCTCGAGCTTATCTTTGGAATAAAAAACGAAGCCGTTCATGAATTATGCCAATTGTGAAGTTTAAAATGAGGAGTTTGATGAAACACTTTCCATAATTTATTCTTTGTGAGGTCACAGCAGCCCGGATCCTCTAGGATGTCATTACCGTGATTACCACGAAATGATTTCCCTGGATGACAAACTCGCCGAGGTTTTGAGATCCTCTTTGAAATCTCATTTTCTGATGTCTCCGGAATATTCCCGATAAGCTCCAAAGCCCTGCGGGATCTCTGGAGGTGCCTCATAAATCAGAATAATTCCTGCCATGCCACAAACCCCCGGGTTTTACCTCGTCTCAAGGTGGGCATTTCCCGGCGCAGAGGTTCCCCCCGGAGGGAAAAGGGAGTGAAAAGGGGAAAAAAAAAGGAAAAAAGGGGTACAGGGCACCGGGATTTTGGGAAGATCCTCCCAGTGGCTTCTCTGTAATCAGGGAAGAGTTGGGGGCGTGTGGCTCCTTTTGGGATCACGTCCATGGCAAAGGAATATTCTTTTCTTTCCCCCTCCAGGATTTAACCCTAACGAGGTTGGATGGACGTTGCCTATGAGGAGGAGCCCAAAATCCTGCCCCAAATTCGTCCATTTTCTTCTCCTCCCGAAATTTCCCATGTCTCTGGTATCACCCTTTGGGATTTCCTGCTCCAACACCTCCCCCCTTTCCCAAAATTCCTGCTCCTGACCAGGGAGGATTAAAGCACACGGAGAAAGTGCGAAATTCACCCCTCCGAAAGGATTCCAGCTCTCCTCAGCTGATCCCCGTGGCATTTGGGAATTCCCAACCCTGGAACAGAGTCCGGGCTGGCAAAATCAGTCCCTGGGATCAACTCCTCCCAAAATCCCCCAAAATGCAGAAATCTCAGGTGGAATTTTCTCTTTTCCACCCGCGTTTTGTGTTGTGCTCCTGTGCCTGCAGTTGGTTCGTCAGGAATTGTGGGGTCAGGGATGGATCCAGACTGAAGGAGAGGAGGTTTAGGGGGGATTTTGGGGAAAGAATTGTTCCCCGTGAGGCTGGGGAGGCTCTGGCACAGCTTCTCCAGGGAATTTCTGGGAAAATCCATTCTCAAAACTTTCCCAAATATTTTTTTTTAGAATTAAGAGACTGAAATCCCTCATTGTGCCATAAATTCAAAAGCCTTGGAAGAGCCCCCGCTTTGATTTTTGCACCCTTTACCCAGCACAGAAAGCAGAGCAGGAGAGAGCTCCTAAATCCCTCAAAGCCGGAATATTTCGGCAGGGTTCAGCCCCGATTTTAAGGAGAAATCCACCAAAATGTAGAAAAGTGTCCGAGGCCAGGCTGGAAGGAGCCGGGACCGCAGCAGGGGTGGAACCGGGCGAGTTTTAAGGGCCCTTTCCAGCCCAAACCATCCCGTGAGTAACAAAGAGAACAAAGAGCGAGCGCAGACGGCAAACCCCACAACACAGAACCTTAATATCCATTAATCCTGAATTGTGTAGAAAATTACATCCCTGCGCAGGCCAGGGGCAGCTTTAATACCGGTTCATTCGGTTTTTGTGGCCGGACCGGTTCGGCGGGGCTGCAGAGCCGCGGGGTTGGCGGCTGGGGCTGAGTCAGGAGCGCAGCCTCACCGAGGGATCATCAAAGAGAGGATTTGGGGTGGGAGCGGCTCTGCCGGAGCTTCGCAGCCCTCGCTGCCCTCGCCCCAAAGCGTCTCTGCCCGCTGACATCAGCGGCACCAAGCTGGCATCAGCAACAATTCCGCCCATCGGGAGGGAGGAGCTGCGGAGGGGGTAATTAACGGCAATTAACGCCTCGCTCCCCGCGCGTTCTGCTCTATCAGGAGTTCTGATTTCGCAGGGAAAGTCGGAGAACCCCAAAATGCAGGCGGTGACCCCCGGCCAGCTCAGGGCAGGGAGTGACCTCGGGTGGTCTTGGGTGGTTGCCCAAGAGGCGGCGGCTCCCGGGTGGGGATGAATCCCCAAACCTGCCAGGGGAAGGGTTCTGGGCATGGAGGAACCCGGAGAACACTCAGGGAAGGGTTCTGGGCCTGGAGGAACCCGGAGAACACTCAGGGAAGGGTTCTGGGCCTGGAGGAACCCGGAGAACACCCAAGGAAGGGTTCTGGGCTTGGTGGAACCTGGAGAACATGCCCCAGGGAAGGGTTCTGGGCTTGGTGGAACCCGGAGAACACTCAAGGAAGGGTTCTGGGGTTGGTGGAACCCAGAGAACACTCAGGGAAGGGTTCTGGGCTTGGTGGAACCTGGAGCATGCCCAGGGAAGGGTTCTGGGCTTGGTGGAACCTGGAGAACACCCAGGGAAGGGTTCTGGGCTTGGTGGAACCTGGAGAACACCCAGGGAAGGGTTCTGGGCTTGGTGGAACTCGGAGAACACTCAGGGAAGGTTTCTGGTCTTGGTGGAACTCAGAGAACACTCAGGGAAGGGTTCTGGGCCTGGTGGAACCTGGAGAACACCCAAGGAAGGGTTCTGGGCTTGGTGGAACCTGGAGAACACTCAGGGAAGGGTTCTGGGCTTGGTGAAACCCGGAGCATGATCCGGGAAGGGTTCTGGGCCTGGTGGAACCTGGAGAACCCTCAAGGAAGGGTTCTGGGCTTGGTGGAACCCAGAGCACGCCCAGGGTGTCTCATCCTGCGGGGCGGCCCCAGAAAATCCTCCCCAATCCCAATTTCCTGCCCTGGGCAGGGCTGGAACAAACTCCTCCCGTGGGGTGGGTGCGAGGCAGGGAGGGTCTGCTCCAAAAAGATGAGCGGGGTCATGAGAGCTGAGCCTTTTCTGGAGGTTTTTTGGTTGATAAAAGAAGAGATTTTTTTCTTTTAGGATGGTGTAGAGGTGTGGAATATATAAAAATATTTAAAAATATAAATATAAATAAAAATAAATATATAAATATATAAAAATATAAATAAATAAATAAATAAATAAAAATATAAACATTATAGAAACAAATGTAAATGTCATAGAAATAGATACAATTATTATATAGGTCTTCTATAAATATGATACACGTTACTTATATCATATTATACATAAATGTATGCATAATATTATACATAAATTGTTTTTATTTTTAAATTTATCCCGGGTTTTGGTGTTTGGGTGGAGCCCCAGATCCGAGCTCCCTTGGTGACTTCACATCTCCCTCTGCTTGCCCCGGGTGGCATTGCACAACCTGACCTGCCTCAGTTTCCCCACAAGGTCTGGGATTTTTCTGCTGGATTTTTGAATTATTCCTGCATGGCTTTGGAAGTGTTCCCACTCGGCTTTGGAATTATTCCCAGTCGATTTTGGGTTATTCCCAGTCGATTTTGGATTTTTTCCTGCTCGATTTTGGAATTTTTCCCACTCCAATTTGGGATTTTTCCCACTCAATTTTGGGATTTTTCCCTCTCGATTTTGGGATTTTCCCCACTCCATTTTGGGATTTTTCCCACTCCAATTTGGAATTTTTCCCACTCCAATTTGGGATTTTTCCCACTCGATTTTGGGATTTTCCCCACTCGATTTTGGGGTTTTCCCCACTCGATTTTGGGATTTTCCCCACTCCATTTTGGGGTTTTCCCCACTCGATTTTGGGATTTTCCCCACTCGATTTTGGGATTTTTCCCGCTCCAATTTGGGATTTTTCCCACTCAATTTTGGGATTTTTCCCACTCCATTTTGGGATTTTCCCCACTCCAATTTGGGATTTTTCCCGCTCCATTTTGGGATTTTTTCCCACTCGGTTTTGGGATTTTTCCCACTCCAATTTGGGATTTTTCCCACTCGATTTTGGGATTTTTCCCACTCCATTCTGGGATTTTTCCCGCTCCATTTTGGGATTTTCCCCACTCGGTTTTGGGATTTTTCCCACTCCAATTTGGGATTTTTCCCACTCGATTTTGGGATTTTTCCCACTCCATTCTGGGATTTTTTCCCACCCGCCTCCCAGCAGGATGGATCCCTGGAATTGTTTAATGGGAGCAAACCTCAGGAATGTAAGCCTGCAGCAGGAGGAGGAGCCGGCTATTTTTAGCAACCTTTGGGTGTGGCCGATGCTCGGAGTCACCTTGGTCCTCCCGGGGTGGCTCCAGGGTGACAAATTTGGCCAGCACCGGCCTCAGCTGCCACCAACCCGCCTGGGGGCTGAATTTAATGGGAATTCAATCCCCCGGGGGCTGGAGCATTAAGGAAGCGTCATTAATGAAGATTTTTGCTTAATTGGGTGATGTTATCACCGGATATTCGAATATTTGAAAGCTGATAAGATGTGGTTTGGGTCATGCCGGGTTTTTTGTTCTGATGTTTCCTGTAGGAAAAGCAAAAATAGCTTAAAGATGAGGATTTGGGGTTTGTTTGAAACACCTGTAAATGTTCCTGCCGGGAAGTTCCTTGAGTCACTCCAAGACACTCAAAATTCCCAAATATCCCAAATATTCACCTCGGAATTAATTTCTGCCAATTCCTTCAGGCAGCCCCGGGGCGCGCAGGAGCTGATTCACCGAAAATCCAACCCCAAAAAAAATCGAAATAATGATGCCGAAAAATGCCGCTCCCAACTGGCATCCTGGCGTTGCTAAAGTGCAGCTGTTGCCCAACATCTGGATGTCCAAATCCAAATCTTGGTGTCGCAAGGCTGGTGTACCGAGATAATTAATGTTTGTGGAGCGTTCCCAGCCCCTGTCATCAGGGGAAGGATCATCCAGGAGCTGATTTGTGGAAAAAGCAGATTTGCAGATTTCCTTTGGGGATTAGATGAAATTAAGTGGATTGGTGTGGACAGAAAACCCCGGGCAGGATTTTGGAAACGTGATTCCCTGGAAATTCCAGCTCGTTAATTCCTACCTTGATCACTCAATACTTCTAGCTATTACCAAATATCGGCTAATATATACATAATATTTTATATTTATATTTATTTCATTCACATTTTAAACTGCACTTCCCATGTTGCAGATCATCCTTGCCCATAATATATAATATTTATATTTATTTCTTTCACATGTTGCAGATGGCCCCTGCCATAATAAATAATATTTATATAATATTTATATTTATTTCTTTCACACCTTGCAGATCATCCTTGCCCATAATATGTAATATTTATATAATATTTATATTTATTTATATTTATTTCTTTCACACCTTGCAGATCATCCCTGCCCATAATATATAATATTTATATAATATTTATATTTATTTCTGTCACACCTTGCAGATCATCCCTGCCCATAATATATAATATTTATATAATATTTATATTTGTTAATTTCACACATTGTAGATTGTCCTTGCCCATAATATATAATATTTATATTTCTTTTTTTCACATTTTAAACTGCACTTTCCATGTTGCAGATCCTCCTTGCCCATAATATGTTATATTTATATTTATTTCTTTCACACCTTGCAGATCATCCTTGCCCAACTTGTCCTAGCCTGGTGCCCCAGGGAGGGTGGCAGAGCCCAGCTCCTGCCTGTACATGCTTGGCCCGGGATTTTTGTCCTATTTTTGGGAAACAGCCTCGTGAGTCGGCTGGAAAATTCATTCCAGGCGTTCAATTAATGAAACAAAACAAAAAAAAAAAATCTGCATTTTTTTGCTGGGCCTGGTGCCCAGAGGCAGAAGAATTTCCCCCCAAAATCCAGACTGGATGAACTCTGGGAAAAGGCAAAATCTCCTCAGTTTTCCTGGTGGTTTGGTTAGTGCTGCTGGGGGGGGGGGGGTGTTGAGCCTCAGGAAAAGTCCCAAAGTCACTTCTGGGACCAAAAAAGGTTCAAAATTAAATGCAGAGGAGAAAGTTTTCCACCAGAACTGGAGTGACTGGTCAGGGGGGTGGGTTCAGACTGAAAAAGGAGAAATTTGGGTTGGATTTGGGTTGGAATTGTTCCCTGTGAGGGTCCCAGGTGATTCCATGGATTCTCCATCCCTGGGAGTGTCCAAGGCCAGGCTGGACCCACCTGGGATAGGGGAAGGTCCCTGTCCATGGAACTGGGGTGGGATTTTTTGGGATTCAAGGTTCCTCTCCATCCCAAACCATCCCAGAATCCCCTTGGCTGATTTAGCCAGGATTTTAGGGATCAATCCTTCCCTGGCCCGGGTGATTCCATGGATTCTCCATCCCTGGAAGTGCCCAAGGCCAGGCTGGACCCACCTGGGATAGGGGAAGGTCCCTGCCCATGGCAGGAGGTGACACTGGGTGATTTTTGGGGTCCCTTCCACCCCAAACCATCCTAAAAAAGCAAAACCCAAAAGTGCATCTGCATGACAGCATTTAATGGGAACGAGAAGCTCAATTCACAAGTGCAAAACTCACTGGAAAGGATAAAATCAAAGAATTCCAGGAGGCTCCACAACAAATCCCCACTCCCACCATTTTCATAGATTTGAGCAGAAGGATTTTGCAAAGAGATTTGCTCTTACAATCGCTGTAAATATTTTGATTTTGGCTCTTTTTTCCCTTGCATTAAATGAGATAAAGGCAGGAAAAGAAGCTGGGAGAGCGTTACATGGTGAGGCCAAGCAGAAATAAAGCACAGCAAGGAGCTACAAATTCCTAATGTTCAGAAATGCCAAGTAGAGCTGATTTATTTCTTTCTTTTTAAATGCTGGTTCAGCAAAATTTGCAAATGAAGAGGAATTTGGGTAAAATTTCATTTTGGAACCCAAGATTTTCAGTCATATCGTTTGGGTGGATTTTGTAATTTTTTTTTTATTTTGAGAGAAATTGATAATAAAACGTCCGTGTTGGCATAAAAACGAATTTATTGACAAGAAACTCTTAGCAAACCAAAAAAAAAAAAAAAGAAAAAAAGAAAAAAAAAAGGAGATAATTTTTTTTTAAAATCTGGTTTCTTGGAAAATTCTGGGCTTTGGTTTGTCCTAATTTGGAATGAAGTCAATAGAAAAATTTCAGTTTTCTCAGAGTTTGGAAATTCTGGTCCTCGGGCAGGTCTAGTGCCAGGAATCCCTGGATTTATGGACTCCATGGGAACCTCGGGAGCTCGGCACTTCTACAATCCATTATCCACAAACTTTAGTCGGGCTCTGTCTGACTGCTCAGTTGTGCTTTTCAGTCTATCCACAGATATCCAGGCAGGGTTTAGGTTGGCCTGCAAGTTCCACAACAAAACTGGGATAAGTGAGGAGGAAAAGGATTAAAACTCCCCAAAGCGCCCCGAAAAGAGGCGTCCACACCTGAGCCCAACGAGCACCTACCCCCGAACCCATGGAATCCCTGGGAGCCCAGGAAGTTCCTGATGTCCAGCAGGGCCGTGGAGCCCACCAGGGTCTGCTGGGGGAAGGTGGTCAGCGTGGGCCCGGGGTAGATGACGGAGTAGGGGGGAAAGTCGGGCTCCACGATGTCCACCACGGTGTCGGGGTACTTGATGACGCAGGTGTCGCTGCAGGTGACGGCGAAGGGCTCGGGGCACGCCAGGCCCGCGGGTAGGCAGCACTCGTGGAAGGGAGACATGGGGCAGGGTAGAGCTGGAAAGGAGCAGGGAAAGAGGGAAAAATGAGAAAAAAATCATCCTTGGTGTGGCGGGAGATATCTGGGATAAACAGCGGGGTTTTGGTAACGCGGTAATGGGGATTTACGGGAAATTGGGAATTACAGAGAGCTCAGGTGGGAGCTGAATTTGGCAAGGCAGAGCTGGAAAGGAGCGAGGAAAGAGGGAAAAATGAGAAAAACCATCCTTGGTGTGGTGGGAGATATCTGGGATAAACAGCGGGGGTTTGGTAACGCGGTTATGGGGATTTACGGGAAATTGGGAATTACAAACAGCTCAGGTGGGAGCTGAATTTGGCAGGAATTGATCAGGAATTCAGGTGGGAGTTGAATTTGGCCTGGAATTGAGCAGGAAAAGAGGGAAAAATGAGAAAAACCATCCTTGGTGTGGTGGGAAATATCTGGGATAAACAGCGGGGTTTTGGTAACGCGGTTATGGGGATTTATGGGAAATTGGGAATTACAGAGAGCTCAGGTTGGAGCTGAATTTGTCCAGTTTAGTTTTCCAACCAGGAGCTCTTTTCCTTCCTGGTTGAACTTCCTGCTTTTCAATATAATGATATTTTTCAGACCATCACCATTTTAACCCAAAAATCTTTCATCCCATTCCTTCTCTTCCTGGGATTTTCACTGTGTCCATCCCACTCCTATTACCAGTGGAAAACCACGACTCCCAACTCAATCCCAGATTTTAAACTCAGCTTTTAATCCTCATTTAAATCCCCAGCGTGGAGGTTGGAGCTTGTGTCCTCCTCCCACCCTGTTCCAAGTGGAACAGTGAGATCCAGGCTGGAGATCCACCCATTTTTTATGGGACTCATTAGGGATCAGCTGAATATTTGAAATCCCAGAGCACCTTAAGCCCAGCCTGATATCGAGGCCAGATTTTCCCTGGGCACGGTTTAATTATGGATTGAAGGCCGTGCTTGCCCTGGATTGTGCCCACACGGATTGGGCAAGGAAAACGCGGAGGGAGAAGGGATCATTTTCCTCATTTTCCTCATTTTAGCTCTGTGGAGAAATTAAGGGCTGGCAAAGAGGGGGCTTGAATAAATCCCCACTTCACCCCAGGAATTTGTGGGGGAGAAAAAATCCTGGGGGGATTTCTCACGTCTCCACCCGAAAATCCCATTTTAACCTTCCTGAGTTAAAAATTCTGAGTTTTTTTTCCCAATTAATTCCAGTCCAATCTCCTTAGACTTGAAGGTGAGGAGAAGGCAACCACGGGGTAATTTTCCAGCTGAAAAGCTGGATCTGGAATGGCTGATTTTGGCTTTGGGAAAAGAAGATTGGTCTGGGGATCTTCCAGTGGTTCCACACGATTTGTAAAAGCTCATCCCAGAGCTCCTGAAAGGAGGTGAAAAAGGAGGGCTCAGATGTTCCTGCTACATTTGGAATTCAAATTTATAAATATGTTTTAACCGAAGGCAGCAGTAAAGTGGATTTTGAGTAAGGAAAATCTGTGTTCTGCTCTCTGCAGGATTGGGAAAATATTTAGGGCGAGTTCTCCAACTTAAAAGACACCGGAGCCTCCTGGAAGACAGCTGAGGGTGAGAACATCGTAGAAATTAAATTTAAAATGATAATTTCTTTCATGACACCGACTCTTTAGAATATGAAAAGAGCACCATGGAATTATTGAGACTCTTTAGGATTCAGAGGGAGTTTTCTGTGCCCTCCCTGCTTTCCTGAGCTCTCCCCTTTTGAAGTGTAAAACTTCAATTAACTCCAAACTAAAGGATAATAAAAAGGCTTTTTCTGCTGAAATCCCCCCTTGTCCTTTCACAAGCTCGCCCTATCATTTGATATTCAGATAGCAATAACAACAACAATAATAATAATAATAATAATTGATTTAAAACTCAATAATTGATTCAAAATTGACTTACCCGGATCACCCAAGGAGGAGAGGAAAAGAAAAGTGATTAGGGAGGCTTCTACGTAGCAAATGCTTTTATACACGTCCCCGAAGCGCCTGGAGGATGTGACACCCTCTTTGCATGAAGTCTTAATTAGTTGCAAAACAAACTTTGCTGCCTGCATAACTTCTGCGAGTAATGAAACTGTTTTGCTCCCTGTTTGTGTTTGTTCCCTCCCGGAGCTTCCCAGAGCGTGCTACGCCCTCCGGGCAGGATTCACTTTGTCCTTTCAAGGGCCAAAAATAGGGCTCGATCTGCTGCTAATTAACCACATTTCAGTTATTTCGGGGCCTGATCAAGGGTTCTTTTATTGGCATTGGGTTTTCCCTCTCAGGTTTCGTGAAAGGGAGCTGCAGTGGCATCATTTCCTAGCAGGGAACTGCGTTATTTTTATCATTTCCCAGCGCGGATGGGATTTTTTTTTATTCCCAAAACCATTCCCAGGGGCATCAATTGTACCCCTACATCCAGAGAAAAGGAGAAAAAATAAATTCACAATTGCAGAATTCTCAGTAAATGCCATGAATTCTCAATAAATCTCATGAATTCTCAGTAAATCTCATGAATTCTCAATAAATCCCATGTATTCTCAATAAATCTCATGAATTCTCAATAAATCCCATGAATTCTCAATAAATCCCATGAATTCTCAATAAATCTCATGAATTCTCAATAAATCTCATGAATTCTCAACAAATCCCATGAATTCTCAAGAAATCCCATGAATTCTCATAAATCTCACGAATTCTAAATAAATCTCATGAATTCTCAATAATCCAAGAATCTCAATAAATCCCATGAATTTCAACAATCCCATGAATTCTCATAAATCCCATGAATTCTCAAGAAATCCCATGAATTCTCAATAAATCTCACGAATTCTAAATAAATCTCATGAATTCTCAATAAATCCCAAGAATTCTCAATAAATCCCATGAATTTCAACAAATCCCATGAATTCTCATAATCCCATGAATTCTCAATAAATCACATGAATTCTCAATAAATCACATGAATTCTCAATAAATCACATGAATTCTCAAGAAATCTCATGAATTCTCAACAAATCCAATGAATTCTCAATAAATCCCATAATTCTCAATAAATCCCATAATTCTCAATAAATCTTTACTTTCATGGTGTCAGTGACCCCGCAGAGAAAGCTCGGCCTTATCTCCCATCCTCTCCTTACAAATCCTGGGATTGGTTTTAAGTGGAGCAGGATTTGCTCCTGGGCTTTGCAGGGTTTGACCCCAGTGCAATTAAAGGCACCCAAATCCCACCCACGGTTCTGGCTCCTGACTCAAGGTGAAGTCACCCAGCCTCACACGGCCTTGGTTTTGTTTGTTGGGTTTTTTTTCTCCCTTTTTCCCCAGTTTTTGGGTTGGAAAGGATAAAATAGTGAGAAAGGGAAGGCTGGAACCATCCAGGTTTACTGGGACAAAATTAAGGGTGGGGGAAAGCAGACAAGAAATTGTTCTGTCCTGATGAAAATTTAATTTAACACAAATTAAGGATGTGAGTTTAATATAAAACCATTAAAATATTGGAGAAAATGGTGGAGGGTTGTTGTAGCAATTTATCAACATTTTTGAGTGAGCCAGACATGGATTTAAAATGATTTTATTGAGATTTTAAAGAGGAAATCAACGACAGAAAAATCATAATGAAGACACAAATCAGGATTTCCCTCAAAAAGAGATTTCTGAGGGAGCCACCAGTTGGGCAGCCAGGAATGTTTTGGGATAACAGCCCCCAGACAGTTTTATTTATTTACTGCATAAAATTAATTTAAATCCTATTGGAATACCGGGATGGGGCTCACTTAAATATTCGGGGACACCCTTAAAAGCACAATTCCACCTCTGTGTTTCATCCCTGATGCCCAAATCTGCATAAATCCCTTGGGATCAGCCCCAACCCTTTTGTTCCCAAGTGCCCACAAACACTTTTGCCTTAGGACCCCTCTCAGGCTGCAGATAATTTATGCTGGGAGGGAAAATTGAGAGTAAATAATAATTAGGAACAAAGGGAGGCAGCTCCACTTCCTGGCACCTCGATTGGGATGTGAATCCTGGGAAAAAGGAATGAGAATTGTGGATATCCCGTCCCTAGAAGTATCCAAGGCAGGTGGGAATGTCCCAAGATTTAACTCCAATTAACCAGCTTAAGGTTATGTGAAAGCTGGATTAATTCAGCTGAAATGTCATTTATAAAGGGTTAAAAGGACACTAATGCATATTCTTATATTTCCATATTTATATTTATATTTATATTTATATTTATATTTATATTTATATTTATATTTATATTTATATTTATATAAATATTTCTATCTATATATACACCTATATTATATATCATCATTTTATATTTATATTTTAATGTATACATTTGTACATTTCTATATTAACATTTATGGCTATATTTATCTATCTGTATATTCATATATCTATATGTTTATTTCCCTATTTATATTGTTTTGCTTTTTTTATATTTTGACATTTCATTTCCTTTCAGAACCCACATACTGAGATTTGCTTCTTGCCGTTTACCCACTCAACACTTTTCTCAAAGACAATCATTAATTGTATTGACATAAAATTCACACAATGTGCTGCCAAGTGCAGATAAACCTGAAGTTTTATCCGTGGGAGGTTGGATTTGATGATCTTGGAGTTGGGATTCTGTCAACACTCCCCTTTTCCCAGCCCCTTGTGCTGCAGAACGTTCTGGAACTCTTGGACATTTCTGCTCCCTCTGCATTTTTGGCCCCTCTATAAAAAATCTCCCGGGCCCTTCCCTCGCAGGCGGATTTTCCGTCGCCTTTGGCAGATTTTAATTCCAGTTATTATCTGGAAGCACAGGAGGCAAATGAATCCTCCGAGGTCACCGCGGGAGCAGGCGGAGGAACCCGCAGTGAACGGGGCTGCCATCGATTTGAATTCATTTCAATTCCAGATTTGAATTCCAGCGGCTCCTGCAGGCCTGGGATCTGTGGGGGGAAGGAAAAGCCCCAAATCCCCAGGATTGAGGGATCTCCAACCCCTCAATCCTTGGGGATGGAGCTGGGAGCTCCAAGCCCTGGCAGGGATTTAGGGAAGGGCCGGGAGCCCTTTTGGACGTGTCCTGAAATGGCTTCTCCAGTTGGGGCCTGGAAATCTCTGCCAATAAACACAGCCCTGGGTTTTATTTTAATAAATTATTCCCTTTTCAAAGTGCCCTGTGTAGTCATGTTCTCCCGGTGTGTTGTTTTGTGGAGTCCTGGGAATATTTAAAGAAGGAGCTTTAAAAACTATTTCATTCCAAGCCCTCCCAGGAGCACAGGCCGCATCCAGCCAGGCCTCAGATACTTTCAGGAATGAGAAATCCAAAATTCCCTGAAAAACCTCCCCACCCTCCCACAGAACAATTTTATCCCGAATTTCTCCCTCAGAATGAGCAGCAAATCGAAGAAACTTCGATTTCTTTCCGTTTTTCCCCTCAAAAAAAAATGCTGAGTTTCCCGAAGCTGCTGAAGGCCTTGAAGGCCCGATCCCTAATTAAACCCTTTGTTTATGTCTTTCGAAACCTGAAGCTGCCAATTAAGAAATCTGCAATTAGTGGGGCCTGCAAATTGCTGCCGTGGATGGGGTAATGATCCCCAGGCAGAAAATAATTCCTTTTTAATAAAAATCCCGCCTCAAAAATCGCCCCTTAGGAAAGGTGGAAGAATGGGATCAGGGCGGGTTTATCAGATTTTAACAGTTAAAGAGGGGGGAAACCAAGGAAAGAAATCATAATGATAATAATAAAAACAAGAGGGGGAAGCTGTTGGGATTTTCTTCAATTAATTGGAATATTAACGAAGCCTTTTGTGTGTGAGTGAGGTGTTAATTAATTCCGGGTGAATTTTTCAGGACTGAGTTCTGCGTTCTCTCCTCCTGGGTCACTCCGGCCCCGTTTGCATTTCTGACCTTCCCACTCTGCTCCTGTTCCTTCCTCAGGGATGTTTTTCATCCCACAATTCCAGAAGATTTGGGGTTTTTTGGGTTTTGGATTTTTTTCTCTTTTTTTTTTTTTTTTTTGGTTTTTTTTTCTGAGACTGCGAGGCTCAGAATTAAACTGAAAAATCAATTTTTTTTCTCAACTCCCTCCCCTGAAAAGCCCCAAATTTTAATTAAATCTTAATCAAAGTTATTTATTTGTTATTCCTTTATCAATATGAAAATTACAGCTCTGAGCTCCTTTCCCTAAATCCAAAATTACCCAGGAATAATCTCCACATTTTGATTTAACAATCATTCCCAGCTTGTAATTCCTGAGGAATCAGTGCTGTCCAAGGTCCAGGTTTTCTCTGCAACAAATTCCAACATTTGCCTGTTCTGGGAGTAAAAGTAAAGAATTAAAAAACCAAAGTTTGAAAATCAAAATCAAACCAGAGAAAATATTTATAATTAATAATATAATAATTATAATACAAAATATTATTATTTATTAATGTGAGTATTTACAATATAGTAATATTTATCATAAATAGAATGAATATTTATGCTTCATTATATGTAAAACATTATATTAATAATTGCGAACATACAATCGATTTAATGCTTGTTTATGTATTTGTTTTAATATAAATAGTTCAAGTATTTAAATATATTTATATGAAACATAAAATGGGTTGTATATTTTATTATATATTTATTTTATATATTATATATTGAGATAATATTTTAATATAAGATAATGTTATTTTATTTATTTATTTGCTTATTTATTTATTTATTTATTTTGTAAAATATATAAAAAAAAAATTTATTTGATTTTGTATTTTAAAAATATTTATTTATGAGCAGAGAATGTCCCTTACCAACCTTGCCACGTCCTTGGGGGTGACTTTGTGACTCTCTTTGTGATCCTGCAATCCTGCTGCATGCCTAAAAGCTGCTAATGAATGTTTGACATGAATAAATCATTCATGAGAGTTCGCAAAGGGCTTTGAAATCCTTTAATCTGAAACTTCCCGGGGCTGCTCCCGGGGCTGGCCTTGCCTTGGGAACTTTGCAGAGTCACCTATTTTTGCAGGAATAATTCTGGAGAGAAATGGGATGAATTATTTCAAAAGGGGAAATAGGAATAAAGATGGGCAATTCAAGTTTCAGAAAAAGGGTGATGGAGCACGAGCCCTTTTCCTACTGAAATCTCCCAAAATTCTGATTATTTTGTGTATATATATATATATATATATATATAAAACATACAATAAATTATATCTATAATTTTCACATATATATAATTGCATACATAACTTTATTTATGATTTCATAATATTTATAAAATATTTTAAATACACATACTTACAAATACAAAATATATGTAATATAAATAAATATAATATAAATATAAATATAAATATAAATATAAATATAAATATAAATATAAATATAAATGTAATTTTTTATAAAGTAATTTTAATAAATGTAATTTTAATAAATGTAATTTAAATAAATATAATTTTATATAATATAAAAATATCCCCGAGAGGATGGAGGAAAGGCTGAGGGAATTGTTCTGCCCACACAGAAATTGGGATTTTATTCCTTTTTTCTTTAATAAAGAACATTTCTGGCCAGCCTCGTTGTGCTCTGGGGCACTCCTTTGAGCATCACCCCTCGTTTAATGGCCAAGAGCTGCCCCGGGGATGCCAAAAACCTCATTCCTGAGCTCATTTTGGGGTCATTTCACCAAAACCTGCAGCTTTCAGCCCAGAGGATGAGGCAGGGAAAGTGCCCGGTGTCCCCTGAGCTCTGCCCTTCCCTAGAGCCAGATTTGTTTTTCACCTGCTCCTTGTTTGCTCCTTTCATAGAGCAGCAATTTTTATTTTTTCCCCCCTGTTTAAATCCCTCTAAATGACGAGGTGGGATGGGGAGAGCCCCGAGGCAGCGACTCTGATCCCAAAAGTGCCCGTCCCAGGTGCTCATTAATGGTTTGCACATCCCTGTGTCATTATCCCCAGCGTGGAATTGGCTTCAGCCACCCATGGGTTGAGCAATAAAAGCCCTCAAAGATAAACAGATCAGAGCTCAGCTGTCATTCCAGTAATCAGCTCCTAATCAGGTCAGGATTCTTGGCCTCTGAAGGCTTTTTTTTTTTGATTATTTCCTATGCTGAGTGCATTTGAAAGCCCAAGAATGGAATAAATGAAATCTCAATAGTGGAATAAATGAAATCCCAAGAATGGAATAAATGAAAACCCAGTAATGGTATTAATTAAATCCCAATAGTGGAATAAATTAAATCCCTAAAATGGGATAAATAAAATCCCAGTAATGGTATAAATTAAATCCCAATAGTGGAATAAATGAAATCCCAAGAATGGAATAAATTAAATCCCAAGAATGGAATAAATGAAATCCCAATAGTGGAATAAATGAAATCTCAAGAATGGAATAAATGAAATCCCAAGAATGGAATAAATGAAATCCCAATAGTGGAATAAATGAAATCCCAATAGTGGAATAAATGAAATCTCAATAGTGGAATAAATGAAATTCCAATAGTGGAATAAATGAAATCCCAGTAATGGAATAAATGAAATCCCAGTAATGGTATTAATTAAATCCCAGTAGTGGAATAAATTAAATCCCTAAAATGGGATAAATAAAATCCCAGTAGTGGAATAAATTAAATCCCTCAAATGGGATAAATAAAATCCCAGTAGTGGAATAAATTAAATCCCTAAAATGGGATAAATAAAATCCCAGTAGTGGAATATTAAACCCCAGTAATGGAATAATTTCCATGGAATAAATTCCATTATAATTAATGGAATTACCTGGATCCAGGGAGAGGCAAATAAACCTCTTTTCCCTGGGTTTCACAAATCCATTCCCTGGGTTTGTGTTGTGATTTCCTATCGGTCTCCCAGGAAATCTTGGAATGCTTTGGGATGGAATGGAAACTCATCTCATCCCCGCCCTGCCATGGACAGGGACATTCCCACCATCCCTGGGTGCTCCAGCCTGGCCTTGGACAATTCCAAAGATGGACCATCCATGGGATAACCCCTGCCAGGACCTCCCCACCCTCCCAGGGAGGGATTCCTTCCCAAAATCCCATCTTAATTTCCTCCTTGTCGATCTGAACCTTCCCAAAATCCCATCTAAATTTCCTTTCTGTTGTTGTGAACCTTCCCAAAATCCCACCTAAATTTCCTTTCTGTTGGTGTGAACCTTCCCAAAATCCCACCTAAATTTCCTCCTTGTCGATCTGAACCTTCCCAAAATCCCATCTAAATTTCCTCCCTGTCTATCTGAACCTTCCCAAAATCCCATCTAAATTTCCTTTCTGTTGGTGTGAACCTTCCCAAAATCCCACCTAAATTTCCTCCCTGTCGATCTGAACCTTCCCAAAATCCCGTCTAAATTTCCTCCTTGTCGATCTGAACCTTCCCAAAATCCCACCTAAATTTCCTCCTTGTCGATCTGAACCTTCCCAAAATCCCATCTAAATTTCCTTTCTGTTGGTGTGAACCTTCCCAAAATCCCACCTAAATTTCCTCCCTGTCAGTCTGAACCCTTTCCCCCTTGTCCAGGCACCCCATCCCTCAGGAATTGTCTCTGCCCCTGTTCCTCGTTGCCCCTTCAGGTCCTCCAAGGCCACAATTGGGTCACCCCAAAGCTTCTCCAGGCTGAACATTCCCAGTTGTCCCAGCAGAGCTGCTCCATCCCTCTGATCCCATCCTGGAGCCTCCTCTGGGCTCTCCCCAGCAGCTCCAGGTCCTCCCTGGGCTGGGATCCAGGGCAGCTCTGCAGGTGAGGTCTCACCTGAGCAGGGCCCTGCTGGATCCCCTTCCCCATCCCCACCTCGTTTTGTGCCCGAAATTGTCACCAGAATCCCAAGCAGCCTTGGATCCTCTCCAGAGGCTCCGTGGGAGGTTATTATGACACACAAAACGACTTTTGAATGAAAAAATTAATAACCCTGGGTCCTGACGCTGTCAAACGCTGTCTGCCCGGGGAGTAACCAAATTTCGGGTGACGTCGTTGCCCAAGTGACAAAACCATCCCAATTTTGCATTGGAGCTGCAGCATTTCCATGGCTGATGCACTCGGTGTGTCTCAACCATTTAATGAATATTTGGGATTGGCTTTGAAGTTCTTCCCTTTCAAGAAGCTGAAGAGCTTCAGTTGCTCTGCAGACAGACACCTCCGAGGCTTGGGGATGTGGGATGAAGTTAAATGAGAGATGGAGGTTCTGATACTGTTGGGAGGGAGCTTCCAGTGAAATGCCCTTTTTTTTTTAAATTAAAAAAATACTTTCTAGAAAAAAATTCCATTTTTTTTTTTAAATTGAAAAAATAGTTCCTTTTGAAATATTGAAATGTCTTTTTCTTTAATTTAAAAAATACTTCCTAATAATTCCACTTTGAGTGAAATATCCTTTTTTTTTTAAATTAAAAACGTACTTGCTAAAAGAATTAATTTTTTAAAATTAAAAAATAATTTCTAAAAAAACTTCCCACCAGTTGTGGAGTCACGGAATGGTTTGGGGTGGAAGGGACCTTAAAGATCACCTTGTCCCAACCCCTGCCATGGGCAGGGCCACCTCCCACTGGGTCAAGTTGCTCAATGTCCCATCCAGCCCAGCCAGGAATGGATCACATCCTTCAGCCTCAAGCATCACAGGAAACATTCCCAATTAATTTGGTCCTTCTCTGAACTGAAATCTTCAAATCATTCTAAAAATAAAACCCCCCAGTCTGAGGATTGAATCATTTTATCCCTTCCTGGTCAGTTTAATTCTTGTTTTGTTGCAGTCACGATGTGCTAAGCCTTGCTTTAATGAATAAAATGAAACATTTCTCTCCTCAGAAAGGTTTTGGGGTGGAAAAATTGAAGCTGGAGACTTCCTCCCCTTGGTTAGCCAAAATTACCCACTCAAATTATCCGAGTTGAGCAGAAATGATTGTTGGCTGCACCACCTGAACGAAACATTTGGGGTTCTGGCTTTGGGGATGGCCATAAATCAACCAAAATGAGGTGTCCCAGCAATTGCAGGGATGCCACCAACCCCGTGTTCCCAATTGCTGCCATTCCTGTCCTCCAGCAGGGCTGTCAGGATGTCACCTGTGGCCATCCTGGCCTCCAAACTGCGGTGCCAGGACACAAAACCTGAGCTCATTCCAGCCCTAATTAGGCCAGGGAAAGAACTTGCCCAGTTAGCCCAGAGCCAACCCCAGCTGCTGAATGTTTTATTTCCACTGAGAAACAGAATTCAGCTCCTTGTTGGAAAAATGGAAGGAAAAACCATTCCTGGAGACTTTGCAGAAGTTGCTCTGAGAGTCAAGGGGGAATTATTCCCAAAAAGGGCTTCAGGTGTGACGATGACTTGGAAAAAAAACCACATTTTAAAAAATTCAGATTTTGGGTATTAAACGCACCTGGAGGTTCTACACAAACTGAAGGCAGTGACACAACAAACTACAAACCATGAGGTGGTTTCTGGAATAAAATGCTGAATGTTGACTGAAAAGCTGAAAAAAAATTGGTGCCACTCCAGGTTTGTGACCTAATTATGCTCTCACCTAAACCAGGGCTTCATTCTCGGTGAGAGATTCAAACCAGACCTGTGGCACAATCTGAAAACACAGGGGAAAAATAGCTGCAATTACATTTATGCAAAACATGCAAATGCTGTGTGAATCTGGAGCTGGCTGGGATGAGTCTGGCATGGTTTTAATTTGGAAATGGCCACGAGACAGACGAGGCAGTGACTAAACTGCCAGACAGAGGAGGAAAAACACGTTGCTTTCCAAGGAGATGGCCACAAAGGCCTGAATTACCTGAATCAACAGTGCTGGCCAGGAGGGGCCTTTGATCTCTAATTAAGTCACATAAAACGAGGTTCCACCATGGAATGGAGATGCCAGCAGCAAGGAAATGGGGAAGGAACATTGCAGTCCCAAATCAAAGGTTGGTGCTGGGGGAAGGGAGTGTTTTCCATGCAGGATGAGCTTGGGAAACACAACCCATGAGCAAAGGCTGGCCCTGGGGCTACCCAGGATGGTATAAAACCCACTCTGAGCACAGGATCCCTCATCCACCTCTCCTGCCTTCTCCTCCTCGGTGACACAGGTGAGCTGCAACCGCCTCCTTCTCCTTCTCCTTCTCCTTCTCCTTCTCCTTCTCCTTCTCCTTCTCCTTCTCCTTCTCCTTCTCCTTCTCCTTCTCCTTCTCCTTCTCCTTCTCCTTCTCCTTCTCCTTCTCCTTCTCCTTCTCCTTCTCCTTCTCCTTCTCCTTCTCTGCTCCTTCTCCTTCTCCTTCTCCTTCTCCTTCTCCTTCTCCTTCTCCTTCTCCTTCTCCTTCTCCTTCTCCTTCTCCTTCTCCTTCTCCTTCTCCTTCTCCTTCTCCTTCTCCTTCTCCTTTCTCCTCTTTGTCTTTGCCTTCATCTCTGGCCTTGCTGCTGTGCAGCTCCTGCTGGAACTTTGCTCCCAGATCCTGCTCCCAGCCTCTGCTCACTGCGAGGAGCTGGGAGAAGCTCTTGGGCTCTTTGCAGGAAGCCAAGGGGATGGGGCTCCTGATTCTTTCATCCTCCCTGTTCCCTCTCCCTTCCCTGGGCCTCTGCTCCTTCCCCTGCTGAGGCCGTGCCTCACCTTCTGCCTGTGCCTTCTCCAGGTTCTCCTCCAGCCCCAGCCATGTCCTGCTACGACCTGTGCCGGCCCTGCGGCCCCACCCCGCTGGCCAACAGCTGCAACGAGCCCTGTGTGCGGCAGTGCCAGGACTCGCGGGTCATCATCGAGCCGTCCCCCGTGGTGGTCACCCTGCCCGGGCCCATCCTCAGCTCCTTCCCCCAGAACACCGCCGTGGGATCCTCCACCTCCGCCGCCGTGGGCAGCATCCTCAGCGAGTCCGGGGTCCCCATCAACTCGGGGGGCTTTGGGCTCTCGGGGCTCTCTGGCCTCGGTGGCCGCTACTGCGGCCGCAGGTGCCTGCCCTGCTAGAGCCGGGCCGCACGTCCAGCGAGTGCCTCCCCAGGCCAAGTGTCCCCTGGAGCTGCTGGCCAGCGTTTCCAGAGGCCTTGGGGGTCCCTGCAGCCCTCCTGCCAAGGAGGGAGGCAAACGTGGCCACCTGAGGCTTCTGCTTGTCCTGCTTTCCTCTGCGCCTCCCCGGGCCCTGCCGTGCCCTGCTCTGCTGGCCCAGGGGCTCAGCCCCAGCCCAGCCCAGCCCTGGGGTCCTGCTGCTCCTGCTGGCCCCGTGCCCGGGCCAGCCAGACCTGTGTCCCACTGCTGGCCAGGTCTGCCTGCCCACCCCTGCTTTCTTTCTGTCTTCACACTCAATAAAGTTCACTCTGCATTGGAACTGGAGTCTCCTGGAGTTCCTTCCGTTTTGGGATCCCCAGCTAAAGCTGCTCCATGGGAGGGGGGGTGATGCCCTGGGGAGGTTTGGGTGGTTAAAGGCCAGGGATGGACCTTACACA
This sequence comes from Serinus canaria, assembly GCF_022539315.1. Lineage (NCBI taxonomy): Eukaryota > Metazoa > Chordata > Aves > Passeriformes > Fringillidae > Serinus > Serinus canaria. The sequence goes on from NC_066338.1 coordinate 13,093,203, forward strand.
CACCTGGGCAAGGTGAGAACCTTCAAGGCCACAATCTCTGGCAGTGCCATGGGGTAGTGGAGGGAGTGTGGCCTTGTGTGAGTGTGCACAGGGTGACCAGGAGGTGCCCCAGGGGACACCTGAGCCAGGCTGAGGTTGGGGATGTGCTGAGGGTGGGTGTGTAACGTGGCCATGGGTCAGGGATGGACACAGAGGGAACATGATTCCTTCTCTGAGGGAGGGCAGGAGTGATGGTGACATGGCCTGGGCCTGTACCCAGGCCTAGGAGGGAGCAGTGGAACCATCTTATCCCCCACCCAAATTGTCCTGTGGTCAGGAGCAGTAATTGCTGTGGACTCATTCCGTGTGTCACCGTGTCCTGAAGGAGCAGGAGTCTGGAGCAGACCTGCAGAACTCTTCTGTGTTGACTGGCCACCTGATCTAGGAGCCTTTTTCCTGCCTTGAGGACTCTGGGATTCCTCCCCAAAAGTGACCCATCCTCAGTTCATTTCCACTGTGCCAACACCTGGCACAGGACTCACATTTCTCTTTGCACACCTGCCCTGGGTGCCACATGTCACCTCAGAACCTTGGCTTGTCCCTGTGCCCCAGGGTTTGGATGCTGTGCTTGGATGCAGGCAAGGAAAACAACCACCATAGCTGGAAATGCACCACAAAGGCTTTGGGAAGGTGCCTGTAAATGCACACAGAAATCTCTTCTGGAAGGTCAGTGTTTTACCTCATCAGATGGAACCCAATGTCCAACCTCCCAGGGTCTCCAATGTCCCCTGGAGCACCTCCTGGTCACCCTGTGCACATTCACAAGGCCACACTCCCTCCAACCCCACCCAAACCCTCCAGGGCACCACATCTCCCACAGGACAGCTTTAGCTGGTGATCCCAAAACGGAAGGAACTCCAGAAGACTCCAGTTCCAATGCAGAGTGAACTTTATTGAGTGTAAAGACAGAAACAAAGCAGGGGTGGGCAGGGCCCAGGCAAGGCTGGCCCAGCAGCAGGGCCGGGCAGGCAGCCCTGGCCAGCAGTGGGACACACGTCTGCCTGGCCCGGGGTGCGGAGGAAAGCAGGACAAGCAGAAGCCTCAGGTGGCCACGTTTGCCTCCCTCCTTGGCAGGAGGGCTGCAGGGAGCCCGAGGCCTCTGGAAACGCTGGCCAGCAGCTCCAGGGGACACTTGGCCTGGGGAGGCACTTGCTGGACGTGCGGCCCGGCTCTAGCAGGGCGGGCACCTGCGGCCGCAGTAGCGGCCACCGAGGCCGGAGAGCCCCGAGAGCCCAAAGCCCCCCGAGTTGATGGGCACTCCCTCCTCGCTGAGGATGCTGCCCACGGCGGCGGAGGTGGAGGATCCCACGGCGGTGTTCTGGGGGAAGGAGCTGAGGATGGGCCCTGGCAGGGTGACCACCACGGGCGAGGGCTGGATGACCACGCGGGAGTCCTGGCACTGCCGCACACAGGGCTCGTTGCAGCTGTTGGCCAGCGGGGTGGGGCCGCAGGGCCGGCACAGGTCGTAGCAGGACATGGCTGGGGCTGGAGGAGAACCTGCAGAGAGGGCAGGGAAAGCACCCACGGGCTGTGAGGCACGCAGGGAGATGCTGCTGAGCAGGAGGAAACACAGCCTAGACAGAAGGGACAGCCTGGAGAGGGAGCAAGGGAGGAACCCAACAGCCCTGAGCCCAAAGTGTTCCCTGCAAAGAAATCCCAGCATCTCCCACCTCTCCCCAGCAAAAACAACCACAAAAACCTGGTGAGAGCAGGATGGAGGAGAAAGACTCTCAGAGAGCACCGTGGAGAGGCAAAGATTCCATTGAGGGCCAAGGCAGAAGAGACAAAGAGAAGGAGAAGAGGGAGGCAGAGGCCCTTGCAGCTCACCTGTGTCACCGAGGAGGAGAAAGCAGGGGAGCTGGATGAGGGATCCTCACTTGCTCTGCCTTTTATACTGTCCCACACAGCCCCGGGCCCGACGCGCCTCTGCACAGGGAACGTGTTTACCAACAAGCTCATATTTTATGCAAAACATCCCCAATTAAGTAAACTGGGAGGTTGTTTACACTCCCTGCAAGGCTGCCTTTTCATTTCCCTGTGCAGGACATGCCCATTCAGCCAAACTGACTCCTTTCAAGTGCCAGCCTTAGAGGCCAAAAGGTTTTTAGGGTATTTTTCAGCCAGAACCAGGCTGATGTTTCAGCCAGCTGGGTGGAGTGGTGCTGTATTTCCAGGTGATGTCAGCACCTTCCCCTCCTGAGGCAGCTCTGAGCCTTTGGAGTGATAAAAGCAGGTTTTTTTATTATAAACTCAGGATTAAAGGGCTGGCTTTGGCGGGGACTGGCCGTAGACGTTGCTCCCTGTGACTCCAAGGCCTTTCAAGCCTTCTTAGACATCATTTATTCATCAGGGAGACTACATGGGTTGGTTTTGAACTTTCTTTGGGATCTCATATTGCCTTTAGAAGAAATTATCTCGTTTCTCCTGCCTTTCACCTCTTTCAGCATCGCCTGGAGTTCTCCAATCAGCAGAACAGGACAGTTCCAGAAGGAAGGACGCTGCTTTCCCAACAAATACGATTTCCTAACAAATATTAGTCAGGGTCATTATCTTGCAGAAAACACTCTCTAATGAGAACATCTGACTTCAAAACTCTTCTTTCTCCCATTCCTCACGGCCATCCCTCCACTCCTTTTTCCCCCCTGCCTCTGACCAGACCCTACACCCCATCCCAAACACTCGGGAAAGTTTCCAAGCAGGACACAGGGGACAGCTGAGAGCTGGCAGTGCCCACAAACCCAGCTTGGACAGCAGCAGCAGGGGCCAGGATGTCCCCAGAGATGGGCAAGGGAAGGATTTCATGCTCTGAGCTGCATTTCCTGGGGCAAGGGCAGAGCTGGTGTCCCCAGGAGCGGTGACAGTCCTGCCCGGGCACCACCGTGACACCCCTCAGGGCAAACGGGGCAAAACTCCTGTCCCAGCGAGGCTGGGGCTCCATCAGAGACAGAAAAATCCTAAATCCCAGAGGTCCAAGCCAGATTCCTCCTCCATGAAGATGAAGGGAGCTTCTCCAAACAAACACATTCAGGAGAAACCCCCAGGTGTGGCAGGGCAGATCTAACGCAGAGATTCCCTTCAAAACACACACCCATCATGTTTCCATCTGGACATTTCCACTTAAATCCCTCCCACAGGCAAAACACTGAATGCACCAAAGGCATTTCCAGCCCTCTCTTCTCCCTCACCCAGCCCTCCCCACTGAGGGTCTCCATGAAGCCCTGGGTGTCCCCACCCACCCCATTTTCTCAGGGGTGTCCTGGGGGTGTTGCCTCCCTACCCTGGTTCCATTTTGACCCTGTTGCTCCAGTCTCTCCTCCTGGCTCAGGGAGGGACAGGAGGGCATTTCCACAGCAGATAAAGAGACAGAGGAATTTGGCAGGATGGCTTTATTTCAGACACTGAAGCCCAAAATAGGGCAGAGGAGCAGCCTTTGACTGTCACCAGGTGGCTGCAGGGCCAGGCCCGCCCCATTCCCTGGGGAGAAACACTCCACAGAATGCAGGAAAACAAAAATTGGGCATCACGTTGACTTTGGCAGTTGGGCACATGTCCCTTCAACTCGTTTAGGACTCCCTCTGCATCCAGGGCTTGGGAGAAGTGCTTGAGGAAGGAAGAAGGCAAAGGTCCAGGGGTAGGTGGTAAAACACAACCACGGCCTTGGGCAGGTGGGTGAAACTGGCACAGGAGCATTGGGTCAGTGGCTTGACTCATCAGCTGGAAGTTGTCCAACCTCAGCCTGGCTCAGGTGTCCCCTGGGGCACCTCCTGGTCACCCTCACACAAGGCCACACTCCCTCCACTACCCCATGGCACTACCAGAGATTGTGGCCTTGAAGGTTCTCACCTTGCCCAGGTGTGTAAAACTCCATCCCTGGCCTTTAACCACCCAAACCTCCCCAGGGCATCACCACCCCTCCCATGGAGCAGCTTTAGCTGGGGATCCCAAAACGGAAGGAACTCCAGGAGACTCCAGTTCCAATGCAGAGTGAACTTTATTGAGTGTGAAGACAGAAAGAAAGCAGGGGTGTGCAGGCAGGCCTGGCCAGCAGTGGGACACAGGTCTGGCTGGCCGGGGCACGGGGCCAGCGGGAGCAGCAGGACTCCGGGGCTGGGCTGGGCTGGGGCTGAGCCCCTGGGCCAGCAGAGCAGGGCACGGCAGGGCCCGGGGAGGCGCAGAGGAAAGCAGGACAAGCAGAAGCCTCAGGTGGCCACGTTTGCCTCCCTCCATGGCAGGAGGGCTGCAGGGAGCCCGAGGCCTCTGGAAACGCTGGCCAGCAGCTCCAGGGGACACTTGGCCTGGGGAGGCACTCGCTGGACGTGCGGCCCGGCTCTAGCAGGGCAGGCACCTGCGGCCGCAGTAGCGGCCACCGAGGCCGGAGAGCCCCGAGAGCCCAAAGCCCCCCGAGTTGATGGGGACCCCGGACTCGCTGAGGATGCTGCCCACGGCGGCGGAGGTGGAGGATCCCACGGCGGTGTTCTGGGGGAAGGAGCTGAGGATGGGCCCGGGCAGGGTGACCACCACGGGCGAGGGCTCGATGATGACCCGCGAGTCCTGGCACTGCCGCACACAGGGCTCGTTGCAGCTGTTGGCCAGCGGGGTGGGGCCGCAGGGCCGGCACAGGTCGTAGCAGGACATGGCTGGGGCTGGAGGAGAACCTGGAGAAGGCACAGGCAGAAGGTGAGGCACGGCCTCAGCAGGAGAAGGACAGAGGCCAAGGGAAGGGAGAGGGAACAGGGAGGATGAAAGGATCGGGAGCCCCATCCCCTTGGCTTCCTGCAAAGAGCCCAAGAGCTTCTCCCAGCTCCTCGCAGTGAGCAGAGGCTGGGAGCAGGATCTGGGAGCAAAGTTCCAGCAGGAGCTGCACAGCAGCAAGGCCAGAGATGAAGACAAAGAGAAGGAGAAGAGGGAGGCAGAGGCCCTTGCAGCTCACCTGTGTCACCGAGGAGGAGAAGACGGAGAGCTGGATGAGGGATCCTCACTTGCTCTGCCTTTTATACTGTCCCACACAGCCCTGGGCCCACGGACACCCTCAGCATATGGAACGTGTTTACCAAGCTCATCCTGCATGCAAAACATCCCCATTAGAGAAATGGGGACACTGCAATGCTGCTTTTTCATTTCCCTGTGCAGGACATGCCCAGTCAGCCTCCCAGGCTCCTTTCAAGTGCCAGGATTAGAGGCCAAAACGTGTCTGGGGGCAGTGCCACATCAGCAGGGCTGGGTGATGCAGCTGGTTTTGGGGACTGTCCTATTTCACCAGGATACTCCAGGCCCTTTGCCCTCCAGGGCCTCACTTTTGGACTCCCAGAATGGTCAGGGCATTTTTTCCAGCATCCCTAAAATAACAAGTCACACTTTAAAATGTGTTTTCTGTGACAGGAGTCACCTCACCCGCTGGGTAACCAAATACTTGAGTCCAGCAGAGCTGGGTGTAAATTTCCCTGTCACTTGGACACTCTGAAGAATCAGGGATTTCACAGCCAGACAAATCCAGGTGCTCTTTCCCCTTCCATGCCTTCGCAGAGAGCCCCCAGCATCCTCAATTCAACAGGAGGATGTTGGAAAAGCAGAAAGTCCTCTCCAACACACCCTAACTCTGCTTCCACCAGCTCTACCCAGCACCAAAAGTCCATGCTGGGCCTTTCCCACTGCTCCTTCTTCATCCCCAACTCTCCAAACCCCTTCTGGGAGCCTACACTCAAACTCAGCAGCAGGCAGTGGAAAGAGCCTGCAGAGCTCTCCAACGAGACATCAAAACCCATCAGAAGGACTCATGGTCTGGGAATGTCAGCAGGAAAACACTGGAGGCAAGCAGACATCAAGATCACGGGCTCCTCCTCCATCCTGTAGCACACTCAGACATGCAGGGTCTGCCTGGCCTGGCCTCATCCCGTGGTCAGCACTGAGGGGCTGCCCTGGAATGGTCTCTGACCCCTCCATTCCCTGGAATGTTCTCTGACCCCTCCATTCCCTGGAATGGTCTTTGACCCCTCCATTCCCTGGGATGGTCTCTCACCCCTCCATTCCCTGGAATGGTCTCTGACCCCTCCATTCCCTGGAATGGTCTCTGACCCCTCCATTCCCTGCCTTCCATCCCTGGAATGTTCTCTGACCCCTCCATTCCCTGGGATGGCCTCTGACCCCTCCATTCCCTGGGATGGTCTCTGACCCCTCCATTCCCTGGGAGGGTCTCTGACCCCTCCATTCCCTGGGATGGTCTCTGACCCCTCCATTCCCTGGAATAGTCTGACCCTCCATTCCCTGGGATGGTCTCTGACCCCTCCATTCCCTGGAATGGTCTGACCCTCCATCCCTGGAATGGTCTCTGACCCCTCCATTCCCTGGAATGTCTCTGACCCTCCATTCCCTGCCTTCCATCCCTGGAATGTTCTCTGACCCCTCCATTCCCTGTCTCCATCCCTAGAATGTTCTCTGACCTCTCCATTCCCTGGAATGTTCTCTGACCCCTCCATTCCCTGGGATGGTCTCTGACCCCTCCATTCCCTGGAATAGTCTGACCCCTCCATTCCTGGAATGTCTCTGACCTTCCATCCCTGGAATGGTCTCTGACCCCTCCATCCCTGCCTTCCATCCCTGGAATGGTCTCTGACCCCTCCATTCCCTGGAATAGTCTCTGACCCTCCATTCCCTGCCTTCCATCCCTGGAATGTTCTCTGACCCCTCCATTCCCTGCCTTCCATCCCTGAATGTCTCTGACCCTCCATTCCCTGGAATGTTCTCTGACCCCTCCATTCCCTGGAATGGTCTCTGACCCCTCCATTCCCTGGAATGGTCTCTGACCCCTCCATTCCCTGGATGGTCTCTGACCCCTCCATTCCCTGGAATGATCTCTGACCCCTCCATTCTTCTGCTCCAGGTGGAGTGAGGGTCACTTCTTGTGTTTGGACAACGTTCTCAGGCACAGGGTGGGATTTTGGGGTGTCAGTGCAGGGCCAGGAGTTGGATTTGATGATTTTGGGGTCCCTTCCAATCTGGATATTCCACAATTCCGTGATTCCCTGAATGACAGGGAGTAGAAGACGTGGGAGGAAGCAGGAACACCTTGTCCTCCTCTGCATCACCACCCACACAACAACTCAACATTCCAGCAACGTTCTCCCCATGCCCAACGTGTCCCTGTGACCTCCTGAGCTGTGCCTGCAGCCCTGAGCCCTCCAGGAGGGACAGGAGGGCACAGGGGATGCTGTGGTGGCAGGAGTGGAGGGTGACAAATCCTTGGGATTCTGTTGCCTGAAGGACATTGTAGTTGAGATGGTTACAACACAAAGCAACACTCCATTTTCAGGAGGCTTCAAACCTGGTTTAATATAGCATCAATGCTTTTTACACATTCATACAAAATGCATAGGTTTTACTGATTGGTCAGGGAAGATAAAAAAATTGCTCTTTGGAACAGGCAGTTTCAGGTTTCTCTTATTTCTCCTTTTTTCTTTCTTGGTTTCTGTGTCAAGGACCTTGGAAGGAAATCCTTTCAAGGGTAAATGTAGATCCTCTTCTCAAACTTCTCTCTGGCTCACAGAAGTCTCTGTAAAACCTCTCCCACAGGACATGTGCCGTGGAAGGCATCTCAAGAAACGTTTTCCACTGAGTGATGGAGCACATGGACCAGGGAGGTTATTATGGGGTGTCCATCCTTGGATACACTAAGAAGCCATTGGCATCTAAAGCAACTCCCTCAAGGCTGTCCCACCTGAGCAAGGGTTGGGCCAGGTGACCTCTGGAAGTGGATTCCAACCCCAAAACCCTGTGATTTTGTGACTTCCCCATGGAGCAGCTTTAGCTGGGGACCCCAAAACGGAAGGAACTCCAGGAGACTCCAGTTCCAATGCAGAGTGAACTTTATTGAGTGTGAAGACAGAAAGAAAGCAGGGGTGGGCAAGCAGGCCTGGCCAGCAGTGGGACACAGGTCTGGCTGGCCGGGGCACGGGGCCAGCGGGAGCAGCAGGACCATGGGGCTGGGCTGGGGCTGAGCCCCTGGGCCAGCAGAGCAGGGCACGGCAGGGCCCGGGGAGGCGCAGAGGAAAGCAGGACAAGCAGAAGCCTCAGGTGGCCACGTTTGCCTCCCTCCATGGCAGGAGGGCTGCAGGAGGCCCGAGGCCTCTGGAAACGCTGGCCAGCAGCTCCAGGGGACACTTGGCCTGGGGAGGCACTCGCTGGACGTGCGGCCCGGCTCTAGCAGGGCAGGCACCTGCGGCCGCAGTAGCGGCCACCGAGGCCGGAGAGCCCCGAGAGCCCAAAGCCCCCCGAGTTGATGGGGACCCCGGACTCGCTGAGGATGCTGCCCACGGCGGCGGAGGTGGAGGATCCCACGGCGGTGTTCTGGGGGAAGGAGCTGAGGATGGGCCCGGGCAGGGTGACCACCACGGGCGAGGGCTGGATGACCACGCGGGAGTCCTGGCACTGCCGCACACAGGGCTCGTTGCAGCTGTTGGCCAGCGGGGTGGGGCCGCAGGGCCGGCACAGGTCGTAGCAGGACATGGCTGGGGCTGGAGGAGAACCTGCAGAGAGGGCAGGGAAAGCACCCACGGGCTGTGAGGCACACACGGAGATGCTGCTTGCAGGAGAAAGAGCAGAGTCTGGGCAGAAGGGACAGCCAGGAGATAGAAAGGACAAGGAATTGCAGTCCCCAAGAGGGCCCTAAAAACAGAGACAAGATCTTCTCCCACCCCCCTCCAGTGTGGCACAGAGAGTGGAGACCATCACCAACTGTCCCAACAAAACAACACTGAGGCAAAGCCCCAGTGGGAGGCAGAAGAGACAGAGGAAAAGAAATGGAAACAGAGGAAAGCACTCACCTGTGTCACCAAGGAGGAGGAGGCAGAAGTGGATGAGGGATCCTGCACTTGCTCTGCCTTTTATACTGTCCCACACAGCCCCGGGCCCAGGGACAGTCTTTGCACAGGGAATGTGTTTACCAAGCTCATCTCGCATGCAAAACATCCCAATTACAAAAATTAGTGTTTTTATTTTTGCCCTGCAACGCAGCCTTTTCATTTCCCTGTGCAGGACGTGCCCAGTCAGCCTCCCAGGCTCCTTTCAAGTGCCAGGATTAGAGGCCAAAATATTTCCAGGGAAAATGATTTGTCAGCAGGGCTGGGTGATGCAGCCAGGGCTGGGAAGTGTCCCACTGACCACCCTGGCCCTCTAGGGCAGGACTTTCAAGTGCAGAGGCAGCCCCATGTCCCCTGCTGGACATTGGCACCACGGGGCTGGACTGGGGCTGGTCCCTCATCTGAAGGGATTCCTGGGATTGGAAAAACTCTCCCAGAACATCGAGTCCCACCTGGGACCCATCCCCTCTTTGTCACACAGCCCAGAGCACCAAGTGCCATCTCCAGTTTCCCCTTGGACACCTCCAGGGATGGTGACTCCAAACGCCCCTGGGCCACCCCTGCCAAGGCCAGAGCAGCAGTGCCCAGCCTGGAGAGGGACAGAGGTGAGGGACAGAGCTGACCCTTGCAGGAGAATGGCCAGGCTGGAACCTCAGGGCCCTGAGAAACCCTGCCCCATCATCAGGAAACACTTTAAAGTCCTGCCCTGGAGGGCCAGGGCTGGAATTATTTGGGATATCGGACAGTCCTCAGCAGGACCTGCATCACCCAGCCCTGCTGACGTGGCACTGCCCCCAGACACGTTTTGGTCTCTAATCCTGGCACTTGAAAGGAGCCTGGGAGGCTGACTGGGCATGTCCTGCACAGGGAAATGAAAAAGCAGCATTGCAGTGTCCCCATTTCTCTAATGGGGATGTTTTGCATAAAATATGAGCTTGGTAAACACGTTCCGTGTGCTGTGGGCCCGGGGCTGTGTGGGACAGTATAAAAGGCAGAGCAAGTGAGGATCCCTCATCCAGCTTTCCTGCCTTCTCCACCTCCTCGGTGACACAGGTGAGCTGCAAGGGCCTCTGCCTCCCTCTTCTCCTTCTCTTTGTCTCTTCTGCCTTGGCCCTCAATGGAATCTTTGCCTCTCCATGGTGCTCTCTGAGAGTCTTTCTCCTCCATCCTGCTCTCACCAGGTTTTTGTGGTTGTTTTTTGCTGGGGAGAGGTGGGAGATGCTGGGATTTCTTTGCAGGGAACACTTTGGGCTCAGGGCTGTTGGGTTCCTCCCTAGCTCCCTCTCCAGGCTGTCCTTTCTGTCTAGGCTGTGTTTCGTCCTGCCCAGCAGCATCTCCCTGTGTGCCTCACAGCCCGTGGGTGCTTTCCCTGCCCTCTCTGCAGGTTCTCCTCCAGCCCCAGCCATGTCCTGCTACGACCTGTGCCGGCCCTGCGGCCCCACCCCGCTGGCCAACAGCTGCAACGAGCCCTGTGTGCGGCAGTGCCAGGACTCCCGCGTGGTCATCCAGCCCTCGCCCGTGGTGGTCACCCTGCCCGGGCCCATCCTCAGCTCCTTCCCCCAGAACACCGCCGTGGGATCCTCCACCTCCGCCGCCGTGGGCAGCATCCTCAGCGAGGAGGGAGTGCCCATCAACTCGGGGGGCTTTGGGCTCTCGGGGCTCTCCGGCCTCGGTGGCCGCTACTGCGGCCGCAGGTGCCTGCCCTGCTAGAGCCGGGCCGCACGTCCAGCGAGTGCCTCCCCAGGCCAAGTGTCCCCTGGAGCTGCTGGCCAGCGTTTCCAGAGGCCTTGGGGCTCCCTGCAGCCCTCCTGCCAAGGAGGGAAGGAGGGAGGTGCTGTCTGGTCTCGTGGCCAGCCTGTTTCAGCCTGTTTTCAACTCTTTTGAAGAGTTTCCTTGTCTCTGATTTTGCATTTCACGGTGGTTTCATGCTGTGATTGCCAGCAGTCAGTGGAGGGCTTTTATTGAGGAATTAATGAAAGGTGGAGTCTTGCTTTCTGTCTCTCAGTCGGAATGGTTTCTTTTCCCTTCATAAATATATATTTTCCCTTTGTTTTTGCTGAATGCTACTTGACTGTTAATCATTAAACTGATGTTGCATCTGATTTTGAGTTCCATTGTGGTTTTTCTCTCCTTTTTACCTCCCCTTGGGGCAGAATTATGTGAAAATCTATGCAAGGATTTCACAGAGGAAAATGTGTATCCAAAAGTCACCACAACTCATCTGATAAAAATAATTCCATTGTTTTTTTACACTCTTGAGAAGCACTGAACAGGTTCTCAAATATATTTCTCTTTCTGGGATGTTTTCCCCCAATTTGTTTATCCCACCTCTGTATTTAAAAGTACAATTGTGGTGTTTAAGCTTGACAGATTTTAGATCTTGTCCCCTATCTGACATCTTTGAAACTCTTGAGAATCTGAATGAACATTAATATGGCAGGAGGAACACTTGCCATTGTGGCAACCAAAACAGATCCAATAAAAATAAAGCCATGAAATAAAATTAATTTGAAGATTAAATCATCCTGGAGCTGAGTCATAAATATTTGAGGAGCTCGAGGGAGGGTTCCTGACATCCAAGTGTGGAGCCAGTCCAAATGTCCACAGAACAGGCAAGAGAGGTGGGGTTTTCTATTCAAACATTTTATGCTTTGTTTAAAGTTTATTAAAAACTATTTACTTGCAAATTTACAAATTTGGGAGGAGAAGAGTTCAGTAAAAATGTGGGACAGAATCCTAAAATATCCTCATTGGAAGAAATCCTCAAGAGTCATCCAGTCCAGCTCCTGGTCCTGCACAGTCACCTCAAAATGCCAAAACATCCCTGGGAGCGCTGCCCAAACGCTCCAGGAGCAGCCCTGGGGCTGTTCCTGTTCCCTGGGGAGCCTGGGCAGTGCCCAGCACCCTCGGGGGAAAGAATTTTCCAGAAGAATCCAGCCCAAACCTCCCTGGCACTGCTCCAGCCATTCCCTGGTCACGGGGAGCAGAGGAACTTTGCTGGGGCCCCTTTCCGCCTGCGGCTCGAGGCAGCAACGCCAAAAAAATGAAAGCTGGGGAATGAAAATGTCCCAGACTGAGAGGAGCCTGGGCTGGAAAAGAGCTTTCCATGGGCAAATTTTCCAAACAAATGATTGGAGGGGCTGGTGGGATGAGTTGTTCCCTGGGACCCGCGAGGAGCCCAAGGGCGGCGGCGTTCCACGCGGCAGATCCGCCGCAGTCGCGTTTATGATCAGATTATTTTTTCTAGTTTTTTTTAAACATAAAAACAAATCCTCGTGGTCAACTTAAGTGACACCCCAGGTACAGAACTTGCTGATAAAAATGTCACATGTAAGGTTTCTGTGCTATCACGATTTTATTATGGTGTCAAATTGAGGCAGCACCCATGAAAAAGTATGGGGCTTAAAATTCAATTTAAATCTGTTTTTATTGAAACATATGTTAGTGATCTGAAAATGCATTCTGTATCTACCACCAACAGACCATTTAATCTATTTAATATATTATTTAATCTATTATTTAATCTATTATTTAATCTATTATTTAATCGATTATTTAATCTATTATTTAATTGATTATTTAATCTATTTGATCTCTTTAATCTATTTTATCTCTTAATACCGCAATGCAAATGGACACGGTGCACGAGGGGTGGAGAAGGGGAATTTGGGAGAGTGCAGAGTCTGTGTAAGGGGAAATAAACCCTAAAAATTCCCCTTGCTGGCCTAAAGGGGAAAAAAAGGAAAAAAAGCCATGTTCCAGAACATTCCCAGCCCAGCACGGCAGGGGGGTTGTGCAGGATGTTGAAGTTTTTATTAAATGGAGATGCTCGGTTTAATTTCAAGCAGAATTTTGTACCTTGAAGGGTCTGATCCATCACCTGCAATGACTGAAATCACTGGAGAGAGAATTTCTGAAGAATGTGAACGTGGTTTGGAAGCCGTGTCCCCCTTGGATGCTCAGGTGGAAAAATGGCTGTGATAACTCTCTAGATATTTTTGACTTTATGAGGTTTTTGAAGCATCTTTTTGGGGTTTTTTTTGCATTAATTAGTTCCCACACATATTTTTGCAAGTGGAACCTTTTCCTGATAAAGGAATTGCCCTGCTTTTGTTTCCCAGTCAAGGTTCGGGCTGGCATTGCGTGAGAAGCATCATCCACTCATTAAAAAATTCTTTCATCTTCCCAATTTATGGTTACTTTTAATTTCTGGTACTTTTAGACTGACTTTAATAATGTCAACGTGAAATTACTTCAAGCACAGTCTAATAAAGACAATTTTTTTTCCAGCTCCTCAGCAATTTGTTCACTTGTGGCCGCCTTGGGATCCAAGATCAAATCCACGAGGAGCCAAAACTCTTTGTGTGCCATTCCCAGTCTGACCCACTTAGAAACAATTGTCAATTAAAATGTTCACATCTCCAAAAAAAAAACTCTGAGGACCTTTCCAAGCTTGGAGAAGCTTTGGGGTGACCTCATTGTGGCCTTCCAGGACCTGAAGGAGCCAATAAGAAATATGAGGAGCGAATTTCCAAAGGGCCAGGAGTGACAGGACAAGGGGGGAAAGGGATAAAACTGAAAGAGGAGAAATTTAGTTGGGTTTGGGAAGGAATTCTTCCCTGTGGGGGTGGTGAGCCCCTGGCACAGGTGGTTCCATGGATTCCCCACCTCTGGAAGTGTCCCAGGACAGGTTGGACGAGGCTTGGAGCAACCTGGGATCATGGGAGTTGTCCCTGCGCATGGATTAGCACAGGATGAGCTCTGAGTTCCCTTCCCACCCAAACCATTCCATGATCCCATCATTCTGACTGGTTTTTTTTTTTGTGATCTGAGGTGGAACACGAGGGGTTTCGAGGTCCCCTTTTGTGAAAAAACTGATAAATGAGGATTAAATGCCCCTTTGTTCTTCCAGCTGAGCCTCAAACTGCGTTACCCAGATTGAATGCCATAAAACCACCTGAATTCAATGTGATAAAGTGGCAATTTGTCTCTGAATTCCACAATTCCCTGCCTGGGTTCTGTGGGATTTCAGGGCTGGATGTGCTCTTGAGGCAGGGCCTTGCCCAAACCCAGAACTGAGATTGTTCCGACGCCCGGCTGGAGGCAGAGCCTGGCGAGCATCGCTGGAGACAGGAATTTATTAAGGATTTACACTCATACCCTTAATAAAAGAACACCCTGGAATGATGAATTATGTATTGTAGACATTCTCAGTATTTTTCTTTATGACTAAAGTCAAACATACGCCGGAGTCTGGATTTTGTTGTGACTGAGAGGTGGCCCTGGAATAAATTTGGTCCCTAATTCCCGAGATGAGAGAAACCTGCGGGACGGAATCTGTCTGTCAGAAGATAAGGAGGAAATAAAAACAAAGTAAATAAGCAGTGAGGAAAAGAACATTTAATCAGGTGGAACATTTGACATTCAGGACATACTCGTTGGGAATTAATTCCAGGTACAAAGGCTGTCTGTGGTCCCCAGGCCATCAGGGCTGAGCTATAAAAACCAACTCAGCCCAACTCCTTCCTACCACTTCTCTTTCCTCTTTTGTGAGCAAGGTTAGTTCAAATCCACTTCTCTGTCTCTGTTTGCTGAGTTCTTGCCTTTTAATAATCTGTTTTTTTCCTCACAGTGTTTTGCTGCTTGCTGGATTTTTTTTTTGGGGGGGGGAGACTTTTAGTATTTAAAAATTTGGGGTTTGCTGTTGGACTCATGGAATTTCTGGAGTCCTGACTTGGCTATAGAGATCCTTGAACTGGTGATTGAAATTTATTCAAATGCGAGATTTCAGACATGTTAAATGACATAGAAAATATTAGAACTAATAAAGATTAACAAAATACATGGGTGGACTACCTCTGCAAGGGGTTGGAACTCTGGGTTCTTAAAGGTCCTTTTAAACTCCAACTCTTTATTAAAATAGGAAATCTGGGAGCTCAGTTATATTTCAGCAGCATTTTATATCTTGGAGGGTCTTTTCCATCCTGGAATGTCAGCTGGGTCGCCAAGTGTGGAAATTTCATTCCAGAGTGCAAAGACATTTCCTGGAATGTTGGGAAGTGGGATCAGGGATTGTGGGGTGGAAGGGAAAGAAGGGGAAAAACCAGAGCAGAGCTGAGCACCCAGAAATCAGAGAATTTTGGTTTTATTGCTGTGGCGCAGATAGAAACCATGGAATTCCTGCTTTTCCTCACATGCATGGATGAGTTGCCTGGGAAAAATTCCAAAGACCTCTTCTTCAAGGCTGCTTAATGAGGTTGAAATTTGTCATTGAAATTTGTACCTCTTTGTAGGCAAAGCTGGAGCCTTGAAACGAATCCTCCCTTTCATTTTTCCAGCTGCCCGTGGACCTCTCTCCACAGGTACATTTGTGGTTGGGTTTCACTCCTAATTGCTGCTCCCCCAACGCTCTGGGTGGGCAGAGCTGGGTCTCTCCAGACGTGCAATCAAAATCCTACAATTAAATTAAAGACACAGGTTTGTTTCTTTTGTTCTGCTGCCGGTTCTTGTCCGGATCAGTGACAGCCCAGAGGACATTTCAGCCTCTGTCTCTCTTTATTTAAGAGTTTGGTTTCCTCCTCAGCTCCTGGCTCAGTTCCTAAAAGGCTCCTTGGAAAGTCGCTGTCCCGATAACTGAGCTGAGTAAATGAACTGAGCTGAGTAAATGCAGGTGTGACACAGCTCCTGCCTTGCCCTCAGGTGTGCTCCTGTATTCCAGACCTCATCCCGAGCCATGTCCTGCTACGATCGATGTCCTCCCACGTCCTGCGGCCCCACCCCGCTGGCCAACAGCTGCAACGAGCCCTGCGTGCGGCAGTGCCAGGACTCCACCGTGGTCATCCAGCCGTCCCCCGTGGTGGTCACCCTGCCCGGACCCATCCTCAGCTCCTTCCCCCAGAACACCACCGTGGGATCCTCGGCGTCTGCGGCCATCGGGAGCGCTCTGAGCGCCGAGGGTGTTCCCATCAACTCGGGCAGCTCCTTGGGCTTTGGGGGCTTTGGGGGCTTTGGCTACCCCGGGCTGGGCAGTGGCTACAGCCGGCCCTACCGGCGCTACAACGCCTCCCGCAGCGGCTTCTACGGGCCCTGCTAAGGAGGGAGGAGAAGACCAGGAATGCTGAATCCCAACCCGTCCCTGGAGCAGGACTGAGCTCACGGTGCCCAAAGCAGGGTCAGATCCCCACAGCTCCACCTGAACGGAGTCCATCAGGCCCTGAAATGAGGCCACTGCTCCTGTTTTACTCCTGGGTGTTTCTGGTCCTGTTTGTAGCTCTGTTTCTCGGTGTATTTGGTACTACCCGGTGTAAAGTTTTCAGTTTAGGAAGTAGGTGGGACGTGGTTCTCAGGGTGTGCTGGAAGAAGAGTTCTGCCTTGGGAGCACGTCCCCCTGAGCTGAGCCTTTCTCCCCACACCTACCCTCGGTGCTTTGCAGGGTTTTAATCCTCTCATGGGGATTAATAAAATGATGCTTTTATCATAATCTCCTCAGTCTTCTGCTGGTTTTTTCCCTTCCCTCCTGTTCTTATTTGAAACCTTCTCAGTTTCATTTTTTAAGGTGAAATTTATCACTGAGTAGATCATCAATAGTCTGGGGGCATTGGGAATGTTGGGAATGTGGGGAATGTTCAGCCTGGAGTGTGGAGAACTCCTAGCACCTCCAGGATCTGATTTAGATTTACAACAGCCACCGAAGGCACTAAACCAGTCCATTTTGAGGGAAAAAAAGGGAAGAAATTCTCTTGTTAGGACGGTTTGGGGCATTCCAATAAACTAGTTATACAAACAATGTCTGCAGCAGGTTGTGCTGTCCCCAGGAGTTAAACTGCTCATGGTTTATGTTCCATCCTGGCACATGAATCCCTCAAATCTTCTTTCATCTCAGGGACCCGGCGTTCATTTCAACCCTTTGTTCCATCACACCCAGGGCTCCGGAGCCAACACAACGCTACAAATTTCCATTCACTCAGTAATTTGTCAACTCTTTGGTGCCTCACCTGTCCCGGGAGCTCCAAAGGCGTTAATTGAGTGTGGGGAGTGCCAAACTCCACGAGCCGGGGTTGGTGTGTCCTGGTTCCCCATCCAAGGGCTCCCAACCTCTTGGATGAACTCCGGGGGTTAATTAGGGAGCTGGAATCCCTGCCAGGTTGTTAATGAGGCCGTTCCCAAAACGGGATCTCCCCTCCAAGAGCAGAAGTTTCTGTGCCCGGAGGGGAGGATGGGGAGGAAGAAGCGTTCCTGGGTTATCTCAGTTTTATTGATGAAAAGGAAGCGAATTTTCCTTGGGAGGATCTCTACTAGAAGGAATGGATCTTGTAACATACTGGAAAATATTATGGGCTGTTGGGTTGTGGAGAGTTTGAGGAGAAGGAGGAGAAAGACTCTCCTTTTCTCCTTTCGTAGAAAAACCTTTTTGTAGAACAGACTCTAAAAAAGAAGAGAATCTTCATGTGGAGAAAATTGGAGGAGTTAAAAGATTTTAAGGAGATGAAGATTTGGCTTAAGTTTTTTTTTTTTTAATATAAATGATAGAAAAGTTTAATAAAATAATTAAAGTTTTTGAAGGTGTTTACCTCGAATTAGGTGAAGTCCTTTGAGTTCTCTTGACTCATGGACTTCGATTGAAGTTTTTACCTGGGGGATGCGAGATCTCCGCTCAACCTCGGGGAGCCAAAACTTTGCATATTTGAGCCATTAGCGAGAAGTGTTGGCAACTTTGAAGTCCTTTATTCCTCTGAAGTCTGAGCCCAGTCTTTGTACTTCAACTTTTAGGACTAAAGTCTCTCCATTTGGAGTTAATTCCTATCTTTTGCTGAGTGCTCCCCATCCCGGTTTTTTGCATCCTTTCCATGCAGGAATTTCCAGCAGGGACAAATCGAGCTGTGATAAATGGGATGAAGAGTTGGGTGCAGCTTCTCCTGACACCCGACAGCCTCTAACCTCCAAAATTTGAATTAATCTCCAACATCCAACTTCACTTTTAATTTGTTGTGAAAATTGCTGCACATCCTGGCAACTTCCCGGGATTTCGGGCGGGGATGGGGGTGACTCGGGCATGGAAATTATATTAAAATTTATATTTGGGTAAAGAAATGCAGGATTGTGGGTGTTTGGATTGGCTGTGGCTTGGAGAGGGACTTTGGGCAAGGGCAGGGAGTGCCAGGACAAGAGGGGATGGGTCCAGAAAGACAGAAAAGGGGTTTAGATGGAAAAGAAACTCTTTGTGCATGGGGTTTATCGCGATTAATCCTGGCAAATCCCGGCTCCCAGGGCATGGATCAGAATCCCAAATTCACCAGCCTGGGTGGCACCAAACGTTGCTCTGTGAGGAAGGTGGAGCTGGCACCCAGGGCAGCGCTAATTGCACTCATCCAATTTGAAACGTAATTAAACTCTGCATTTGAAAGCTCGTGAAAAACAGGTCTGAAAAACAAACAAAACCCTCCCATTCCGGGTGTGTTGTTTTGCAGAGGTTCTGGTGAGTAAATAATTTCTCCCCTGGAGTGTGAATTAATTTCTGGAGCTGTTTTCTGCTGTTCCCAGCAGAATTCCAGCTGGGAATTCCACACTACCCCAATTCCCTGCAGGAATTCTCCGCAGATCCCTCCAGGAGGGAGTGACATTAATTTTTTGGATAAAACCAGAGATCAAAACAGAAATTGTGTAAGTTTATTAGCCCAGAGTAAGATGCCAAAGCAAACCCCAAACCTGAGTGATTTTAAAGTTGTTCGTGACAGGATCTGAATAAAATTAACAAGGAAATGAGCTCCAGTTGGGTGTGAAAATGGAGGATTTCACATCTCCCTGTGCCTTCAGGGGGGTTCTTCAAGCAGGGGTGAGGTCCCAGTCTCTGCCCACCCCAAAAACCATCTCAGATCACACATCCACAGCTTCATCTGCCTGGGCCAGGCAGCAAATTCCAGCCAGGAATGGGGGGGTGGCTGCAAAACCCCAAATTCCAGGCAGACGTGGCCAGAGGGGCTGAATTAAACACCTCAAACCACAGGAACACCTTTGGGTTCAAACAATTCCCAATCCAGGGGGAGCTGGACAGGCTGGAGAGGTGGGACTGGGCCAAGCCCAGGGGCAAAGTCCCAAACCCAGGTCAGGGCAACCCCAAGAATCCAGGGAGGGGATTCTGCCCCTCTGCTCTTCTCTGGGGAGATTCCACCAGGAATTCTGTCCAGCTCTGGAATCGTGTCCAGCTCTAGAATCATGTCCAGTTCTGGAATCATGGCTGATTCTGGAATTGTGTCCAGTTCTAGAAACGTGCCCATCTCTGGAATCATGTCCAGATCCAGAATCGTGTCCAATTCTGGAACTGTGTCCAGCTCTAGAATCGTGTCCAGCTCTGGGATGGTGTCCAGCTCTAGAATTGTGTCCAGCTCTAGAATTGTTTCCAGTTCTGGAATCGTGTCCAATGCTGGAACTGTGTCCAGATCCGGAATCGTGTCCAATTCTGGAACTGTGTCCAGCTCTAGAATCGTGTCCAATTCTGGAACTGTGTCCAGCTCTAGAATCGTGTCCAATTCTGGAACTGTGTCCAGTTCTGGAATCGTGTCCAATTCTGGAACTGTGTCCAGCTCTAGAATCGTGTCCAATTCTGGAACTGTGTCCAGCTCTAGAATCGTGTCCAATGCTGGAACTGTGTCCAGTTCTGGAATCATGTCCAGCTCTGGGATGGTGTCCAGCTCTAGAATTGTGTCCAGCTCTGGAATTGTTTCCAGTTCTGGAACTGGCCTGGATTATGGTGGGAACCTCAAATGGCTCCATAAAGTCCTCACCAGCTCAGTCTGGAATTACTGAGAGAAAAGCAAAACTCAGCACAGGAGGGAACTCAGGAGCTGCAAGAATTTTATAGAGGCTGCAAGCCTTTGAGGAACTAATTCTTCATAACGAGCTAATTAATTACAATTCAAAATGAATTGCAGATGCCACTCTTGCCAGGGAAATTCCCTCTGCTTCTCCGTGGATTTTGGGGTCACCTCTGTGCCCGGAGACTTTACCCAGGGATGACTGTGAGCAACCTCCCAGTTCCATTTTGATTAAAGATCTCTTTTTTCAGACGTTCAGTCACTCACAGGTGTCTCAGGAGGATGTTCTCACATTATGCAAAAAAGTCTTAATTATAATCTGAATATTTAGGTCTGTCCTTGATGACAAAAATCTGTGAGCTCTTAATTTGCTCACTTTAATTCATCTCAAAATCAGGCCATTAAGTCATTCTGAGAGTACAATAAAATAAAGGCTTTAGTTGGAACAATATTTATTGTAATTGCTGACAAGGAAGTCTCCAACAGATTTGAAATGTTGCCAGATCTGTTTTTAAATTCACAGCTGAAATTGAAACATGCTTTGTGTTTTCCAAGCAAATCTCGGATGAAGGAGGAATAAAAATAATGAAGAAAATTTTTTAAAATATGAAAAAAACTGTAGATGGTGTTATGCAAGTTAATTCCTCAACTAACTCCTGGAAATATTAGGAGCAATAGGAAATACTTTTTAAAATAGCTGCTAATTCCTTAAAATATGGGAAATAGTGAGGAATGCACAGCTAAAAACAGCCAAGGAATTTTTTTTTAAGAATCCTCCTGAAATACAAGATGGCTCGAGCCGAGCCTTGAACTTTTCCTTTTTGATTTAAAATCAAGCAGCTGTAATTCCTGCAGATGGAAACAATGGCATCAATGTCACAGCCCAATTACTGCCCTGCACCCCCAAATCTTCGTAACATCTTATTAAATAAAATACACGAATTCAGATCTAGGTCAGGGATCTGAAATGTGCCCAGGATGGGACATTTGCATGGTGGCACTCCAATAAAGCTGCTGATAAACTTTGAAGTCCTCAGGAAGCTCTGCCCAAGCTAAACGAGTTTCTGTTCCCAGGGGATCCCCACAGAGACAGCCCTAATTTAAATGTGATTTGCATGTCTCGGATGTGCCAGCAGAGCGAGAACCTCGGGGTTAATCCCTGCATCCAGGGCTGCTCATGGATTTGGAGATGGAAAAGAGTTTGGGGATCACCAATCCCAGCCTATGACTGATCCCTTAATGTCCCCTCGTTCCTGGGACACCTCCAGGGATGGGGACTCCGAACCTCCCTGGGCAGCCTCTTCCATGGAAAAATTCCTTTCTCCTTTTCCAAAGAGCCTCTTCACCCCCGAGGTGTCCAAGGAGTGAGCGGACCTTGGGTGGGTGACCAGGCTGGGTTTGGGAACACCTTGGACTTGATGGTCCTGGAGGTCTTCTCCAACCTCAGGGAACCTGTGGAAAGCAGCTGGAAACACTCATGGCGAATTCCCCCAGGATTTACCTTGCAGAAGAGGGCGCTGCATTATGCAAATGAGGCCTAATCTCCTTTAATGACACCCAGCAGATCCCAAAGGGGTTTGAAGGCTGAATAAATCCCGCTGAATTAATCCCTGCAGTGTTCCCAGGAATGAACCCGGCCCGGAATATTTTAAGATGAAAGCACCCTGTGGTCAGATAGACAAACCACAAGATAAGGAAGTGAAGCAGTAAAAAACACAAATACTGAGGCAAAAAACCCTGTAATCAGTCGTGGCCCATAAATCACTTCTTGCACAAAGAGTGGCCCAAGTCGTTGGGCAACTCAAAACTCGGTATAAAAACCTGAGCGACTCCAGGCTCTCCCAGCCACTTCTCTTCCCTCCTTTGCCTTCAAGAGTAAGGTGAGTTTGAACCTATTTATTCTCTTTCTACAGACAACTTTTGCCTTGATTTTGTAGCTTTTCCCTCACTCCTGTTGCCGCAGTTTCTTCTCAGAGGGAGGAAGGGATTTTATACCAGAGAGGGAGTTTTGCGTTGGTGGCAAGTTATAAAAATCATTAATTAGCCAAATAGCTAAATGGGTTATTTATTAAAGGGGTTATTTATTCAGTTTTGGGATCCAAGGCAGTTTTAAGGTTCTGCAGCTGCACTTTAATATCAGCAGTGAATTCTCAGGCCTGTTCAGTCACTTGACTGCATCCCACCACAGCCCAAGCAGAGAATTCACCTAAGGCCAGAACACAAACCACACTAAAAATCCAATTTTCCTCTCAATTCCCAACCTGGAATGGACCCTTGGAAAGCTGCTGATAAATGTGGGTGTAACTCAGCTCCTGTATTCCAGAATTCGCTCCGGCCACAGCCATGTCCTGCTACGACCTCTGTGCCCCCACGTCCTGCGGCCCCACCCCGCTGGCCAACAGCTGCAACGAGCCCTGCGTGCGGCAGTGCCAGGACTCCACCGTGGTCATCCAGCCGTCCCCCGTGGTGGTCACCCTGCCCGGGCCCATCCTCAGCTCCTTCCCCCAGAACACCACCGTGGGATCCTCGGCGTCCGCGGCCGTCGGGAGCGCTCTGAGCGCCGGGGGAGTCCCCATCAACTCGGGCAGCTCCTTGGGCTTTGGGGGCTTTGGGGGCTTTGGCTACCCCGGGCTGGGCAGTGGCTACAGCCGGCCCTACCGGCGCTACAACGCCTCCCGCAGCGGCTTCTACGGGCCCTGCTAAGGAGGGAGGAGAAGACCAGGAATGCTGAATCCCAACCCGTCCCTGGAGCAGGACTGAGCTCACGGCCACGGTTTTTGGATGCCACATGAGATGCCCCCAGCCTGGAGTTAAAGGAGCTGTGGGAGTTTGGCATCTCCCCAAACCAGGCCTTTGCTTGTCTTTTGTTGTGCTTTACTTCGTATTTCTGATCAAATGTCTTGTCCTGCTTTTTTTGTTGTGTTTTGGGTTTTTTTTGTATTTCATAATAGGCAAAATATTAATTGTTGGCAATTGTTGTGCATGGCTGGATTAGTGCAGGTCGTTCATCGATGAAGAAGGAAGATTTCCACTCGCTGAGTGTGTCTGAGTGGGTTCTGTCCTTACTGAACCATGGAAATGTATTCCTGACTTTTTCGTTGCTTCCTCCCCTTCCTCAACCCATTAAATTCATGCTGCATCACCCTCCGAGTCTGCCTGGCCTTCTTTGCTCTCCCAGCCCCTTTTCCAGTGCCTTTGGAAGTCCCCACTTCCAGAAAACATCACAGAGATAATTTCAAAGGAGAACGAGTCAGATTCTGGTGGTGGAAAACTTTTAAAACCAATCCTGAGACCTCTTATTAAAGGCAAAAGGGACCCTGAAATGGGTGACCCCTGCTGGGACATAACCAGGGAATTTTTCAAGATGTGATACTTGGGGAAAAGCCTTTTAAAAGAAGGGAGCTCAGCTGAGATTCCTCAGGGAAATGTGGAGGGAGAGAAGCATCAGTTGGGGCATCCTTTTTTGGGGCACAGCATCTCCTGGCAGCTGAGCTCAGCCCCTGGTGAGTCTGGGAGGGGAGGCACAGAAGGATGGGGAGTGTTTCTCCCTTTGGAATGTGCTGGGTTGGGAAGCAAGTCTGGGACAAAGGGATTAAAGGACTAAGATTCAAAGAATTTTTAGTTCCAACCCTCTCTTAGGGTGTTTTAAGAAGAGCTGAGCTTTATCAGGTGTGGCTTTGCTCCTCCTGGATTGGGATGAAGGTGAGGTTTAGACACCCTAAAGGAAGAAGGTTTGGAAAACTTCCCCTGAGGGCTCCAGATGACTCAACCTCCTGTCAGCCAGTCAAACTCCTGATATCTCTGAAAAGTCTCGCTTGGAGTCTTTGTCTGCCTGTCCAGAATGAGGCTGAACTGTAATTAAAGATGTTGATGAAGTTCTGCCGACTGCAGTAATTAGTGGAATGAAATTAAAGGAGGTAAATGAAAGAATTAATAATTTTAAGGAGGAGGGGTTTTTTTAATAAACACCAGAAGACAGTGGAAAGCTGGCAGTTTGATGTTCTATTACAGGAGGAGCTTGGTCTGAATTAAATGTTTAATTTAATATTTTTTGCCATCTCAACTGAAGCTATTCCCTGATCAAAGGTGATGAATTCCAGAAAGTCCAATGGCTCCAAAGGGCTGTGACTGAGGCACTGCTGAGAAGGTGCCTTGGACAGGTTCAGGTGGATATTTCTCATAACAAAATTAATTTCCTTACCCTTGCAACTCCCTTCTCATTAACTGAACCAAATCCCTTCCCAGATTGCAAAAAAACTCCTCTCAAAGTTGGGGTGTTTCCTCCAAACATTCAAAAATCACATTAGAACAAAAGACGACCCTCAAGCACCAGTTCCCCCTTTCATTCCTGTCCCAAACGGCCTTTTTGGGTTAAAACTTGGTGTGGCAACAAGTAAAGACAATTCTGAGAAAAAAAAGGGAAATCTGGGTGGGTTTGCAGTCGTTTAGAAAGTGATTTATTCACTGCTGCAGAAAACGAGTGGGAATATGGTGTTAGAATATTTTCCACAGGGAAGGACTTCTCCTGAACACCTGCAACAACTTGGTCCCAAAAAACCCAAAAACACCACCAGGTGTTTTTGCAGAAATATTTGTTGTCAGCAAAAATCCCTTTCAAAGGTTTTTTGAATTTCCAAATTCTGCAAAGCTGAGGCCAGAGCTGCAGCATCTCCTGGGTTTACGGGGAGAAGGGAAGAGGCAGGAAGGCAATCCAGAGTTTTTATGGCTTTCTGGGGCTTCCTGGAGGATCCCAGACATTCCTGCACCTTTTATTATCCAGTCCCCACAGGAGCTGTGGGTTTGCTTTGCATTTGGCCGGGTTCCCAGCAGGGAAATTGGTTTGTTTACTGTTTATGTTCCTGACGGTTTATCCTGGCCGCGGATGAAACCCACGACCCGCGAGGCCGCTTTCATCTCCCTGCTTTGCATCCATTAAATATTCCCGACTCCATCGCGCCAACTCCACCTCCCAAAGTGGCGATGAGTCAAAATCCCATTTGTTTAGGACTTCTGGCATTTTGGGCACACACCTGGGAGCAGCCCCTGGTGTGGCAGCGGGTTTTAATTGGAGTCCTGAGTGTGCAATTCCAGCCGTGATAAGTGCCCAGGAGATTTCAGATGGCTGCTCCTTGTAATCTTCCCATGAGCAACATCCCAAAAGCTCTCGGGTCCCAGGAGGAGAAGATGGAGCCAGCCAGACCAGCTGGACTTAGGATCACCTTCAGAAGTGGAATTTGGGCTCTTTTTATCGTCTCTGCAGCTTTGGATGAGTTGGCTTTCAAAGCATGAGCTGGTCTGGGAATCGATAGATAATTATTGTTATTAAGGAAAGTCAGGGAATCATGGAATGGTTTGGGTGGGCCTAAAGATCATCGAAACCATGGGCAGGGACACCTTCCACTATCCCAGTGTGCTCCAAGCCCTGTCCAACCCAGCCTTGGACACTTCCAGGGATGGGGCAGCCACAGCTTCTCTGGACAACCGATTTTTTTGACATTTCTGTGCGTGCAGCGAGAACTTCGGGAAGGTCTGGTCAGTCTTGAGGGACAGGAGAGTTTGCATCCATCGTGTCATCATTTTGGGTTTCTATCCATCGTGTCATCATTTTGGGTCATCCCAAACTGGGGACATCCAGCGACGCACGGCTGGAATTGAGTGGATGCAAATTCTGATTTGTATTTCAAGGACAAGGTGAAAGGATTGGAGCTGGTGGGGAAGTTGTTGGAATCCATCAGGAATCTTGGCCACCCCTTTGAACCCCTGGTCATGTTCAAAGAGTCCTTCCCTGCCCGTTTCCTGATCGTCCCCCATTTGCATGTCTGAGTGGTCGAGGGAAATGTTTGGGGAACTTTGAAGACTTCTGCTCTTCAGAAGTCTCCAACCAGCGTTTATTTCCCAGGAGATGTTGGGGAAGATACTCCCAGTTCGGGGCTGATTTGCCTGTCTCTGCCTCGGAGATGAAACACCACGAGAGGTTGGAATGCTCGGCCCTGCCCTCCAGTCTGCTCCGGCATTGTCTGCGATTACTTTTTAATCTGGAAATTGCCTTTGAAAAGGAACTGGAATTGCTGCACGCCGAGGTGATCTTTGAGACGTGCAAAGTGAAAGCCAGAATTGGCTTTCAAAGAAGGAAAAAAGGAACAGGAACATTACAAACATCTCTAAATAACTGCTATTCATTTGGGGAACAATTTTGCATAATAGTGGGAAGCCCAGCAGGGGAAAGCAATAATTTAGTGGCAGATGTAAAAGGCTTTGGCGTCTTTGATGACCCCAAAGATGAGCTTGGGCAAGGCTTTGAGCAGCCCCAAATTCCCAGGCATCCTCCAGCTGACCTCAGTCGCTGTCCTGGTTTAATGTAGGGAGAAAACCCAACCTGGAGACTCCTGAGATGAAGGACTTGGACACTCAGTTCCCAAATTGTGTCTCAGATTCCATCATGGGAGCGTGGTGGTTTAACAATAAAGGAATAAATCAAGTGCTGATCCTCTTTCATGCTCTCTGCTGAGTCAAGAAAATAAAATCTGTTCCCTCAAATAATCCATTTCCCAGTACCTTTGCGAGTGGGGGAGTTCAGCTCTAAATGCTTTCTAATGATTTTATTTCCTTTATTTTTGTCTCTCTCCTTCTGCTTGAGAGGAATTTGGTGAAACACTGAGGCAGAAATAGGAATTTCTGCCCTTCTCAGAGCCAGGTGTGTGTGCCAAAAACTTGTGCCCTCCATGCAGGGGGAAAGGGATTTCACAGCGAAGGTCGCTGCACCTTTCCCGATGGTTTCATTCATCCGTGTCATGGTTCCTTAGGATGCAAAACAATTTCCTGGGTGACCCAGATGAATCAGCCTCTGATCAGGAATTACCCGGGCTCCTAAGATTTGAGGATAAAAGAAACCTCTCCGGAGGAATGCATACATTACAGGGAGGAAAGGAAATCCAGGCAAGAAACACAAACGGAGAGGGAAAGTAAACCCCCAGCCAGGGGTATTTTGCATATGAGGAATCGTTAGCAATTGGCTGCTAATGAGCTACAAGCACAATTTGTGTCCCAGGTCCTCGGGCTCTCTGGGCCAGGGTATAAAACCAGCACGGTCGGAGGAGCTACAACCACTCCTTCTTTCTTCTCCTTGGAGAAAAGGGTAAGTCTCGATCTGCTTCCCACTTTCTTTGGATTGTTGCTGTCTTTGTGTTTAATTTTTCTGCTCTTCGCGTGTAGCAGCCCGAGGTTTGCACTCTTTAAAATTGCTGGGGAAACCTCGAAGCAGTTTTTTCTCCAGGGAGGGACTTCTGTGAAGGGTGGAGGTCGTTCCTGTGCTGATCCCGGATTTTTTCATTGGTGTCACCCAAATCTTTGTGTTCCAAGAAGTCCCAAGCTCTGCCTGAGCTCTGCTCAGCAGCTGGGAGCAGATGTGGGGAATCTGTGCAGAGCTTTTGGCTCTCGGGATGGAATCACAAAATGTTCGGAGTTGGAAGGGATCTCTGGAGATCTTCCAGGGCAGGTGACACAGGAATGCCTCCAAGTGGGTTTGGGATTCTGAAGAGGGAGATTCCTGGGCACGAGGGTCTGAATGTCCCCAGAGGGAGATTCCCTGAGCTGCCTTGCTCACAGAATCACAGAATTTCTAGGTTGGAAGGGACCTTTAAGACCATCGAGTCCAACCCATGTTCTAACAGCTCAACTAGGTCATGGCACTAAGTGCCACATCCAGTCTTTTTTTGAACACATCCAGGGATGGTGCTCAGACCCAAGACCTCAAGGTGAAATTTCTGCTCCTCATTTTTACCTGCTGAGGAGTTTTTTTATTTTCCCTCTGTTTTGGGGCACAGCTTTTCTTTGCTTTCCCCACTGCCTGCTCCCTCACCTCCTCGCTTATTTCAGGGCTGCGGGAGGAGTGTGGTGGGGAAGGAGCGCTCAGAGCCGCTCAGAAGGAGGTGGAGCTGCCCTTTGTGGTGTGGAGAGCCCTGAGCATCACTGAAATCCCCTTTCAACACGAGACCAACCCTTCCTTTCATTCCCCACGCGCTCCTTGCGCTCTCCATCACCACAACAGCTTAATTACGTGACTAATTACACCTCGCTCCTTGCATTCCAGACCTCCTTGCCTTCCAGACTCTCACCCCACAGCCATGTCCTGCTACGACCTCTGTGCCCCCACGTCCTGCGGCCCCACCCCGCTGGCCAACAGCTGCAACGAGCCCTGTGTGCGGCAGTGCCAGGACTCCACCTACGTGATCCAGCCCTCTCCTGTGGTGGTCACCCTGCCCGGACCCATCCTCAGCTCCTTCCCCCAGAACACCGCCGTGGGATCCTCAGCCTCCGCCGCCGTCGGGGATGCTCTGAGTGCCGGGGGCGTCCCCATCAACTCTGGCAGCTCCTCGGGGCTGGGCAGTTTGGGGTACTCGGGTTTGGGGGGGCTCTATGGGAGGTCCTACCGGCGCTCCAACCGCTGCGGGCCCTGAGGGAGCCTCGGGAAGGGATGAGCAGGAGATGGAGAGCGCGATGGGATGCAGGAAAGCGCGATGAGATGCAGGACTGAGCCCGTGCCCACTGGCTTGCTGACCCCCGCAGCTTTGCCCTGAGCTCCCGGCGCTGCAGGAGCTCGGCTTTCCCCATTTGATGCCTTTCTGAGCAGTCAGGGAGGTGAAAAATGTCACTCGATTGTCGCTGGGTGTCCAGCTGTAAAGCACTGCCTGGAAATCGGTGATGAATTTTAATCTGTATTCAACCCTTCTGCTTTCTTTTGCTGTATTTTTTATTTTAATTCCACTTCTTGCTCATTAAATAGATGGCGCATCACAATTTGTGGTTTGGAATGTTCTTTCTCTCTCTTTCTCTTTGGAACCTTCTCTGGCAGAAATTTGCCTGTGCATAAATTGTGAGTACCGAGCAGAGCTGCATTTAAGTTACTTGCTAATCACTGAGGAGTTAGATAAATATAAACAATGAGTAATATCCTTTTTTTTTTTTTTTTTGGGGAATATTTTCCCTTTTTCCTCATTTCTGGAAGAACAATATGAAATAATCACTCCTGGTTAGCAACAAATGGGGGGAAATGGTGGGAAAGCTAAAGCAGCTTTAGGGACAAAACTTTATTTAATTTATTCCAACATCCCACCTAAACCTCCTCTCCATAAATTCGAACCCATTCCCCCATGCCCTGGCCCTCCAGGCATTTGGAAATATTTTTTTTTTGTCGGCTCCTTCAGACGCTGGAAGGTGAAATCAGGTCACTCCGAAGCTTCTCTTCCTCAGGCTGAACAAACCCAAGCAGAACTTTCAAAACTTAACGACAGAATGAAAACTTAGGTCTCGTCCTTCCCTTGTCGTCCTGCTAGCTTAGAAACGCTGCAATTATGTCTTAATTGTTTGCTAAACGATGTGGTGATTGAGGGGCCTGGGGTGTCACCAGGAATCCTCAGAGCAAGGACAATTACTCAGAACCTCGGGGAAGTTAATGACGGGCAAATTGCTAAACAAACATTCCTCAACATGGTGTTAAGTACCCCAATTAAACTCCCATTCCACATTTTAAACACCTGGAGCAGGGCAGATCCTGCGATAAGGAACCCTCAGCACGCTGGGGAGTTCTGCTCCGGGAGGAAAAAATAAAGGACCAATGAAAACCAGAGAGACTTTTGTGCAACACCAACAGGGGTTTAATGTCAGAGAGAATAGCAACAGCCGAAGGCAGGGAATCCAGGCGATCCCAGGGGCAGCAGGGAATGCAGAACTCGGGCTCTGGGAGCAGGGACCAGCTCAGGACCAGGACAAGCCAGGGATGGAGGGGTCCGGGCACAGAGAGGGGATGGAGGGCTCAGGGAACGCCGAGGGATGGAGGGCTCAGGGCACAGAGAGGGGATGGAGGGCTCAGGGCACACCCAGCGTTGCTGGGCACACTCAGCTGCCACTGCCAGTGACTCCTGCCCGGTGTCCCCATGGCCTGGGCCAGGCTCCAGGGCTGGCACTGCCTCTGGAGGCTGGCACTGCCAGGGGGGGCTTTAGAAAAACCCACAGCTCCCACGGCGGGACCTGCTCCATCTCTGGGAGCCAGGCAGGGAATAGCCCAGGCCCCGTGAGGAGAAGCCAGAGCTGTAGGACCTCCCACAATTGCCAAAGGAGCCCCCATAGCCCCCCAGGGAGCCCCCATAGCCCCCAAAGGAGCCCCCATAGCCCCCAAAGGAGCCCCCATAGCCAGTGTCACCTCCATAGCCCAGGGAATGGCCGTAGCCAAGGGAGCCCCCATAGCCCTGGGAGCCCCCATAGCCCCCACAGCTTCCCAGGCCAAGGGAGCCCCCATAGCCCTGGGAGCCCCCATATCCAAGGGAGCCCCCATAGCCTGAGAAACCCCCATAGCCCTGGGAGCCCCCATAGCTCCCATAGCCCCCATAACCTCCAGACCCAAAGGAGCCCCTATAACCACGGGAGCCACCCAACCCAAAGGAACCCCCATAGCCCTGTGAACCTCCATAAGGTCCCCACCCAAAGGAGCCCCCATAGCCAGAGGAGCCCAAATAGCCCCCAGAACCCCCAGATCCTCCCAGCCCAAAGGAGCCCCCGTAGCCCTGCGAGCTGCGGGAACTGAAGGAACGCCCCGGCAAGGCTGGGCCCGACGATCCCACAACGCTCTCTTGGGGGCAGGTGCTGAGCACGGGGCCTGGGATGGTCACCACCACCGGCGGGGGCAGGATCAGGGCTCTGGAGTCGGGGCACTGCTGCACACACGGCTCGTTGGTGCTCTCGGCGATGGGCTGGGGGCAGCTGACGCCGCAGGACTGGCTGGAGTAGGACATCCTTCTGTGCTGGGAGGCTGCAGGGCACAGCAGAAAGGACTTTGAAGCTAAACTGACTGAGAAGAATCGAAATTAAAAACTGTGTGTGAAATATCTGAGGGAAACACATAAATTCAAAGGTGATATCAAAGAAGTCCCATTATTGTATCATCTCCACCTTTAGCCTTCCTCTCACCATGATCATCCTTGTAAGAGGATAAATTAAACAAACTTATAGCACAAAGATTCAGTCCAAGGTGTATGACCAGTGAAAAAGAAGCCAAGAGGAAGAGGAAAAAAGGCTGATTGACTTTCTGCAGGAATTCAGATTTTATGGGGATGAGTGACACCACTCACCTGGTTCGCTGCAGGGATGGGAACAGGAGCAGTGGATGAAGGGCTGTGGGTGATCTGAGCTTTTATATCCTCCTCAAAGCCACCCTCTGAGCCTCCCATCCTGGTTTATTACAAAACCAACGCCGCCAGTGGGTGCTTCCATTCTGTCACCTCAGCAATGTCCCTCCCAAACTCGCGTGGCTATGACACAACTGCTGATGGCAATCAGCTCCCTCTGAGGGCCATCTGAGGGGATTTGGGGACGTGGGGCTGAAGGGTGGTCATGGGGTCATCGCTTAAAGCCAGTCCTGCTTGAGTCCAACTTTAATGTCCTGTTAAATCGGGACATTTGAATGGCCACCATCACCATGGTGTGGAGCTCTTTGTGGTGCCACCTTCACCAGGTGAAGGTCGCCCAGCTGGACCTAAAATCGTGGCTTTGAGAGGACATGAATTCTCCTCATAGCTGAGTAGGGACCTGTAAAAGTTGTCCCCAAAGAGGCAGAAATTGGTACAGCCTGAAGAAGCCTCGGCCTTAAGCTAATTCCAAATATTTCATGATTTCATTTGAAATCTCAACTTCCAGAAGTTCAGTTTGAAATAAATTAAAAATCTTAATTTTCTTTCCCGCCCCACATGAAGTACTGAGCACTACAGAAAAAAGGGAGAATTTAATAAAGCAATAATAAAATAAAAATATATTTAATTAGGATGAGTCTGGGACGTCCTGCAGTTATTTAATTTCTTTCCGCTTACAATCGTTTTATAATTTTATGGCATTGCAAAAGAGAGGTAATAAATTCCCTCTAAATTGTAAAATAGCTCTGTTTGTGAAGTGTCATCAGGATTTGCTGATAATAATGAGAGGTACTGGAGGATAATGACTTTAAGCTGCCTCACAAATACTCATTAATAGTCAGTGCTTGCAATTTCTGTTATTATCCTATTAAATGGAGCTGGGAGTTATGAGGATTTATTCTGAGTTAGGAGCTCCCTTGTTATGAAACAGCATCACTTGAAAATATCAATCAATGTCACTCCTCTTGATTCCTTAATCAGCACTTGATTAATAATGTCAGTGCTGGCAATGATTTAATTTTCATTCATGAGCTCAAATTCTTTATTTTATTAACTATTAACATGTTTGGAATGACTGTGACAAGTGCATCATCTGCCACATCCAGTGAAGCTTCTTCTTAATTTATGAGGCAGCATTTCACTGAAATATCTTAAATTTTAGGGGAGAAATTAAAGCCTGACTGCAAATTATCTGAATTTCCAGGCTTAACTATCAGTGTTCTGCACAAAAGGGGTCTCAAGTTGATGTTCTAAAATCTCAGCTCTTGGAGTCTCACCTGTAAATGTTTTGCCCATGAAATTGTGCCTCATGACACAGAGCCCTCAGCTCACGTGTCTCTGAACTGAGGCTCCTGCCCCAGTTTTGGGCGCTGACATTTCCGTGTTCGTGTCTAACACACCAAATATGAATTTCCTGTGGGCGTTCACAAAGCCCCTCATGGTCCTGGAAGGATCTGGAACATCCTCCAAGTGTCACTGCCTCCGTGACAATCCAAAGCCAGCAGGGGATGGAACAATGGAGCCCAGCTTGGAATTGTTGAGTAATTAATGGTATTTGAGCTGCAAACACAGATAAAAACCCCTCACGTTTCTAAACCATTTGGAAATAATTGATATTTTCTTCATTTTTCATACCTGTCTCTCTCTTTTTGTGCAGCTCCCGTGGATTTTCACGGGATTCACCCGAATTTTCAAAGACGAAGTTAATTAATCTGAACTCATCGAACCCAAAGGCAGCTCTCGTGATGGGGATTATTACCTCATCATTCACCAGCTCGATGGCCTCAAGTCTGTCCTGACACGGCCTCACGCCCGTTTTTGTGCGTGGGGAGTGGCAGTGCAAAGCCAGCAGAATTAAATCCCTCCGTGTGAGGGTTGTTCTGTGTGGGACCGGAGGCACGGAGGGCGTTTTGTCCTTGTAAGCACTTTGGGAAATGTATAAAAGCTGCCACCACTCCGAGCCTCTCCATCCACATCCCCTGAGTTATTCGCCTTGGTGAACAGGGTAAGTCCGATTTGACCTCTATCCTTCTCTATCTTTCTTTTTCCCCTTTCCAATTCTTTGATGTTATGGATGGGCAGATTAAAAAACTGTGGGTCTGAGAAAGCTGTTGTAGAATAAAATGTGAATTTTCACCATGCCACTTGGAATAACCATTTCCAGGCATTTTAGGTAAAATGCGTGACTCTAAAATTTAAAAATATCTGAGCGATCATTCCCACCCTGTTGGATTATAAGGGTAAATGTTCTGGTTTGGAAGCTGAGGGCTACTTGGGAAAGGATATGAAACAACAAAAGTTTCTTCTATGTATCTGACATTTCTTAACTTCCTATAGATACATTGCTAGATTTCAGTTGGCCTTAATAAATTTATAAAGAGAAAAAAACCAGATTTGTCACAGTGTAAGTGTCACCAGAGATGACACCAGATGTTTTCATCTGTGTGTGACAACTTGGGCACCTTATGACAGCAAGCAGAGTCTAGAATGGGATTTTTGTGGTCAGATAAGGGTCAGATTTGGAAAGCAACAAACTCTGGGCTCCCACATTTTCCATGGCAAAGCACAGTGGAAATTTCTGGATCTGACACCTTTCTCCTGCTGTGCCCTGCAGCCTCCCAGCACAGAAGGATGTCCTACTCCAGCCAGTCCTGCGGCGTCAGCTGCCCCCAGCCCATCGCCGAGAGCACCAACGAGCCGTGTGTGCAGCAGTGCCCCGACTCCAGAGCCCTGATCCTGCCCCCACCAGTGGTGGTGACCATCCCGGGCCCTGTGCTCAGCACCTGCCCTCAGGAGAGCGTGGTGGGATCGTCGGGCCCAGCCTTGCCGGGGCGTTCCTTCAGTTCCCGAAGCTCACAGGGCTACGGGGGCTCCTTTGGGCTGGGAGGATCTGGGGGTTCTGGGGGCTATTTGGGCTCCTCTGGCTATGGGGGCTCCTTTGGGTCTGGAGGTTATGGGGGCTCATCTGGCTATGGGGGCTCCCAGGGCTATGGGGGTTCCCTTGGATATGGGGGCTCCCGTGGCTATGGGGGTTTCTCAGGCTATGGGGGCTCCCTTGGCTATGGGGGATCCCTTGGCTATGGGGGCTCCCTTGGCCTGGGAAGCTGTGGGGGCTATGGGGGCTCCCAGAGCTATGGGGGCTCCCTTGGATATGGGGGCTCCCTTGGCTATGGCCGTTCCCTGGGTTATGGAGGTGACACTGGCTATGGGGGCTCCCTCGGGGGCTATGGGGGCTCCTTTGGGGGCTATGGGGGCTCCCTGGGGGGCTATGGGGGCTCCCTCGGGGGTTATGGGGGCTCCCTGGGGGGCTATGGGGGCTCCTTTGGCAATTGTGGGAGGTCCTACAGCTCTGGCTTCTCCTCACGGGGCCTGGGCTATTCCCTGCCTGGCTCCCAGAGATGGAGCAGGTCCCGCCGTGGGAGCTGTGGGTTTTTCTAAAGCCCCCCTGACAGTGCCAGCCTCCAGAGGCAGTGCCAGCCCTGGAGCCTGGCCCAGGCCATCGGGACACCGGGCAGAAGCCGATTGAGTGTGCCCAGCAACGCTGGGTGTGCCCAGAGCCCTCCATCCCCTCTCTCTGCCCTGAGCCCTCCATCCCTCGGGCTTCCCTGAGCCCTCCATCCCCTCTCTGTGCCCGGACCCCTCCATCCCTGGCTTGTCCTGGTCCTGAGCTGGTCCCTGCTCCCAGAGCCCGAGTTCTGCATTCCCTGCTGCCCCTGGGATCGCCTGGATTCCCTGCCCTTGGCTGTTGCTGTTCTCTCTGACATTAAACCCCTGTTGGTGTTGCACAAAAGTCTCTCTGGTTTTCATTGGTCCTTGCTTTCCTCTGGGGGGATATTCCCTCTTGTTCTGGAAGGAGATGCCTGGAGTTCCTCGCTTGGCCAAGGCCCTTGGGTCTTTGTCATTTGGGAAAAAGAGGAAAAGAGACAGGAATTGGATGCAGGAAAACTTTATTGTCTCAAGAAGGGCAGGAGAGGCAGGGAGAGGGAGGGTGGGCAGGCCCCAGGCAGGCCGGGTGTCACGGGCTGCAGGAGGCCAGGGCAGCTTGTGCAGAGCTCAGCTTCTCCATGCTGGGCTGAGGCGGCCCCAGGGCTTTGGGGCTGTTGCTGGTGGCTCTAGCAGGACCCGCAGGTGTCCCAGAGCTTCTTGCTGTAGCGGGGCAGGGCGCAAGAGCTGCAGGCGGGAGCAGCGTAGGCTCTGCCAAAGGTGCAGAGGCCCCCCGAGGCCTGGGTGGCGCCGGCGCCGTAGAGGCCGCCCAGCCCCAGGGAGCCGCCAAAGGCCGGAGCTCCGGAGGAGCCCACCACGGCCTGCTGGGGGAAGGAGCTGAGGATGGGGCCGGGGAAGGTGACCACCACGGGCGGTGGCTGGATGAAGGCAGAGGAGTCGGGGCACTGGCGGGCGCACAGCTCGTTGCAGCTCTCAGCGATGGGCTGGGGCACAGCCACGCTGGTCCTGGGGGGGCACAGCTCCGTGCTGGTCCTGGGGGGGCACAGGTCGTAGCAGGACATCTTGGTGTTAGAGAGATGAGGCTGAAAGGAAATTCAGAAAAACCAGGCTTAGAACAGACATGGGGACCTCCCACTCCAGCAGTGGCTTGTTCTCAGACTTGCCACAAACCCTGACTGACCAAAGTCACACAGCCTTGCCCACCCTGCCCAGTGCTGGCCCTGTGCCCTGCAGCCCCCTCAGAGCCCTGGCCCCCACAGCCCCAGACCTCACAATCCCTGCCCCAGTCCCTGTGCCCAGTCTGGCTCTGTCTGCCCTGGCCTAGGGGTCATAGCAGGACATCTTGCTGGGCTCACACTTGGTTTGTGACAGATAGAGGCGTAAACACTATAAAAACTCAGAAGTTGATGACAGAAATTTTCAACATGAGTGAAATCACTGCCTTGTGGTTTATGTTCAGCCTTGACCGTCACGGTGAACACCCACTGAGCACCTTAATAAAAAAATTCCTGTGTAAAACCATCCCCAGAATGACCAGACCTCACAAACTGATCTTTGTTCTGGCCCCACATGGTTGTGTCATTCAGCTTTTGGAAATGCCTACCCTGAAGAACAATATAAAAACCCCAGTCCCATCTCCCATGAATTTCCCCAAAGTTGGGAAGTTGGGAAGATCTGGGGACTCCCAAAGATTTGGGGACTGCCAAATCCCACATTTCCCACTGGTTTCATTAAGAGTAATTCCAGACAGAAAAGGTGTAAAGCTGTTCTAAATCTCAGCATTCCTAAAGGAATCCCCTACAACTGCTCTGGTACAAGCTCTGATTAAAGAAATAGAAAGAAATTCAAAATTCATACTCACTAAGCTCCACAAGGCGAATGAGCTGCGAGAAGTGTCTGGATGGACCCAGGCACTGGAGCTTATATAGAGGATCCCAACATTCCTGAGGCTCGGAATCTTGCTTGCAGTGGGGGTTCTGCCTGAAATAAATTGTTTACCAGCTTTGAGTCACGAAAGTTTGGAGTTTGTGGCAGTTCTGATTTCATTCACATTCTCCTATCGTGTGATGTCGGAGTTTCACCATCCTGATTTCTTTAATCTTGGGTCTTAATTGGCGCTGGCAACTCCTGGCATCATTAGAGTGACCTCACTGGAATTACCATGTTCATTAAGCTGACTCCACATGTTGCTTCTTCCTTTACAACCTTGTCATGAGCTTGTCTGCTCCAAGATTTTGTAAGACTCATCTTTGGCTGACATGGACATTTTTCCTTAACAGCCCTTTAAAATTATCTGATAAATTAATTAGAAGCAGAAACCAGCTGATTCCAGAAGTACCCAGGAATAAATGTGTTTTCCACCCTTAATTAAAGAGACCTTGTTGGTCTGAGATGGATTTGAGGGGTCATGAATATCTGCTGAGATCATCCAGGACACTCAGCAATTCCCCAATAATTTTCCATTGAGAGGAAGGTTTGGAATCAATCCCAGATAAAAATCACTTTGTTTAACTAGAAAGGTTTTAGTGGGAAATGAAATTCAGTTTTAAAGGGGTCAATGGTGCTGAAAGTTCCCATATCAAGTCCTGTGATTCCAGTTTTGAGGAAAAATCAAGAGGCAGATCAAGGTTTTTCTTTAATGTCGCAGGTGCAATCTCTTATCAAGAGTGTTCTGGCCCTTCTTGAGAAAAATACTTTGTAATGATTTCACAAACATCCATTATCTGCTGTTCAACCCAGCTAATGTTCGGTGTTGTATGACATGAGAGATTTAGACATTTCACTCTTACACAACCCCAGCTGCTTTAATATGCAGGAAACAAGGTGGTGCCTGCCATTACTTTAATGAAATCATTATTTGTGCC
The DNA here is from genome assembly GCF_022539315.1 of Serinus canaria. Lineage (NCBI taxonomy): Eukaryota > Metazoa > Chordata > Aves > Passeriformes > Fringillidae > Serinus > Serinus canaria. Next base: position 13,130,393 of record NC_066338.1, read on the forward strand.
ATTGGAAGTCAAGGGTTAATGATTAATGCAGATCTTCTTTTCCTTCTTTAAAAAAACATCCTTTTCATTTCCATGGTTGAATCCTCTGTGAGTTTAAGATTCCACTTTTGCTGTGCTTGCCTTATTTCAATCTATATTTTCAATTTAAAAATAAATATTTGTGGTTATATACCTTTTTTTGGTGATTTTTCAGAGCACAACTTTTAGTTTTTCACCTGTATCCAGTGCATTTTACAGACCCTTCTGGTAACTCCTGAGAAATCCCCCCAGAGATCTGCTCTGAATTCCTACACTGAAGATTGGTTGTTGTGGTCCAGGTTCCCACCAATGTTTTCATTTTCTCTGCAGGTGAAAAAGGATTTGGGTTTAGGTTTGTGTTTTGTTTGTTGCCCCAACAAATTTCCCTGTATTTGCTGCAGGGGAAGGACAAAAATGATTCTCCAAGCCCAGAAAGGCTTGGAGTGGTTCCCATCTCCCAGCCTGGGGTGGATTTCCTTGCCTTGATTTATATTTTACAAAAATCTGACAGTCAGAGCAAGTTGTGCCTCATCCCTGGCACAAACTCTCTTCAAACCCAACCCCTTGATTTCTCCTGGGCTGCATCAAAACCGCTGTGGGCACCAGGGGAGATCTGCCCTGCTCAGGTGAGACCTCACCTGCAGAGCTGCCCTGGATTCCAGCCCAGGGAGGACCTGGAGCTGCTGGGGAGAGCCCAGAGGAGGCTCCAGGATGGGATCCGAGGGATGGAGCAGCTCTGCTGGGAGGGAAGGCTGAGAGAACTGGAATTATTCTGTTTGGAGAAGGGGAAGCTCTGAGCTGACCTCATTGTGGCCTTGCAGGACCTGAAGGGGCGGCAAGAAACACAGGGAGAGACAATTCCCGAGGGATGGAGTTGCAGGACAAGGGGAAATGGGTTCAGACTGACAGGGAGGAGGTTTAGATGCGATTTTGGGGATAAATTCCCCCCTGTGAGCGTGAGGATGCCCTGGCACAGGATATTCCATGGCTGTCCCATCCCTGGCAGTGTCCAAGGTCAGGCTGGGCAGGGCTTGCAGCAACCTGGGGTGGTGGAAGGTGTCCCTGCCCATGGCAGGGTGTGGAACGAGATGATTTTAAGATCCCTTCCCACCTAAACCATTCCATGATTCTGTGATTGCCTCTCTCCACTTTGGATTTAAAACACCCCGATTTCAGCGCTCTCTGGACTACAAAATTTATTTGTAGGGTTTCTGTGAGGAAAAAAACAAACATCTAGGAGCAGATTTTCTGAGCAACAAGGGCTGTGAGAGCCCTTGGGAAGAACCCAGCCATGATCCCTGCTCCCTGTTTTGTTGTTTTGGAGTCCTTGCACGTCCCAGGGCTGAGTAACAGCGCCCAAAGCAGGGAGGAGCTGCCAGGCAAATCAGTCCTGATCAGATCCTTCGTAGCCGCTGGGTTTGGCCAGGCCCTGCCCTGCCCTGCCCTGCTCTGCTCTTACTTTCCCTTTTGTGTCATCCAGGGCAGGCTGATCCTCTCAGAGTGGCTCCAGCACGCCCAGGCCCTCTCCAGTTGCTCTCCAGAGATTTAAGCAAGCAGAAATGGTCAAGTTGAATAGCTCTGTTATGAGCAGGTAAGACCTCTAGTGAGTATTCAGCATCATTTAAAATAAAAAAAATGATAAAACCACAAAAATTCGATGCGTAAAAGATTTATTGAAGGAACAACTTGAATAAATCACATGGAGCACAAAGGAAAACATGGGGAAACAGCAGGAACATAGAGAATCGAAATAATAAAGCCAGATTTTTAACTCATGCAGTTGTCAAGAAGTGGAGCTAAAAAAATGCAGATATGACATGGGGTTGATATAACCGAAATAAAGAATAAAGAACAAAGATAAGGAAAGAGCAAATGACATTGTTATCCATAATAAATTCACAAAACAGAACATTAAGGATTAGATCTTAAAACTGGAGACAAAGTAAAATAGTCAACATAAGAAAAGTTTTGAAGGAAAGAGTAGTGGCAGCAACAATTCTAATGAATGAGATCAATATTAAACCATTGCTGACATATTAAAAAGGCTCTGGGATGAATCTAGCAGGAACCACAGGTGTCCCAGAGCTTCTTGCTGTAGCGGGGCAGGGCGCAAGGGCTGCAGGCGGGAGCAGCGTAGGCTCTGCCAAAGGTGCAGAGGCCCCCCGAGGCCTGGGTGGCGCCGGCGCCGTAGAGGCCGCCCAGCCCCAGGGAGCCGCCAAAGGCCGGTGCTCCGGAGGAGCCCACCACGGCCTGCTGGGGGAAGGAGCTGAGGATGGGGCCGGGGAAGGTGACCACCACGGGCGGTGGCTGGATGAAGGCAGAGGAGTCGGGGCACTGGCGGGCGCACAGCTCGTTGCAGCTCTCAGCGATGGGCTGGGGCACAGCCACGCTGGTCCTGGGGGGGCACAGCTCCGTGCTGGTTCTGGGGGGGCACAGGTCGTAGCAGGACATCTTGGTGTGGGATCTGAGGGTGCTCTGCAAGAGAGGGCAACCATGGCAGGAGAGCAGACCAGGGCAGCACTTAACCACCAGGCCAAGGTGCCAGAGAGCCACGAGCAGCAGCACTGGCACACTTACCCTTGTTCCTGTGGAGGAGAAGGTGGCCAGGGCAGTGCTTGGTCCAGTCTGGCCCTGGCAGGGCTTTTATAGGAGCCCCGGCATTGCTCAGCTCCACTCTGGCCAATCAGTAGCCCATGCCTGGGTGCAATCACTGCTATCAAGTCCCTCACGTGGCAGGAAGGACAAGATGGCTTGGGCAGCGGAATGTGCTGGGTTGGCACCTGGGGGATGCTGACTCAGGGAGGGGCAGGGGCTGCACAGCCCTGGTGTCAGCAGCAGCAGCAGCAGGGAGTGTCCCCTGTGCAGATTGGCCAGGCAGGAGCTGAGCAATTCTGGAGCTGCTATAAAAGCCCTGCCAGGGCCAGAGTGGACTAAGCACTGCCCTGGCCACCTTCTCCTCGTCACGAACAAGGGTAAGTGTGCCAGAGCTTCTGCTCATGGCTCCCTGCTTCAGACCTGGCCCCTGTGGCTCGGGTGCTTCCTTGGGCTGCTCTCCTGCCATGGCTGCCCTGTCTTGCAGAGCACCCTCGGATCCCACTGCACGATGTCCTGCTACGACCTGTGCCCACCCAGGACCAGCACGGAGCTGTGTCCCCCCAGGACCAGCGTGGCTGTGCCCCAGCCCATCGCTGAGAGCTGCAACGAGCTGTGCGCCCGCCAGTGCCCCGACTCCTCTGCCTTCATCCAGCCACCGCCCGTGGTGGTCACCTTCCCCGGCCCCATCCTCAGCTCCTTCCCCCAGCAGGCCGTGGTGGGCTCCTCCGGAGCTCCGGCCTTTGGCGGCTCCCTGGGGCTGGGCGGCCTCTACGGCGCCGGCGCCACCCAGGCCTCGGGGGGCCTCTGCACCTTTGGCAGAGCCTACGCTGCTCCCGCCTGCAGCCCTTGCGCCCTGCCCCGCTACAGCAAGAAGCTCTGGGACACCTGCGGGCCCTGCTAGAGCCACCAGCAGCAGCCCCAAAGGCCCTGGGGCCGCCTCAGCCCAGCGTGGAGAAGCTGAGCTCTGCACTAGCTGCCCTGGCCTCCTGCAGCCCGTAACACCCGGCCTGCCTGGGGCCTGCCCTCCCTCCCTCTCCCTGCCTCTCCTGCCCTTCTTGGTTCAATAAAGTTTTCCTGCATCCAATTCCTGTCTCTCTGCCTCTTTTGCCATCACCAGGAAGTCTGTGGGCATCGGGGAATCCTCAGACTGCGAGGGGAAATGGTGTTGCTGGTATTTCCAGGGGCAATGGAAGGTGGAAGGGGAGGGGGAATGGAAAAGAGATGATGGACAGACAAAAGTGATGTGGACAAGAAAATGAAAACAAAATGGACACTGAATTAAAAGCTAGAGATTATTGGGAAGGTGTTGGGTTAGGAGAAGAAGGAGAAAGACGAGAAGGCATGAGACAGGGAAGGAGAGTAAGATAAGAAGAGTGGAAGGAGGAAGGAAATAGAAGGGAAGAGATGTGAGAACAAGACAAGGAAGTAGAAGAAGGAAAGAGGAAAGAAGATGAGAAACAGGGAGTGGGAGAAATATAAAGAAGATAGACTGTCATAGCAGGGGAACCAGAAGGAGTCGATGAAAAGGAAATTTTATATAAAGGGAAAAGTGAGGGGGAAGGCTCTCACTGATTTCTGTCCCAGGTCCTTTAGCAAAACGATGGTGGCACTGAGGGGCTGGAGCTCTGGTAGCCTTTGCCCCAGAAAGGCTCCCATCTCCATTACCAACTCCCCTCTTTGCCAACACAACTGCACGTGTGTAATAGATCCTGGTCTCATGGCCGGCAAGCAGGAGGATGTGTCTGACTTCAGGCAGAGTGCTTGGAGCTCTTTGTCCTTGTCCTTCTTCTTCTTCTCCTTCTTCTCCTTCTTCTCCTCCTCCTTCTGTTTCTTGTTCTGTCCCTCATTCTCCTCCTCCTAGTTCTTTCTCTCCCAACATCTCCAGTTCCCAAAGTTCTCTTTTTTATCTCTCCACTTCCCCTTTGATTCCATTTTGATCTCAACTTCCGATGACCCACTACTTTTTCTGTATAACCTTCCCATTCCTCTTAGATTTTCCAGTCCCTTGTGGACTTCCCAGCATCACCAATTCCCTTCCCACTCTTCGAACTCCCCCATTCCCAGGGGTATCCATGACTCCAGAAAAGGAGGCAAAGAGACAGGAATTGGATGCAGGAAAACTTTATTGTACCACGAAGGGCAGGAGAGGCAGGGAGAGGAAGGGAGGGCAGGCCCCAGGCAGGCCGGGTGTCACGGGTTGCAGGAGGCCAGGGCAGCTTGTGCAGAGCTCAGCTTCTCCATGCTGGGCTGAGGCGGCCCCAGGGCCTTTGGGGCTGTTGCTGGTGGCTCTAGCAGGGCCCGCAGGTGTCCCAGAGCTTCTTGCTGTAGCGGGGCAGGGCGCAAGGGCTGCAGGCGGGAGCAGCGTAGGCTCTGCCAAAGGTGCAGAGGCCCCCCGAGGCCTGGGTGGCGCCAGCGCCGTAGAGGCCGCCCAGCCCCAGGGAGCCGCCAAAGGCCGGTAGCTCCGGAGGAGCCCACCACGGCCTGCTGGGGGAAGGAGCTGAGGATGGGGCCGGGGAAGGTGACCACCACGGGCGGTGGCTGGATGAAGGCAGAGGAGTCGGGGCACTGGCGGGCGCACAGCTCGTTGCAGCTCTCAGCGATGGGCTGGGGCACAGCCACGCTGGTCCTGGGGGGGCACAGCTCCGTGCTGGTCCTGGGGGGGCACAGGTCGTAGCAGGACATCGTGCAGTGGGATCCGAGGGTGCTCTGCAAGAGAGGGCAGCCATGGCAGGAGAGCAGACCAGGGCAGAGCCCAAGCCACCGGAGTCACGGCTGGAGCAGGGAGTCATGAGCAGAAGCTCTGGCACACTTACCCTTGTTCGTGACGAGGAGAAGGTGGCCAGGGAAGTGCTTGGTCCAGTCTGACCCTGGCAGGGCTTTTATAGGACCCCCGCCATTGCTCAGCTCCAGCCTGGCCAATCTGCACAGGGGACACTCCCTGCTGCTGCTGCTGCTGCTGCTGACACCAGAGTTTTGCAGCCCCTGCCCCTCCCTGAGTCAGCATCCCCCAGGTGTCATCCCGCTGCCCAAGTGATCTTGTCCTTCCTGCCACGTTTGCGACTTGATAGCAGTGATTGCACCCAGGCATGGGCTACTGATTGGCCAGGCTGGAGCTGAGCAATGCCGGGGCTGCTATAAAAGCCCTTCCAGGGCCAGAGTGGACCAAGCACTGTCCTGGCCACCTTCTCCTCCTCAGGAACAAGGGTAAGTGTGCCAGAGCTTTTGCTCATGGCTCCCTGGCACCTTGGCCTGGTGGTTAAGTGCTGCCCTGAGCTGCTCTCCTGCCATGGCTGCCCTCTCTTGCAGAGCACCCTCGGATCCCACTGCAAGATGTCCTGCTACGACCTGTGCCCCCCCAGGACCAGCACGGAGCTGTGCCCCCCCAGGACCAGCGTGGCTGTGCCCCAGCCCATCGCTGAGAGCTGCAACGAGCTGTGCGCCCGCCAGTGCCCCGACTCCTCTGCCTTCATCCAGCCACCGCCCGTGGTGGTCACCTTCCCCGGCCCCATCCTCAGCTCCTTCCCCCAGCAGGCCGTGGTGGGCTCCTCCGGAGCTCCGGCTTTTGGCGGCTCCCTGGGGCTGGGCGGCCTCTATGGCGCTGGCGCCACCCAGGCCTCGGGGGGCCTCTGCACCTTTGGCAGAGCCTACGCTGCTCCCGCCTGCAGCCCTTGCGCCCTGCCCCGCTACAGCAAGAAGCTCTGGGACACCTGCGGGCCCTGCTAGAGCCACCAGTAGCAGCCCCAAAGCCCCTGGGGCCGCCTCAGCCCAGCGTGGAGAAGCTGAGCTCTGCACAAGCTGCCCTGGCCTCCTGCAGCCCGTAACACCCGGCCTGCCTGGGGCCTGCCCTCCCTCCCTCTCCCTGCCTCTCGTGCTCTTCTTGGTTCAATAAAGTTTTCCTGCATCCAATTCCTGCCTCTTTGCCTCCTTTTCTGGAGTCATGGATACCCCTTGGAATGGGGGAGTTCGAAGAGTGGGAAGGGAATTGGTGATGCTGGGAAGTCCACAAAGAGTGGAAAACCTAAGAGGAATGGAGAGGATATACAGAAAATGTAGTGGGTCATCGGATATTGAATTTGAGGTCAAAATGAAATCAAAGTGGAAGTGGAGGGATAAAAAAGAGAACTTTAGGAACTGGAGGTGTTAGGAGAGAAAGAACTAGGAGGAGGAGAATTAGATACAAGAGAAGAAACAGAGGCAGGAGGAGAAGAAGGAGAAGAAGAAGGACAAGGACAAGGACAAGGAGCTCCAAGCACTCTGCCTGAAGTCAGACACATCCTCCTGCCTGCCAGCCATGTGACCAGGATCTATTACACACGTGCAGTTGTGTTGGCAAAGAGGGGAGTTGGTAATGGAGATGGGAGCCTTTCTGGGGCAAAGGCTACCAGAGCTCCAGCCCCTCAGTGCCACAATAGTTTTGCTAAAGGCCTGGGACAGAAATCAGGGAGAGACTTCCCCCTCACTCTTCCCTTGACATCAAAGTTCCTTGTCATCAACTCCTTCTGCTTCCCCTGCTACGTCTTAGTCTATCTTCTTTATATTTCTCCCACTCCCTGTTTCCCATCTTCTCTTTCCTCTTCTCCATCTTCTACTTCCTTTTGTCTTGCTTCTTCACATTCTCTTTCCTCTTCCTATTTTCCATTCCCTCCTTCCTCTTGTCCTCTTCATCTTACTCCTCCTTCCCCTGCTCCTTCTTGTCCTTCTCGTCTTTCACGTTCTTCACCAAACCCAACCCCTTCCCAATATTCTCTAGCTTTTAATTCAGTGTCCATTTTGTTTTCATTTTCTAGTCCACATTACTGTGTCTGTCCAGCATCTCCTTTCCTTTCCCCTTCCCCATCCATCTTCCATTGCCCCTGGCAATCCCAGCAAAATCATTTCCCCTCCCATTCTTGTGACTCCCCGATGCCCACAGACTTCCTGGTGATGGCAAAGAGGCAGAGAGACAGGAATTGGATGCAGGAAAACTTTATTGAACCAAGAAGGGCAGGAGAGGCAGGGAGAGGGAGGGAGGGCAGGCCCCAGGCAGGCCGGGTGTCATGGGCTGCAGGAGGCCAGGGCAGCTTGTGCAGAGCTCAGCTTCTCCATGCTGGGCTGAGGCGCCCCATGGCCTTTGGGGGCTGTTGCTGGTGGCTCTAGCAGGGCCCGCAGGTGTCCCCAGAGCTTCTTGCTGTAGCGGGGCAGGGCGCAAGGGCTGCAGGCGGGAGCAGCGTAGGCTCTGCCAAAGGTGCAGAGCCCCCCGAGGCCTGGTGGCGCCAGGCCGTAGAGGCCGCCCAGCCCC
>NC_066338.1:13138783-13233971 GCF_022539315.1 Serinus canaria
GGCAAAAGAGGCAAAAGACAGGAATTGGATGCAGGAAAACTTTATTGTCCCAAGAAATGCAGGAGAGGCAGGGAAAGGGAGGGAGGGCAGGCCCCAGGCAGGCCGGGTGTCACGGGCTGCAGGAGGCCAGGGCAGCTTGTGCAGAGCTCAGCTTCTCCATGCTGGGCTGAGGCGGCCCCAGGGGCTTTGGGGCTGTTGCTGGTGGCTCTAGCAGGGCCCGCAGGTGTCCCAGAGCTTCTTGCTGTAGCGGGGCAGGGCGCAAGGGCTGCAGGTGGGAGCAGCGTAGGCTCTGCCAAAGGTGCAGAGGCCCCCCGAGGCCTGGGTGGCGCCGGCGCGTAGAGGCCGCCCAGCCCCAGGTAGCCGCCAAAGGCCGGTGCTCCGGAGGAGCCCACCACGGCCTGCTGGGGGAAGGAGCTGAGGATGGGGCCGGGGAAGGTGACCACCACGGGCGGTGGCTGGATGAAGGCAGAGGAGTCGGGGCACTGGCGGGCGCACAGCTCGTTGCAGCTCTCAGCGATGGGCTGGGGCACAGCCACGCTGGTCCTGGGGGGGCACAGCTCCGTGCTGGTCCTGGGGGGGCACAGGTCGTAGCAGGACATCTTGCAGTGGGATCCGAGGGTGCTCTGCAAGAGAGGGCAGCAATGACAGGAGAGCAGTCCAGGGCAGCGCTCGAGCCACAGGGGCCGGGGCTGGAGCAGGGAGCTGTGAGCAGAAGCTCTGGCACACTTACCCTTGTTCCTGAGGAGGAGAAGGTGGCCAGGGCAGTGCTTGGTCCAGTCTGGCTCAGGCAGGGCTTTTATAGCAGCCCTGGCATTGCTCAGCTCCACTCTGGCCAATCTGCACAGGGGACACTCCCTGCTGCTGCTGCTGCTGCTGCTGCTGACACCAGGGCTGTGCAGCCCCTGCCCCTCCCTGAGTCAGCATCCCCCAAGTGCCAGCCCAGCACATCCCGCTGCCCAAGTGATCTTGTCCTTCCTGCCATGTTAGATCCTTGATAGCCTGCAAGGGCAGCAAGGAATGGGATCCAGGAACACCTTTAATGGTCCAAAGGGGTGGAGTTGGTGTTGTGTCAGACTAGGACTGATGCTGATCTCTTTGCCTTATGAACATCATGCCTGACAGGAGAAATTTTTCAACCCAGCCTTGTGGTACCCTCTGGGCAGTGATGGCAAATAGATGGGGTCTGGTTCTATTGGGCTCTTCTGTGATGCACAGATTCATTCCAGGTGATGTCTTCTACCATTCTTGCCCCACACAGTCCAGTCCCTGACAGGTGTTCCTGGAATCAATTCCTGGGTACCACCCAGGCTATCAAAATATGACATGGCAGGAAGGAGAAAATCACTTGGGCAGTGAGATGTGCTGGGCTGGCACCTGGGGGATGCTGACTCAGGGAGGGGCAGGGGCTGCACAGCCCTGGTGTCAGCAGCAGCAGCAGCAGCAGCAGCAGCAGGGAGTGTCCCCTGTGCAGATTGGCCAGGCTGGAGCTGAGCAATGCCGGGGCTCCTATAAAAGCCATGCCTGAGCCAGACTGGACCAAGCACTGCCCTGGCCACCTTCTCCTCCTCTGGAACAAGGGTAAGTGTGCCAGAGCTTCTGCTCACAGCTCCCTGCTCCTGCCCTGGCCCCTTTTGCTCGGGTTCTGCCCTGGTCTGCTCTCCTGCCATAGCTGCCCTCTCTTGCAGAGCACCCTCGGAACCCACTCCAAGATGTCCTGCTACGACCTGTGCCCCCCCAGAACCAGCACGGAGCTGTGTCCCCCCAGGACCAGCGTGGCTGTGCCCCAGCCCATCGCTGAGAGCTGCAACGAGCTGTGCGCCCGCCAGTGCCCCGACTCCTCTGCCTTCATCCAGCCACCGCCCGTGGTGGTCACCTTCCCCGGCCCCATCCTCAGCTCCTTCCCCCAGCAGGCCGTGGTGGGCTCCTCCGGAGCACCGGCCTTTGGCGGCTCCCTGGGGCTGGGCGGCCTCTACGGCGCCGGCGCCACCCAGGCCTCGGGGGGCCTCTGCACCTTTGGCAGAGCCTACGCTGCTCCCGCCTGCAGCCCTTGCGCCCTGCCCCGCTACAGCAAGAAGCTCTGGGACACCTGCGGGCCCTGCTAGAGCCACCAGCAACAGCCCCAAAGCCCCTGGGGCCGCCTCAGCCCAGCATGGAGAAGCTGAGCTCTGCACAAGCTGCCCTGGCCTCCTGCAGCCCGTGACACCCGGCCTGCCTGGGGCCTGCCCTCCCTCCCTCTCCCTGCCTCTCCTGCCCTTCTTGGGACAATAAAGTTTTCCTGCATCCAATTCTTGTCTCTTTGCCTCCTTTTCTGGAGTCATTGATATCCCTGGGAATGGGGGAGTTCCAAGAGTGGGAAGAGAATTGGTGATGCTGGGAAGTCCACAGGGAATGGAAAATCTAAGAGGAATGGGAATGGTATGCAGAAAATGCAGTAGGTCATCAGAAGTTGAAGTTGAGATCAAAATGAAATCAAAGTGAAAGTGGAGGGATAAAAAAGAGAACTTTAGGAACTGGAGGTGTTAGGAGAAAAAGAACTAGGAGGAGGAGAATTAGGGACAGGACCAGAAACAGAGGCAGGAGGAGAAGAAGGAGAAGGAGGAGAAGGACAAGGGCAAGGAGCTTCAAGCACTCTGCCTGAAGTCAGACACATCCCCTGGCTTGCCGGCCATGAGACCAGGATCTATTACACATGTGCAGTTGTTTTGGCAAAGAGTAGAGTCGGTAATGGAGATGGGAGCCATTCTGGGGCACCGGCTACCAGAGCTCCAGCCCCTCAGTGCCACCATGGCTTTGCTAAAGGACCTGGGACAGAAATCAGGGAGACACTTCCCCCTCACTCTTCCCTTGACATCAAAGTTCCTTGTCATCAACTCCTTCTGCTTCCCTGCTTTGTCTTAGTCTATCGTCTTTATATTTCTCCCACTCCCTGTTTCCATCTTGCCTTTCCTATTCTCCTTCTTCTACTTCCTTTGTCTTTCTTCTTCACATTCTCTTTCCACTTCCTATTCTCCATTCCCTCTTCCACTTGTCCTTCTCTTCATCTTACTCCTCCTTCCTCTTCTCCTTCTTGTTCTTCTCATCCGTCACTTTCTTCTCCTAAACCAAACCCTTCCCAATATTCTCTATCTGTTAAGTCAGTGTCCATTTTGTTTTCATTTTCTTGACCACATGACAGTCCTCTGTCCCTCATCTCCTTTCCTTTCCACTTCTCCATCCATCTTCCATTGCCCCTGGCAATCCCAGCAAAATCATTTCCCCTCTCTATCTTGTGACTCCCCCATGCCCACAGACTTCCTGGTTTTGGCAAAAGAGGCAAAGAGACAGGAATTGGATGCAGGAAATCTTTATTGAACCAAGAAATGCAGGAGAGGCAGGGAGAGGGAGGGTGGGCAGGCCCCAGGCAGGCCGGGTGTCACGGGCTGCAGGAGGCCAGGGCAGCTAGTGCAGAGCTCAGCTTCTCCACGCTGGGCTGAGGCGGCCCCAGGGGCTTTGGGGCTGCTGCTGGTGGCTCTAGCAGGGCCCGCAGGTGTCCCAGAGCTTCTTGCTGTAGCGGGGCAGGGCGCAAGGGCTGCAGGCGGGAGCAGCGTAGGCTCTGCCAAAGGTGCAGAGGCCCCCCGAGGCCTGGGTGGCGCCGGCGCCGTAGAGGCCGCCCAGCCCCAGGGAGCCGCCAAAGGCCGGTGCTCCGGAGGAGCCCACCACGGCCTGCTGGGGGAAGGAGCTGAGGATGGGGCCGGGGAAGGTGACCACCACGGGCGGTGGCTGGATGAAGGCAGAGGAGTCGGGGCACTGGCGGGCGCACAGCTCGTTGCAGCTCTCAGCGATGGGCTGGGGCACAGCCACGCTGGTCCTGGGGGGGCACAGCTCCGTGCTGGTCCTGGGGGGGCACAGGTCGTAGCAGGACATCTTGCAGTGGGATCCGAGGGTGCTCTGCAAGAGAGGGCAGCCATGGCAGGAGAGCAGACCAGGGCAGAGCCCGAGCCACAGGGGCTGGTGCTGGAGCAGGGAGCTGTGAGCAGAAGCTCTGGCACACTTACCCTTGTTCCTGAGGAGGAGAAGGTGGCCAGGGCAGTGCTTGGTCCGCTCTAGCTCAGACAGGGCTTTTATAGCAGCCCCGGCATTGCTCAGCTCCACTCTGGCCAATCTGCACAGGGGACACTCCCTGCTGCTGCTGCTGCTGCTGACACCAGGGCTGTGCAGCCCCTGCCCCTCCCTGAGTCAGCATCCCCCAGGTGCCAGCCCAGCACATCCCGCTGCCCAAGTGATCTTGTCCTTCCTGCCACATCAGATCCTTCTTAAATGATATGGCACCCAGGAATGGGATCCAGGAACACCTTTTATGGTCCAAAGAGGTGGGGTTGGGGTGGAATCAGACCTCGCCAGATGTAGATCTCTCCTCTTTGCCCTACGAAGATCAGGCCTGACAGAGAGAATTTTTGACCCAGCCTTGTGGTACCCCCTGGGCACTGACGGCAAACAGATGGGGTCTGCTTCTCTTGGGATCTTCTGTGATGCACAGATTCAGTCCATGTGAAGTCTTCTGCCACTCTTGCTCCACACACTCCAGCCCCTAACAGGTGTTCCTGGAATCTTCTCTTGGTTGCCACCCAGGCTATCAAAATATGACATGGCAGGAAGGACAAGATGGCTTGAGCAGTGGGATGTGCTGGGCTGGCACCTGGGGGATGCTGACTCAGGGAGGGGCAGGGGCTGCACAGCCCTGGTGTCAGCAGCAGCAGCAGCAGCAGGGAGTGTCCCCTGAGCAGATTGGCCTGGGTGGAGCTGAGCAATGCCGGGGCTGCTATAAAAGCCCTGCCAAGGCAAGACTGGACCAAGCACTGCCCTGGCCACCTTCTCCTCCTCAGGAACAAGGGTAAGTGTGCCAGAGCTTCTGATCATGGCTCCCTGGTCCGGCCCCGGCCCCTGTGGCTTGGGCTCAGCCCTGGTCTGCTCTCCTGCCATGGCTGCCCTCTCTTGCAGAGCACCCTCAGATCCCACTGCACGATGTCCTGCTACGACCTGTGCCCCCCCAGGACCAGCACGGAGCTGTGTCCCCCCAGGACCAGCGTGGCTGTGCCCCAGCCCATCGCTGAGAGCTGCAACGAGCTGTGCGCCCGCCAGTGCCCCGACTCCTCTGCCTTCATCCAGCCACCGCCCGTGGTGGTCACCTTCCCGGCCCCATCCTCAGCTCCTTCCCCCAGCAGGCCGTGGTGGGCTCCTCCGGAGCACCGGCCTTTGGCGGCTCCCTGGGGCTGGGCGGCCTCTACGGCGCCGGCGCCACCCAGGCCTCGGGGGGCCTCTGCACCTTTGGCAGAGCCTACGCTGCTCCCGCCTGCAGCCCTTGCGCCCTGCCCCGCTACAGCAAGAAGCTCTGGGACACCTGCGGGCCCTGCTAGAGCCACCAGCAACAGCCCCAAAGCCCCTGGGGCCGCCTCAGCCCAGCATGGAGAAGCTGAGCTCTGCACAAGCTGCCCTGGCCTCCTGCAGCCCGTGACACCCGGCCTGCCTGGGGCCTGCCCTCCCTCCCTCTCCCTGCCTCTCCTGCCCTTCTTGGTTCAATAAAGCTTTCCTGCATCCAATTCCTGTCTCTTTACCTCTTTTCACAAGAAATTAAGAACCTTGGGAGTGGGGAATTCTGGGAGTGGGTGGGGAAATGGTGTTCACAGGAAAACTGAAAATGGAAGGGGACAGTAACAGTAAAATAGAATTGGGAATGTTACACTGGAGTTTGAAGTGAGAAGAAAATGCCATCAAATTGGATGTGGATGGACATGAAGGGGAGAAGTGGGAATGTTTCACAGAAGGATAAAAGGAAGTTCAAGGACAAGGACAAAGACCAGAGCAAGGACAAGGAGCTCTGAGTAATCTGCCTTAAAACAGAAAAATCCCCTGCTTCAAATCCGCAATACCAGGGTCATTTACAGACCTGCTGCCGTGCTGGCGATGAGTAGGATTGTCCCCACAGCTGGGACAATACCGGGCAAAGGCTGTAAAAGCTCCAGTACCTCTATATCAAACTCACCTTTGACTAAAGGGCCAGGGACAAAAATCAGAGAGGAACTAGCCCATCACAATGCCCAATACGTTAGATTTCCCTGTCATCAAATGCTTCTCTCTATATTTCCGTTTCTCTTTCTCTTTCTCATTCTCTTTCTCATTCTCTTTCTCTTTCTCTCATGCTCTTTATCTTTCTCTTGATCTTGCTCTTGCTCTTGCTCTTGCTCACAATATCACTCTTGCTTTTTCTTGTATTTCTTTATCACCCATTTTCTCTTTTTCGTTTCCTGTTCTCCGTCTCCTTCTCCTTTTCATGTTCCCTCTACGCCAAACCCACTCCACAATACTTTATCTACAGATTCCCTTTCCCCTTTGTATTAATATTCTCCTCCACGTCACCATCCTCTGTCCTCTTCCTTTTAACTTTTTCCATCCTCTTCCTTATCCATTTACCACAGCCCCAACAATCCCCCAACAGCAATTCCCTTCCCACTTTTGGAATTCTCCCATTCCCAGGGGTATTTATAACTCAAGAAAAGAAGGAAAATAGAGAGAATTTTGATGCAGGAAAACTTTATTGAACCAAGAAGGGCAGGAGAGGCAGGGAGAGGGAGGGTGGGCAGGCCCCAGGCAGGCCGGGTGTCACGGGCTGCAGGAGGCCAGGGCAGCTTGTGCAGAGCTCAGCTTCTCCATGCTGGGCTGAGGCGGCCCCAGGGGCTTTGGGGCTGTTGCTGGTGGCTCTAGCAGGGCCCGCAGGTGTCCCAGAGCTTCTTGCTGTAGCGGGGCAGGGCGCAAGGGCTGCAGGCGGGAGCAGCGTAGGCTCTGCCAAAGGTGCAGAGGCCCCCCGAGGCCTGGGTGGCGCCGGCGCCGTAGAGGCCGCCCAGCCCCAGGGAGCCGCCAAAGGCCGGAGCTCCGGAGGAGCCCACCACGGCCTGCTGGGGAAGGAGCTGAGGATGGGGCCGGGGAAGGTGACCACCACGGGCGGTGGCTGGATGAAGGCAGAGGAGTCGGGGCACTGGCGGGCACACAGCTCGTTGCAGCTCTCAGCGATGGGCTGGGGCACAGCCACGCTGGTCCTGGGGGACACAGCTCCGTGCTGGTTCTGGGGGGGCACAGGTCGTAGCAGGACATCTTGCAGTGGGATCCGAGGGTGCTCTGCAAGTGAGGGCAGCATGGCAGGAGAGCAGACCAGGGCAGAGCCCGAGCCACAGGGGCTGGTGCTGGAGCAGGGAGCTGTGAGCAGCAGCTCTGGCACACTTACCCTTGATCCTGAGAAGGAGAAGGTGGCCAGGGCAGTGCTTGGTCCAGTCTCACCCTGGCAGGGCTTTTATAGGAGCCCCGCATTGCTCAGCTCCAGCCTGGCCAATCTGCGCAGGGGACACTCCCTGCTGCTGCTGCTGCTGCTGCTGCTGCTGCTGACACCAGGGCTGTGCAGCCCCTGCCCCTCCCTGAGTCAGCATCCCCCAGGTGCCAGCCCAGCACATCCCGCTGCCCAAGTGATCTTGTCCTTCCTGCCATGTCATATTTTGATAGCCTGGGTGGCACCCAGGAATGGATTCCAGGAACAACTGTTAGGGGCTGGAGTGTGTAGAGAAAGAGTGGCAGAAGACTTCACTATGGACTGAATATGTTCATCACAGAAGACTCCAAGAGAAGCAGATCCCATCTGTTTGCCGTCAGTGCCCAGGGGGTACTACAAGGCTGGGCTCAAAAATTTCTCCTGTCAGGCCTGATCTTTGTAGGGCAAAGAGCAATGATGTCCATATGGCCCGGACTGATTGCAGCCCAACTCCACCCCTTTAAACCATTAAAGGTGTTCCTGGATCCCATTCCTGCGTGCCACTCTATTTATCAAGGATCTGACATGGCAGGAAGGACAAGATCGCTTGGGCAGCGGGATGTGCTGGGCTGGCACCTGGGGGATGCTGACTCAGGGAGGGGCAGGGGCTGCACAGCCCTGGTGTCAGCAGCAGCAGCAGCAGCAGCAGCAGCAGCTGGAGCAGCAGGGAGTGTCCCCTGTGCAGATTGGCCAGAGTGGAGCTGAGCAATGCCAGGGTTGCTATAAAAGCCCTGCCTGAGCCAGACTGGACCAAGCACTGCCCTGGCCACCTTCTCCTCCTCAGGAACAAGGGTAAGTGTGCCAGAGCTTCGGCCCAAGGCTCTCTGCTCTAGCACCAGCTCCTGTGGCTCTGGCTCTGCCCTGGTCTGCTCTCCTGCCATGGCTGCCCTCTCTTGCAGAGCACCCTCAGATCCCACACCAAGATGTCCTGCTACGACCTGTGCCCCCCCAGGACCAGCACGGAGCTGTGCCCCCCCAGGACCAGCGTGGCCGTGCCCCAGCCCATCGCTGAGAGCTGCAACGAGCTGTGCGCCCGCCAGTGCCCCGACTCCTCTGCCTTCATCCAGCCACCGCCCGTGGTGGTCACCTTCCCCGGCCCCATCCTCAGCTCCTTCCCCCAGCAGGCCGTGGTGGGCTCCTCCGGAGCACCGGCCTTTGGCGGCTCCCTGGGGCTGGGCGGCCTCTACGGCGCCGGCGCCACCCAGGCCTCGGGGGGCCTCTGCACCTTTGGCAGATCCTACGCTGCTCCCGCCTGCAGCCCTTGCGCCCTGCCCCGCTACAGCAAGAAGCTCTGGGACACCTGCGGGCCCTGCTAGAGCCACCAGCAACAGCCCCAAAGCCCCTGGGGCCGCCTCAGCCCAGCGTGGCGAAGCTGAGCTCTGCACAAGCTGCCCTGGCCTCCTGCAGCCCGTGACACCTGGCCTGCCTGGGGCCTGCCCTCCCTCCCTCTCCCTGCCTCTCCTGCCCTTCTTGGTTCAATAAGCTTTCCTGCATCCAATTCCTGTCTCTTTGCCTCTTTTGCCAAAACCAGGAGATCTGTGGGCATGCGAGACGCCCAAGAATGCGAGGGGAAATGATTTTGCTGGGATTGCCAGGGCAATGGAAGATGGATGTGGAAGGGGAATGGAAATGAGATGAGGGAAAGAGGACAGTAATGTGGTCAAGAAAATGAAAACAAAATGGACACTGAATTAAAAGATAGAGAATATTGGGAAGGGTTTGGGTTAGGAGAAGAAAGTGACGGATGAGAAGGACAAGAAGGAGAAGAGGAAGGAGGAGTAAGATGAAGAGAAGGACAAGTGGAAGGAGGGAATGTAGAATAGGAAGTGGAAAGAGAATGTGAAGAAGAAAGACAAAAGGAAGTAGAAGAAGGAGAATAGGAAAGGCAAGATGGGAAACAGGGAGTGGGAGAAATATAAAGAAGATAGACTAAGACAAAACAGGGGAAGCAGAAGGAGTTGATGACAAGGAACTTTGATGTCAAGGGAAGAGTGAGGGGGAAGTGTCTCCCTGATTTCTGTCCCAGGTCCTTTAGCAAAGCCATGGTGGCACTGAGGGGCTGGAGCTCTGGTAGCCGGTGCCCCAGAATGGCTCCCATCTCCATTACCGACTCTACTCTTTGCCAAAACAACTGCACATGTGTAATAGATCCTGGTCTCATGGCCGGCAAGCCAGGGGATGTGTCTGACTTCAGGCAGAGTGCTTGAAGCTCCTTGCCCTTGTCCTTCTCCTCCTTCTCCTTCTTCTCCTCCTCCTTCTGTTTCTTGTTCTGTCCCTCATTCTCCTCCTCCTAGTTCTTTCTCACCCAACATCTCCAGTTCCCAAAGTTCTCTTTTTTATCTCTCCACTTCCACTTTGATTCCATTTTGATCTCAACTTCCGATGACCCACTACTTTTTCTGTAAAACCTTCCCATTCCTCTTAGATTTTCCATTCCCTGCGGCCTTCTCAGGATGACCGATTCCACTCCCACACTTGAAACACCCCCATTCCAAGAGGTCTTCATGACTTGGGAAAAAGAGACAAAGAAACAGGAGTTGGATGCAGGAAAACTTTATTGAACCAAGAAATGCAGGAGAGGCAGGGAGAGGGAGGGAGGGCAGGCCCCAGGCAGGCCGGGTGTCACGGGCTGCAGGAGGCCAGGGCAGCTTGTGCAGAGCTCAGCTTCTCCATGCTGGGCTGAGGCGGCCCCAGGGCTTTGGGGCTGTTGCTGGTGGCTCTAGCAGGGCCCGCAGGTGTCCCAGAGCTTCTTGCTGTAGCGGGGCAGGGCGCAAGGGCTGCAGGCGGGAGCAGCGTAGGCTCTGCCAAAGGTGCAGAGGCCCCCCGAGGCCTGGGTGGCGCCGGCGCCGTAGAGGCCGCCCAGCCCCAGGGAGCCGCCAAAGGCCGGTGCTCCGGAGGAGCCCACCACGGCCTGCTGGGGGAAGGAGCTGAGGATGGGGCCGGGGAAGGTGACCACCACGGGCGGTGGCTGGATGAAGGCAGAGGAGTCGGGGCACTGGCGGGCGCACAGCTCGTTGCAGCTCTCAGCGATGGGCTGGGGCACAGCCACGCTGGTCCTGGGGGGGCACAGCTCCGTGCTGGTCCTGGGGGGGCACAGGTCGTAGCAAGACATCTTGGAGTGGGATCCGAGGGTGCTCTGCAAGAGAGGGCAACCATGGCAGGAGAGCAGCCCAGGGCAGAGCCCGAGACAAAGGGGCTGGTGCTGGAGCAGGGAGCTGTGAGCAGAAGCTCTGGCACACTTACCCTTGATCCTGAGGAGGAGAAGGTGGCCAGGGCAGTGCTTGGTCCACTCTGGCCCTGGCAGGGCTTTTATAGCAGCCCTGGCATTGCTCAGCTCCACTCTGGCCAATCTGCGCAGGGGACACTCCCTGCTGCTGCTGCTGCTGCTGCTGCTGCTGACACCAGGGCTGTGCAGCCCCTGCCCCTCCCTGAGTCAGCATCCCCCAGATGCCAGCCCAGCACATCCCGCTGCCCAAGTGATCTTGTCCTTCCTGCCATGTCAGATCCTTGATAAACAGAATGGAATCCAGCAATGGATCCAGGAAAACCTTTATTTAATGGTCCAAAGAGGTGGGGTTGGGGTGGAATCAGACCTCGCCAGATGTAGATCTCTCCTCTTTGCCCTACGAAGATCAGGCCTGACAAGAGAAATTTTTCAACACAGCATTGTGGGACCCGCGGGGCACTGACAGCAAAGAGATGGGGTTTGCTTCTCTTGGGTCTTCTGTGATGCGCAGATTCATTCCATGGAGAAGTCTTCTGACAATCTTGTCCCACATGCTCCAGTCCCTGACATGTGTTCCTGGAATCCATTCCTGGGTGCCACCCAGGCTATCAAAATATGACATGGCAGGAAGGACAAGATGGCTTGGGCAGCGGGATGTGCTGGGCTGGCACCTGGGGGATGCTGACTCAGGGAGGGGCAGGGGCTGCACAGCCCTGGTGTCAGCAGCAGCAGCAGCAGCAGCAGCAGCAGCAGGGAGTGTCCCCTGTGCAGATTGGCCAGAGTGGAGCTGAGCAATGCTGGGGCTGCTATAAAAGCCCTTCCATGGTGAGACTGGACCAAGCACTGCCCTGGCCACCTTCTCCTCCTCAGGAACAAGGGTAAGTGTGCCAGAGCTTCTGCTCATGGCTCCCTGCTCCTGCCCTGGCCCCTTTTGCTCGGGTTCTGCCCTGGTCTGCTCTCCTGCCATGGCTGCCCTCTCTTGCAGAGCACCCTCGGATCCCACTGCAAGATGTCCTGCTACGACCTGTGCCCCCCCAGGACCAGCACGGAGCTGTGCCCCCCCAGGACCAGCGTGGCTGTGCCCCAGCCCATCGCTGAGAGCTGCAACGAGCTGTGCGCCCGCCAGTGCCCCGACTCCTCTGCCTTCATCCAGCCACCGCCCGTGGTGGTCACCTTCCCCGGCCCCATCCTCAGCTCCTTCCCCCAGCAGGCCGTGGTGGGCTCCTCCGGAGCACCGGCCTTTGGCGGCTCCCTGGGGCTGGGCGGCCTCTACGGCGCCGGCGCCACCCAGGCCTCGGGTGGCCTCTGCACCTTTGGCAGAGCCTACGCTGCTCCCGCCTGCAGCCCTTGCGCCCTGCCCCGCTACAGCAAGAAGCTCTGGGACACCTGCGGGCCCTGCTAGAGCCACCAGCAACAGCCCCAAAGCCCCTGGGGCCGCCTCAGCCCAGCGTGGAGAAGCTGAGCTCTGCACAAGCTGCCCTGGCCTCCTGCAGCCCGTGACACCCGGCCTGCCTGGGGCCTGCCCTCCCTCCCTCTCCCTGCCTCTCCTGCCCTTCTTGGTTCAATAAAGATTTCCTGCATCCAATTCATGTCTCTTTGCCTCTTTTGCCAAAACCAGGAAGTCTGGGGGCATGGGGGAGTCCCAAGACTGTGAGGGGAAATGGTGTTGCTGGGATTGCCATGGGAAATGGAAGGAGGAAGAGGAAGGGGAATGGAAAGGAGATGATGGACAGACAACAGTGATGTGGACAAGAAAATGAAAACAAAATGGACACTGAATTAAAAGATAGAGAATATTGGGGAGGGGTTGGGTTAGAAGAAGAAGGAAAAGGATGAGAAGGACAAGAAGGAGAAGAGGAAGGAGGAGTAAGATGAAAAGAGAAAGTGGAAGAGGGAATGGAGAATAGGAATGGAAAGAGAATGTAAAGAACAAGACAAAGGAAGTAGAAGAAGGAGAAGAGGAAATCAGATGGGAAACAGGGAGTGGGAGAAATATAAAGAAGGTAGACTAAGACATAGCAGGGCAAGCAGAAGGAGTTGATGACAAGGAACTTTGATGTCAAGGGAAGAGTGAGGGGGAAGTGTCTCCCTGATTTCTGTCCCAGGTCCTTTAGCAAAGCCATGGTGGCCCTGAGGGGCTGGAGCTCTGGTAGCCTTTGCCCCAGAATGGCTCCCATCTCCATTACCAACTCCACTCTTTGCCAACATAACTGCACGTGTGTAATAGATCCTGGTCTCATGGCTGGCAAGCAGGGGGATGTGTCTGACTTCAGGCAGAGTGCTTGGAGCTCCTTGTCCTTCTCCTTCTTCTCCTTCTTCTCCTCCTCCCTCTGTTTCTTGTCCTGTCCATAATTCTCCTCCTCCTAGTTCTTTGTCTCCCAACAACTCCAGTTCCTAAAGTTTTCTTTTTTATCCCTCCACTTCCACTTTGATTTCATTTTGATCTCAACTTCAACTTCCGATGACCCACTACATTTTCTGTATATCCTCCCCATTCCTCTTAGATTTTCCACTCCCTGTGGACTTCCCAGAATCACCAATTCCCTTCCCACTCTTGGAACTCCCCAATTCCCAGGGATATCCATGACTCCAGAAAAGAGGCAAAGAGACAGGAATTGGATGCAGGAAAACTTTATTGTCCCAAGAAAGGCAGGAGAGACAGGGAAAGGGAGGGTGGGCAGTCCCCAGGCAGGCCGGGTGTCACGGGCTGCAGGAGGCCAGGGCAGCTTGTGCAGAGCTCAGCTTCTCCATGCTGGGCTGAGGCGGCCCCAGGGCCTTTGGGGCTGTTGCTGGTGGCTCTAGCAGGGCCCGCAGGTGTCCCAGAGCTTCTTGCTGTAGCGGGGCAGGGCGCAAGGGCTGCAGGCGGGAGCAGCGTAGGCTCTGCCAAAGGTGCAGAGGCCCCCCGAGGCCTGGGTGGCGCCGGCGCCGTAGAGGCCGCCCAGCCCCAGGGAGCCGCCAAAGGCCGGTGCTCCGGAGGAGCCCACCACGGCCTGCTGGGGGAAGGAGCTGAGGATGGGGCCGGGGAAGGTGACCACCACGGGCGGTGGCTGGATGAAGGCAGAGGAGTCGGGGCACTGGCGGGCGCACAGCTCGTTGCAGCTCTCAGCGATGGGCTGGGGCACAGCCACGCTGGTCCTGGGGGGCACAGCTCCGTGCTGGTTCTGGGGGGGCACAGGTCGTAGCAGGACATCTTGGAGTGGGATCTGAGGGTGCTCTGCAAGAGAGGGCAGCAATGGCAGTAGAGCAGACCAGGACAGAGCCCGAGACAAAGGGGCTGGTGCTGGAGCAGGGAGCTGTGAGCAGAAGCTCTGGCACACTTACCCTTGTTCCTGAGGAGGAGAAGGTGGCCAGGGCAGTGCTTGGTCCACTCTGGCCCTGGCAGGGCTTTTATAGGATCCCCGGCATTGCTCAGCTCCAGCCTGGCCAATCTGCGCAGGGGACACTCCCTGCTGCTGCTGCTGCTGACACCAGGGCTGTGCAGCCCCTGCCCCTCCCTGAGTCAGCATCCCCCAGGTGCCAGCCCAGCACATCCCGCTGCCCAAGCCATCTTGTCCTTCCTGCCATGTCATATTTTGATAACCTGGGTGGTACCCAGGAATGGATTCCAGGAACACCTGTCAGGGACTGGACTGTGTGGGGCCAGAGTGGTAGAAGACATCCCCATGGAATGAATCTCTGCCTCACAAAAGACCCCAATAGAACCAGACCCCATCTATTTGCCATCACTGCCCAGAGGGTACCACAAGGCTGGGTTGAAAAATTTCTCTTTTCAGGCCTGATCTTCATAAGGCAAAGAGATCTGCAACAAGCCTAGTCTGACACAACCCCAACTCCACCCCTTTGGAACATTACAGGTGTTCCTGTACCCCATTCTTTGCTGCCCTTGCAGGCTATCAAGGATCTAACATGGCAGGAAGGACAAGATCACTTGGGCAGCGGGATGTGCTGGGCTGGCACCTGGGGGATGCTGACTCAGGGAGGGGCAGGGGCTGCACAGCCCTGGTGTCAGCAGCAGCAGCAGCAGCAGCAGCAGCAGCAGGGAGTGTCCCCTATGCAGATTGGCCAGAGTGGAGCTGAGCAATGCCGGGGCTCCTATAAAAGCCCTGCCAGGGCCAGACTGGACCAAGCACTGCCCTGGCCACCTTCTCCTCCTCTGGAACAAGGGTAAGTGTGCCAGAGCTTCTGCTCACAGCTCTCTGCTCCTGCCCTGGCCCCTGTGGCTCGGGCGCTGCCCTGGTCTGCTCTCCTGCCATGGCTGCCCTCTCTTGCAGAGCACCCTCGGATCCCACTCCAAGATGTCCTGCTACGACCTGTGCCCCCCCAGGACCAGCACGGAGCTGTGCCCCCCCAGGACCAGCGTGGCCGTGCCCCAGCCCATCGCTGAGAGCTGCAACGAGCTGTGCGCCCGCCAGTGCCCCGACTCCTCTGCCTTCATCCAGCCACCGCCCGTGGTGGTCACCTTCCCCGGCCCCATCCTCAGCTCCTTCCCCCAGCAGGCCGTGGTGGGCTCCTCCGGAGCTCCGGCCTTTGGCGGCTCCCTGGGGCTGGGCGGCCTCTACGGCGCCGGCGCCACCCAGGCCTCGGGGGGCCTCTGCACCTTTGGCAGAGCCTACGCTGCTCCCGCCTGCAGCCCTTGCGCCCTGCCCCGCTGCAGCAAGAAGCTCTGGGACACCTGCGGGCCCTGCTAGAGCCACCAGCAACAGCCCCAAAGGCCCTGGGGCCGCCTCAGCCCAGCATGGAGAAGCTGAGCTCTGCACAAGCTGCCCTGGCCTCCTGCAGCCCGTGACACCCGGCCTGCCTGGGGCCTGCCCTCCCTCCCTCTCCCTGCCTCTCCTGCCCTTCTTGGTTCAATAAAGATTTCCTGCATCCAATTCCTGTCTCTTTGCCTCTTTTGCCAAAACCAGGAGATCTGTGGGCATGGGAGACGCCCAAGAATGCGAGGGGAAATGATTTTGCTGGGATTGCCAGGGGCAATGGAAGATGGATGGGGAAGGGGAAAGGAAAGGAGATGAGGGACATAGGACAGTAATATTTTCAAGAAAATGAAAACAAAATGGACACTGAATTAACAGA
Source organism: Serinus canaria (assembly GCF_022539315.1). NCBI lineage: Eukaryota > Metazoa > Chordata > Aves > Passeriformes > Fringillidae > Serinus > Serinus canaria. Next base: position 13,154,416 of record NC_066338.1, read on the forward strand.
TAGAGAATATTTGGAAGGGTTTGGTTTAGGAGAAGAAGGAGAAGGATGAGAAGCGTGAGAAGCACAAGAAGGATAAGAAGGACGAGAAAAAGAAGGGGAAGAAGGAGTAAGGTGAAGAGAAGAGGAAGGAGGAGACGAGAAACAGGGAGTGGGAGAAATATAAAGAAGATGGACTAAGACATAGCAGGGGAACCAGAAGGAGTCGATGAAAAGGAAATTTTATGTAAAGGGAAAATTGAGGGGGAAGGCTCTCTCTGATTTCTGTCCCAGGTCCTTTAGCAAAGCCATGGTGGCACAGAGGGGCTGGGGCTCTGGTAGCCTTTGCCTCAGAATGGCTCCCATCTCCATTGCCAATTCCACTCTTTGCCAACACAACTGCACGTGTGTGAGAGCATGTGGTCTCATGGCCGGCAAGCCGGGGGATGTGTCTTTCTTCAGAAACAGTGCTTGAAGCTCCTTGTCCTTGTCCTTGTCCTTGTCCTTGTCCTAGACCTTGTCCTTGTCCTTCTTCTCCTCCTCTCTCTGTTTCTTCTGCTGTATCTATTTCTCCACCTCCAAGTTCTTTCTCACCCAACACCTCCAGTTCCTAAAGTTCTCTGTATCCTTGCACTCGCACTTTGATTTCATTTTGATCTACACTGCAAGCTCCGATGACCTACTGCATTTTCTGTATAACCTTCCCATTCCTCTTAGATTTTCCATTCCCTGTGGCCAACCCAGCATCACCGAATCCCCTGCCACACTTGAAACACCCCCATTAAAAGGAGTCTTCATGACTTGGGAAAAAGAGAAAAAGAAACAGGAATTGGATGCAGGAAAACTTTATTGAACCAAGAAGGGCAGGAGAGGCAGGGAGAGGGAGGGTGGGCAGTCCCCAGGCAGGCCGGGTGTCACGGGCTGCAGGAGGCCAGGGCAGCTTGTGCAGAGCTCAGCTTCTCCATGCTGGGCTGAGGCGGCCCCAGGGGCTTTGGGGCTGTTGCTGGTGGCTCTAGCAGGGCCCGCAGGTGTCCCAGAGCTTCTTGCTGTAGCGGGGCAGGGCGCAAGGGCTGCAGACAGGAGCAGCGTAGGCTCTGCCAAAGGTGCAGAGGCCCCCCGAGGCCTGGGTGGCGCCGGCGCCGTAGAGGCCGCCCAGCCCCAGGGAGCCGCCAAAGGCCGGTGCTCCGGAGGAGCCCACCACGGCCTGCTGGGGGAAGGAGCTGAGGATGGGGCCGGGGAAGGTGACCACCACGGGCGGTGGCTGGATGAAGGCAGAGGAGTCGGGGCACTGGCGGGCGCACAGCTCGTTGCAGCTCTCAGCGATGGGCTGGGGCACGGCCACGCTGGTCCTGGGGGGGCACAGCTCCGTGCTGGTCCTGGGGGGGCACAGGTCGTAGCAGGACATCTTGCAGTGGGATCCGAGGGTGCTCTGCAAGAGAGGGCAGCCATGGCAGGAGAGCAGACCAGGGCAGAGCCCGAGCCACAGGGGCTGGTGCTGGAGCAGGGAGCTGTGAGCAGAAGCTCTGGCACACTTACCCTTTTTCCTGAGGAGGAGAAGGTGGCCAGGGCTGTGCTTGGTCCAGTCTCACCCTGGCATGGCTTTTATAGGAGCCCCGCACTGCTCAGCTCCAGCCTGGCCAATCTGCACAGGGGACACTCCCTGCTGCTGCTGCTGCTGCTGCTGACACCAGGGCTGTGCAGCCCCTGCTCCTCCCTGAGTCAGCATCCCCCAAGTGCCAGCCCAGCACATCCCACTGCTCAAGCCATCTTGTCCTTCGTGCCACGTCAGAGCCGTGATAAATAGAATGGCACCCAGGAATGGGATCCAGGAACACCTTTAATGATTTAAAGGGGTGGGGTTGGGCTGCAATCAGTCCAGGCCATACGGACATCATTCCACTTTGCCCTACGAAGATCAGGCCTGACAGTAGACATTATTGAGCCCAGCCTTGTAGTACCCCCTGGCACTGACGGCAAACAGATGGGGTCTGGTTCTCTTGGGGTCTTCTGTGATGAACAGATTCAGTCCATGGGGAAGTCTTCTGCTACTCTTTCTCTACACACTCCAGCCCCGGAGAGGTGTTCCTGGAATCCATTCCTGGGTGCCACCCAGGCTATCAAAATATGACATGGCAGGAAGAACAAGATAGCTGGGGCAGCGGGATGTGCTGGGCTGGCACCTGGGGGATGCTGACTCAGGGAGGGGCAGGGGCTGCACAGCCCTGGTGTCAGCAGCAGCAGCAGCAGGGAGTGTCCCCTGCGCAGATTGGCCAGGCTGGAGCTGAGCAATGCCGGGGCTGCTATAAAAGCCATGCCAGGGTGAGACTGGACCAAGCACATCCCTGGCCACCTTCTCCTCCTCAGGATAAAGGGTAAGTGTGCCAGAGCTTCTGCTCACAGCTCCCTGCTCCAGCACCAGCCCCTTTGTCTCGGGCTCTGCCCTGGGCTGCTCTCCTGTCATGGTTGCCCTCTCTTGCAGAGCACCCTCGGATCCCACTGCAAGATGTCCTGCTACGACCTGTGCCCCCCCAGGACCAGCACGGAGCTGTGCCCCCCCAGGACCAGCGTGGCTGTGCCCCAGCCCATCGCTGAGAGCTGCAACGAGCTGTGCGCCCGCCAGTGCCCCGACTCCTCTGCCTTCATCCAGCCACCGCCCGTGGTGGTCACCTTCCCCGGCCCCATCCTCAGCTCCTTCCCCCAGCAGGCCGTGGTGGGCTCCTCCGGAGCACCGGCCTTTGGCGGCTCCCTGGGGCTGGGCGGCCTCTACGGCGCCGGCGCCACCCAGGCCTCGGGGGGCCTCTGCACCTTTGGCAGAGCCTACGCTGCTCCCGCCTGCAGCCCTTGCGCCCTGCCCCGCTACAGCAAGAAGCTCTGGGACACCTGCGGGCCCTGCTAGAGCCACCAGCAGCAGCCCCAAAGCCCCTGGGGCCGCCTCAGCCCAGCATGGAGAAGCTGAGCTCTGCACAAGCTGCCCTGGCCTCCTGCAGCCCTTGACACCCAGCCTGCCTGGGGCCTTCCCTCCCTCCCTCTCCCTGCCTCTCCTGCCCTTCTTGAGACAATAAAGTTTTCCTGCATCCAATTCCTGTCTCTCTGTGTATTTTTCTGGAATTGTCTTCCCTCCTCAGCTTGAGGGCAGATTCTGATCTCTCAGTTTTTTGCCACGGCTTATCATATGATTTTTACCTCTTTGAGAGCTCAGGTAAACTTTGCTTTGTTTGTATCACTTCATGTTCTACCCTTTGTTTGACTCGTTGGTATTTCCCTTTTTTTTTCCTGGATTCACTCTGTCTGTCAGACAGGCAGTGGCACGTTTGCAGTGAAAGGGAAATTGGGTGTGCTCCTTTCTTTGGTTTTACAGCTTCCGCTCATTTTACCATCACTCTTGGGTATTTTATATTTTCAGTGCACTCTCTCTCGGGCATATTATGGGTGCAGGGATCTTTGGCACACTCCGGGTCACAGCAGGAGCTGATGGCCCCAGGCCTTGAGAGTTTAAAATCCCAACGTGCCCTTTGTTTGTCCCTCCTTAGAGGTACTGTCTCTAGCTGGTATTCTGTTTTTGCCCCGTGATTTAAATTATTTTAAGCATCCAGAGGTCTGAGACTCTTTTTGTAAAACCTGGTGTCGAGGCAGTGAGAAATCCTTGTGTGACTGTGAGTGTGAGAGGTGTGGGGACTCAAGCAGAGGTCACTGGAACCAGTGGTGGCTCAGATGGTTCAACTACATGTGACCTTCAGTGCCCTGAGCTGCTTGACAACATGGGGATCAGTCCTGGGTTGGACTCGATGATGCTGGAGGTGTTTTCCTTGTTCCTAGGATGCTGAGGTGGCTCCTGGAAGGAGGGACAGGAAGGTTTCCTTGCCATTGCACCACCTCCTTTCCCTGCAGTCAGCAGGCACCCATCCCATGATGGTCACTCCGTTACTGCTGCTCCCAGCAGTTCAGCCACCTCGTTTTTCCAGTCTGAAACTCTGATTCCCTCTGGCTTGGTGTCACTCAGCTTTCTGTTATCAGGGCTCCCAAAAGATGTGCCAGTGCCAGGAATGCAGATGAATAATTAGAGGTTTTTCGGGATGGATCCTTGAGTAAGGAATGGCGTGAACTCCCTCCACCCCATAACTCGGGAGTAGACACTGAGAGAAAGGTCAGCCCTTTGTTGGATTTTGCAATCAGACATGAGCTCACTCTGTGCAGGCATCCAGCCCAAATTAAAGCTGTGTAATCGTTGTTCCCTAGTGTTAATGGCTCTCTTCAGGGGCGTTATCTTGGGCTGAGAGCTTGCCTGACACAACACCTAATTAGGCTGGTACCTGCCTGGCACTGCCTGGCTGAGAGGATCAGATGAAATTTGGCAGTCACAGCTCAGGTGTTCGGCTGGGCTCATGATTTACACCCAAGCACCTCTTGGAGGCTGCAGGTGGAAGAAAAGATCAGAAGAGAAACGGAGGGAAAATCATCGGCATTTTGTAAAGTTGTTCCAGGAGCTGCCCTGGCTGAGAGGAGAGGGGACAGGGAGGATGAGGCAGGGAGAGAGAGGAGAACCTGCCAGGGGAGAGCTTTTGGAGATGCAGCAGGGGATGTTCAGGTTGGACATGGGAATTTCCTCCTGGGAAGGGCAGTCAGGCCTTGGAAGGGGCTCAGGAAGGTTTGGCATTCCCATCCCTTGAGATGTCCAAGAAATTCCTGGATGTTTGGCTTGGTGACCTGGTGGGGATCCAGCACTGCTTGGATGATCTCAAAGGTCTTTTCCAACCTAAATTCTGTGGGGTTTTTTGATCAAAATATTCTCAAATAAGTGTTTGTTTACCCATAAAATTAAGTCTTGTTTTGTGAAAATAAAAGCAGCATTCACAGGTACCACGGACTAATTTTCATTTCAATTCATTACTTACGGCCATCTGAGAAATCCAGTCCAAAACAAGGAAGAATATTGAAATTACCTGTGAAAAATATGATTTGCTGTTCCTTGACACTGATCAAGATAATTTCTTTGAAAGAGTGCCAGTGAAGAAAGAGGTAAATCCTCTCTAATGCATCAGTTCATGTTCTTTTTGCCTCACGTGATGACAGGTTCAGCCAAACCTTCCCCGAGGCAACTTTATCATGACAGTGATTAACGAAAAAAGAGAAGGTAATGCCTCATCTTTGCTCATCAGATACCTATCTCAAAAATTGTTTCCCTTTGTTCATCTTCCTCCTATCATTCCTTTTCAGAACGTGCTTTGGCAGAACTTCAGGCAGTATTTTTTTGCTCTGTCTTTGAAGGCAGTTGGATGATTTCTAATACATCGAATGGAAGGTGTAAAATTAAAAGGAATTCCAGCACTAAATTAACGACTTTAAAAAATAACCATGGAATATCCTGGGCTGGAAGGGCCACACGGGGATTGAATCCAACTCCTGGCCCTGCACAGGCACCCAGGAATCCCATCCTGTGCCTGAGAGAATTGTCCTTCAGCTCTGGCAGCCTTGGGGATGTGACAGTTCCCTGTCCCGGCGCCAAACTGGATGGAAATATTTGGAATAACAAAAGGAAGTCTGAGAACTGGAATAATCAGTGTAAGGCATAGAGGACTCTCAGCTGCAGGTCTGACCAAAACACGGTTCTGATGGGGAGGAATCCCACTCTGGAGTTTAACAGAAAAACAAAGGCAGGTGTTGGATGCAGGATTTTTTTATTGCAAGGGAAGGGAAGGCCCCAGTGGAGGAGGACACGGGAGGCAAAGACAAGCAGGTTGTCCCTCACTAGAGCTGCTCCCTCAGCCTTGTGGCAGGAGGCAGCAGTTTCAGGGAGAAGCCAGTGGGTGGTGGAGCCACACATCTGGCCGCTGGAAAGGGCAGGGAAGAGGAGACCGAACAATGGAAGGAGGAAACAAAAAGGAGAATTTCTAGAGGGGTTCAGTCTCCATGGTTTGAAATGAAGTTCTGACACTCTGCCCCTTCCTCAGGAGCTCAGATGAGGATCCACTGGTGCCATTTGCTGAGTCAAGGGATTCTTCCCTCGGGTTTAGCAGGAGCCGCAGCTGCCGCGACGGTAGTGGCGGTAGCGGGAGGACCAAGAGCCGCAGGAGCCAAAGGATCTCCCAGAGCCAAACAGACCCCGGTATCCCAGGGAGGAGCCCCCACAGGACCCCAGACCCCCATAGCCCCCAGAGCCAAATCCTCCATAGCCCCCAGAGCCAAATCCTCCATAGCCCCCAGAGCCAAATCCCCCATAGCCCCCGGAGGACCCCGAGGCTGCAAGGACGGGCGCTCCAGCAGATCCCACCATGGAACTCTGGGGGAAGGAGCTGAGGATGGGGCCGGGGAAGGTGACCACCACGGCGGGAGGCTGGATCACGGTGGTGGAGTCGGGGCACTGGCGGACACACGGCTCGTTCCCGCTGTCAGCGATGGGCTGGGGCCGGAGGACGCCGCAGCCACCCATGAGGCTGGAGCCACCCATGATGTCGGAGCCACCGATGAGGCCGGAGCCACCAGTGGAGCACAGGTCATAGCAGGACATCTTGTAGGGTGGAGGTTGATCTGCAAGAGTTGATTGGAGCAAGTACAAGATGTTATTTACGGACAGAAAAGGGCTCTGGAGCTGGCTGCTTTTCCCCAGGCAGGAGAGGTTTGAAACAATGGAATTTCCCCATGTCTCTTAAAGATGAAAATTGAATAAGAACAATTATTTGTTCTTAAATTATAAGAACAAAAATGATTTGCTGGGGCACTTTGGTGAGTCAGGGGATCAACAAGGAGTGGGACTCCTCTCCAGGAGTTGAGTGTGTTGTTATTCAGGATTTCATGACTCTGGCTCCTCATTCCCACTGATCTCCTTTGTGCTGATCCTTGTCTAAACAAGGATTATAACTCATTGTCTGTTCAGATTCACTCAGTAGCTTCTTAAATGAGACCATTACAAGAGAATTCCAAAGATGATTGTCCCAAATTTCCAAACATTGAATCAGGGCTTGGAGATCCCCACAATGAGCTTAACACCCCAGTATTTTGAGTTTTGGCAACGAACTCTTTTGAAAAATTCTCACACCAAACCACTTGCCCTCATTAGCTTGGAAAAACCCAGCGCTTCACGTTTCAGCTCCTTAAGTTCCCTCCAGGATCCCTTTTAATCTTAAATAAATCTAATGCAGAGCATTTGAAACAGTTCTCAATTCTTTGTGTCCTACTCCAAGCCAGTGCCTGGTTTCTTGGGGTGTTCATGCCCATTTATCTTGAATTAAAAGCATTTCAGATTTCTGTTAGATTTTTTTCTAAAACAAACTGGATCTAATGGCAGGTTTGCCTCAAAACTCAACATTTCCCGGTGGACCAGGAAGATTTAAACTTTCCAAATAATTTCCAGTCACCCATTTAACCAAACCGAGGATAGGAATAGACGTAGAACCTTTTACATTATGGATACAACTGGTGAAGGCCACCCAGTATCCAACAGAACTTTCTGATAAGGAACTTTTGGTTTGATTTGGAACAGAACGCCAGCCTCGAAAGCAGAGAGCAGCCTCCCATAAGGTTTTTTGCGAGGTTTATCTCTTCACCTAAAATTTTGCCTGCGAGTTCCCAGTGGAAGAGAGTACCCCGGAGGAATTGTACAGCAAAGAGAGATTCCAAAAGCAGCAAAGAGAGATTCCAGAAGCAGCAAAGAGCAATTCCAGAAGCAGCAAAGAGCAGCTCCAGACTTACCAAGTCGTTGAGAAGAACGAGTGAAGGGAAGACGTTTGGGAGAACCCCAAGTGGAGACGGCTTTTATACACTTCAGACTTGCCTGAGGGCTCAGAGGAGCTCGTTAGTTGACACAGAACATTTTTTTTGTATTGATTGCTCCTCAAAGTGACGAAATTGTTCCTCTTTGTGTTTATTCTTGATTTCAAATGTCGCGTTACGTCACACGAGGTCCTTTGATCTGGAACGCTGATGGGTGAAATTGGTGCATCTTTCATCCTAAAACATGATTCATGAATTCGTGTCAGTTTTCTGGGGTGACACCATGTACTGAGATATTGACACACCAATATTTTTGTACCGTCTTATAAGACAATTATGCTCAGACATTGACAGAAATTATGAAACTCTTAGAATGTTTTGGAGACACAAATATCCAGAACAGTCTTATGTTTTTTCTGACCCTTACGCCACAGTTTAAACCTGAGTTTAGTTCTGAAGGAAGAGATTTTTATGATTCTTTACGATTGGAAGGATTAGAATGGAAAGCTCAAAATAATCACAGGTTACATTGAATTAATAATCAAATTTATGTTTAATTGAGATGGTTCCATGTCTGGAAGTGTTCAATGCCGACTTGGATCAACCTGGGACTGTCAAAGCTGTCCCTGTCCATGGTAGGGGTTGGAACAAGAGGGTCTTTGAGGTCCTTGCCAATTTTAAACCAATCCATGATTCTATATGGGAGAACTCCCAAATTTAACTGTAATGGAAATAAAACCCCTTTGTTTTTAGAGAGGATCTTGCAGCTAATCCCATCCTTGTTGTGTCTTTCAGCACAGAGCAATTACGAGGTGGGGATCTGCTGGGAAAAGCAAATGCTGGATTTGCTGAGGTTTCTCTCTCTGTTTGCACCACGATTGTCCTACTCTATCATTATCATTGTTATCATAATCACCCACATGGTTATCTTCATACCGTGTATTATTTATAAATTATGAGCTTTTTCAAATCTGGAGATACATAGGGGGAGTTCCTGTGCCATTATCCTGGAAAAAAAAAATTCACAGCGAAGTTTTACAAGAACATTCCAAGGGATTTTTAAGCTCCTCCTCAACAGCCATTACTGACTTGTTCCTACTGTGTCAGAGTTATATAAAATCTGTGCCTAGGTGTGAACACCCCACAATTACAAGAGATTATCTCATTAAAATGCATGAATTGAGGCCACTTGGGTTTTTCCCATAATCAGCTCTTGGTTTGTAACATTGACCTTCCTGTCTTTGACCTTAAGAATAAAATCTATTTTTCTTTTTTATTGAATACACAGAATGTTGTGTCTCTAACATGTAAAAATAGGAGGGGAAAGCATGAGAAATGAAAGGGCACCAAAGCTCGATGAAACAACTCAGAAAACTCAATTTCCATGGAATTGTGGCTGCCAGGTGAAATATTTCTGTTCCCAGGAGCTGAAAGAGAACCAGTGGAAAAGGAACATGGGGAGAGATTTCTTCTAAGGGTTGAATTGGCAGGAAAAGAGGGATTGGATTAAACCTGGCAGAGAGGAGGTTTACATGAGATATTGGGCAGGAATTGTTCCCTCTGAGGGTGGGGAGGCCCTGGCACAGGATATTCCATGGATTCCCCATCCCTGGAAGTGTCCAGGGTCAGGATGGACAAGGCTTGGAGCACCCTGGTCTATGGAAGGCGTCCCTGGATGATCTTTAAGGTCTTTTTCAACCCAACCCCTTCCATGATAGCATTTTATGGTATAAAGTCCATTCAAAGATGCTCCTGACTGCTGTGTTTGCCTTGCCTTGAGTGGTTGGAGGGAGAAATGCTGAGCCTGCAGAACCAATGCTTTTCCCTTTGTTATTTGTCTCCAGTCCTCATCTGAGTTCCTAAAAGAAACTCCATTGGCTCCGTGTCTCCTGTTGATCTCACTCAGGGACCTTTACCTGGACGAAACCATGACTGTCCTTCAGTCATCCTAATTATGAAGACCTCATAAATAAATCAAGCCATCTTTATTTCCTCCCCTAACGCTAAGGAAAGCAATGGGATCATAAAAAATAATTCCCCACATAAAGCCTGGAGACAACAGGTCTGGGATGGAATGTGCAGCTCACGCTATGTGTGGGTTTGAAATGCACCAGCAATAAGCAAAGACAATTTCAGCACTTTGGGGAATTATGTGGCCTGCAATTTGGGGTTGGGACCTAATTATGAGCTGGCGCATCAGGTGCCCAGTGCCCTGTGGGCAAGAGGGGAGCTCTATAAAAGGTGTCTGCACCAGGTCCTTCCATCCACTTCTCTCACTTGTTCTGCCTTTGTGAACCAGGTAAGTCACGTTTGGCTCAAATCTCTCTGAAATGAATTTTCTGTCAAGAAATCTGGGGTTTGGTCAGGCTGCTGCTGCTCTGCAGGATATTTGGTGTTTAATTTCTCATTTATTTCTATATCTTTTACGAGAGAGATTCACTGAGTGGTATTGAACCCGAACTTGTATTATTTTAGCACTCCAAAGGGTTCTTTGTATTTTAGGAGATAAAGAATAACCTCTACATGTGGCTACATTTAGTAGCCACAAAACTGAGAGTTTTGCTGAATTTGTAACAGGAAAGATAAAATCTGAGCGGAAATCATCAGCTAAGAGTAATGTAATACTGATGAAACAATCTGATCTGGAAATTCAAAGATACAGCTGAAGAATACACACTTTGTTGGACTGAAGTCAAGAGTAGCCTGGAGATCACAGCCACAGGAAAAATAAAAAAAGGAAATACATTTCCTTCCCAGATTTATTACTGATACCCTTAGAGTGCTTCAGCACAGCCTAAAGTTTGCTACTTCCTTAAAATTAATACAAATTAACACCTTCCACAGATCAACCTCCACCCTTGCAAGATGTCCTGCTATGACCTGTGCTCCACTGGTGGCTCTGGCCTCATCGGTGGCTCTGACCTCATTGGTGGCTCCAGCCTCATGGGTGGCTGCGGTGTCCTCCGGCCCCAGCCCATCGCTGACAGCGGGAACGAGCCGTGTGTCCGCCAGTGCCCCGACTCCACCACCGTGATCCAGCCTCCCGCCGTGGTGGTCACCTTCCCCGGCCCCATCCTCAGCTCCTTCCCCCAGAGTTCTGTGGTGGGATCTGCTGGAGCGCCCGTCCTTGCAGCCTCGGGGTCCTCCGGGGGCTATGGGGGATTTGGCTCTGGGGGCTATGGGGGATTTGGCTCTGGGGGCTATGGAGGATTTGGCTCTAGGGGCTATGGAGGATTTGGCTCTGGGGGCTATGGGGCTATGGGGTCCTGTGGGGGCTCCTCCCTGGGATACCGGGGTCTGTTTGGCTCTGGGAGATCCTTTGGCTCCTGCAGCTCTTGGTCCTCCCGCTACCGCCACTACCGTCGCGGCAGCTGCGGCTCCTGCTAAACCCGAGGGAAGAATCCCAAGTGATGTCTCGCCAACAGCTGAAATGTGGTGGTTTCACAGCCAAAGAGCTTGGAACCACTGCTGCTCCATCCCAAAACCTTGGATTTGTAGCTGTGCAGCCCCTTTTGGATTTCTCCTTTTTCAACGTCTGCCTTAGAGCTCCTCACACCCCATTTCTGTGCTGCCTGGGGTAAATGTGGAACAAAAGGGCTCAAAATGGGTCCTGCTTGTTCACATGAACAGCTGGGATTTGGAAGAGAACCCAGAACCCGAATTAATCCCATGTGAATGTACCTCTGGCTGGAGGAGAGCTTCTTGCTGGGAGATTTTGCAAATGCATTGCTTTGCTTGCTGTCATTAAAAGTTTATTGCATCAAAGTTGCCATGTTCTGGTGGTCTTTTCTCCTGTTTTCACCGTTGTTATTTGCCTTTGGAGAAGCCTCACCTGTGCAGGTGTCAGTAACAGCCTAAAATATCCTGGAATCATGGAATGTTTGGGTTGGGAGGGATCTTAAAGCTCATCTCATCCCACATCCTGCCATGGGCAGGGACACCTCCCACTGGCCCAGGTGGCTCAGAGCTTCATCCAACCTGTCCCTACAACATGGAGATTAATGTCCTGCCCAAAAAAACAGGGAAGATTAAATTTTTATATGAAATTCTTACAGGTAAAGCTTTCATCTCTTTGAGCTTCGTGTTCTGACTCAAATATTTCCTCAAATACCTAAATTCTGTCCTCAGGAACAACCTGGCAAAAAGTTTAATCAATTTCCTCTCAAATCTTTAAATAAAGTTGTCTGGGCCACAGAGTAGAGCTTTGAAATCTGAAATCTTTCTGAATAATTATGAAATGTGAAGTGTTGGATGGCTTCTGATGGAAAAACAGTTCCTTCAAGGATTCATTCACACCAGCAAGAAAAGCTGGAGCAGAGAGAACCTGGGAAAAGGGTACCTGGAAAAATGAAAAGGTAGAAAATGCCTTAACCTGTGAGCAAATCCACCCTTCTTCTTGCTCTGCTGAGATTCCACCTTCCAGGATCTACAGGGAAGCTGGAGAAGGAACTGGAGGGACAGAGGGCAAATTTAGGGTGGATTTTGGGAAGAAATCTTTCCCTGTGAGGGTGGATAGGCCCTGGCTCAGGTTTTCCTGGGAATCTCTGGCTGCCCATCCCTGGAAGTGTCCAATGTCAGGCTGGAGTAACCTGGTCTAGTGGGAGGTGTCCCTGCCCATGTAGGGGGTGGAAGGAGGAGATCTTTAGGGTCCTTTCAATCCAACCCATTCCATGAGTCCATGACTCTGTAATGTTATTATTGAGCCCCAGGACAGCTGGGGAGGGAGAATTCCTGCTCCCAAATTCTGGATCAAGGAACGGTGGCTGACTTCACTCCCAGCTAAGACATTCCAGGTGGTTTTGAAGTCTGAACCTCAGCCTAGTCTAAGGATTTGTATTTTCCCCCACCCTGTACAGAGAGAAGTGTTGCGAACCCACAGCCAGAGAAATTGAAACTAAAACTTTGTTTTTTGCAGAACAGAATGACTTTAATGAGAAAAAAGCATTCACAGAAAAGCATTGCAGAGTATGAAGAATATCAGATCACAGTCAACTCCTTCCGTGGTTGCTCTTCTCCAGTTGGACAGTGAAGTCGCATTTTAGAAGAAGATGAGTCATTGTTTCATCCCACATATTACACACACACAGATGGAAAAAAAAAAGCCCAGAAGACAGCGAGTAGAAGGCGAACGAATCAAGGAGGAGTTGTGTGCTTCTGGCTCCACCTGAGTGGGGTGGCCATGGTCACAACACCTCCTCTGGGGCCAGGATTGTATCTCTCCATTGCCGGTGATTCCTTAGTCCGGGATGCTTCCGTAGGGTTTAGCAGGAGCCCCAGAAGCCGCGGCCGTAGCGGCCGTACCAGGAGGAGTAGGGGCTGAAGTAGCCAGAGCCATACAGGCCACGGTAGCCCCCACAGGACCCCAGACCCCCATAGCCCCACAGACCCCTGTAGCCCAGGTGTCCATAACCCCCATATCCATAGAGACCCCCGTAGCCCAGGGGTCCATACCCCCCATATCCATAGAGACCCCCATAGCCCAGGGACCCGTAGCCCCCATAGCCCAGGGAGGTCCCCGAGGCTGCAAGGACGGGCGCTCCAGCAGATCCCACCACGGAATCCTGCGGGAAGGAGCTGAGGATGGGCCCGGGGAAGGTGACCACCACGGGGGGAGGCTGGATCACGGTGGTGGAGTCGGGGCACTGGCGGACGCACGGCTCGTTCCCGCTGTCAGCCAGGGGCTGGGGCCGGAGGACGCCGCAGGAAGAGGGGTACAGGTCGTAGCAGGACATCTTGTAGGGATTGGAGGTCAACACAAGCTAAAAAAGAAGGCAAGGAGTTCAAAATTCAGCAATTTAAATTAAAATAACGAGTAGAGTGTTCTGAGAACTTTACAATCTCAGTGCTCTCTTTTTCTCAAAAAGAGTTTTTTCTTTCAAAATTTCTCTAAAGGTTGTACACACACAAGACCAAGTGGGGAATGTTCTAAAAGCCTTGTCCCTCGTAACACCCTGCAGAGAACTATGACTGATTTCTCCTCATTAAACTGAAACCCGGGAAGCAAAAGCCGCGAGAGCAAAGTGACTTTGTCCAAGGTCATTGGATGACTCATTAGGAAAACTCAGATTTGGGTTCAGCAGGTTTGCATGAGATGGAGCTTATAGAGAACTTAATTACAGTAGCTTCATCTTCCCACTCATCCCAATTTTGCTGAGAGTCAAGGGAACAACAGATTATAGGATTGTGAGCACCTGGCTTTCCCAGAAAGGCATTTGACAAGACAATAAAGAACAAATCTCCAACAACGTTCCGTAAATCCTTAACTGAGTTCTGAGGAGGAACTTGAAAGCAAGAAGGTGAAGGAGAGCCTGAGGATTTGTGGTAGCAAGACACACATGGCTTTATCACGTGTGAACGGCTGCAAGGGTGACACCCCTGTCAAACCCTGAATATTTTATGCAAATGTTGAGATGGGTTAAACGTATCAAAATGAGGATCAGAGAATCACAGGCTTCCTCAAGCTGGAAGTGACTCAAAAGTCTCAAGTCCAACTCCCTGCTCTTTGCAGGGTTATTTAGAGCTAAACAGAGAACCTTGGAATTGCCTGGTTTGGAAGAGACCCTTAAGATCATCCAGTCCCACCCCCTCCATGGGCAGGGACACCTCCCACTATCCCAGGTTGCTCCAAGCCCTGTCCCATCTGACTTTGGACTCTCCCAGGGATGGAGAATCCATGGAATATCCAGTGCCAGGGCCTCCCCACCTTCACAGGGAAATATTTCTTCCCAATATCCAACCCAAATTTCCCCTCTGTCAGTCTGAGACTATTCCCGGTGTCCTGTCCCGGCAGCTCCTGAGGAAAGTCCCTCTCCAGCTTTCCTGGAACCTCTGCAGATCCTGACATCTCCACACAACCTCCGTTCCTCCCAGCTGAACATTCCCAGCTCTCCCAGCCTGGCTCCATAGGGGAGGAGATCCAGTCACCTCAGTTGACTCAGAGCACTGTCCAGTTGCTCCAAGGTCTGGAGCTCCTGACACCAAGAACTCCACACACCAAAAAGACAGAAAGGTCCTCGATCTTTCCCAAGTCCATGCAGATTCACCCAACAGAAAGGGTGTTGGACATCAACTCAAGTTGAAGCCAACAATAAAAAATACACCAAGAGCAGTGGAGAAGGTTCAGACTTACCCAAGTCTCCAAGAAGTCAAGGGAAGCGTTTGGAGGAGTGAGGAGACAGAGGAGCTTTTATATCAGCTGGAGGTACCAGATCAGCATCTCTTGCCCGCCCCAATTTCAAACTCATGCAACCATCACGATGATGAAATTATTGGGGTCATTATTGGCGTTTATGAGGCCTTGCAAATTTGTTTGTAATAATGATCTAGGCATCACATGAGATTATAGAGAATTCTTTCATCTTGTGACGAACTCGGGGGGAGATTAACACCCGGCATTATTCCTGTCCCTTCCTTGGAATTACATCAGGAATTGCCAAGACAGCTCCTCTCGGGATGAACTGAATACCTGGAGAGTGGCTCATGGGTTCATTGGAATCACAAATTCCACTGGAATTTAAACCTGTGCAGGAAAAACAGTGAAATCCTAAATTTTGGCCAGGTCCACAGAGTTTCATGGAGGAGACAGAGAGGAACCTTTGTCTTCCTGAGGCTTGTTTGGGTTTGGGAGATAAACAAGGAATGAATTCACAAAGTTAATGAAAACCACGAAGGGATTGGAGGTCCTGAAGAGACTTTTCCAAGATGTTGAGGGTCCGATGTTTTCTGGACAAAGGTGGCACCTGAGAACATTGAACGGGCCTGAGGAAAGGTGGGATTTTTTGGGAAAAAATGGATCCTCTGGTGCAAAAGTCAAAATGTGACGCAAATGTTTTGAATTATTGCCTCTGGTTCTTAGGAATTCGTGAGCTCCTGTGATACACAAGTCATAAATCCCAAAAAGGGCTGAGCTGGAAATTTCTGGGGTGAGGGAACAATCAGGAATTTGGAACGTGCGACGCAAAGGCTCCTTCTTGCCTCATGCACGGGTGGGCCATTTTAATATTGTAGACTCCACGCCATAGGTGATCCCTAAATGGTGAGGTGGCGTTCTCAGCATTTGGGGGGCAGGGGGTTTTGGACAATAATCTTTTCAAGCTTCCAGGGAGCAAGCTCATGCAAATCCTGTAGATGATCCAGTAGATTAAAGGCACAGAGATGGATTTAGATGCCTCACAATTATGGAATGACATCACATTCAAACACCTCAGTTGAGATATTTGTGTCCTTGGTATCATCAGTTCAAGGCCAAATACTGGGGGCTCGTGCCCCTTCAGGTTTTTTCCCAATGAAAAAGAATTTGAAATAACAAATTCTGAATAAAAGATGAAAATTCATGAACCATATTTTATTCAAAACATATTTTATTCCAGGGATGGGGCAACCACAGGCTCTGGTCCCAGGGAACAGGGAATGGCCTTGGATGAGGGTCGGTCTCAGCCTGGACTTGATGGTCTTGGAGAGCTTTTCCAACCCAAATAATTCCAAGTTTCTGTAACAAAAACCATTTAAGGACCACGGGATGCTTTCCATGCCTTCCTTTGGGTTCCATATTGTTCTCGCATTAAGCAGAGAGTGATAATGACAAAAATGACCACCCCAAAGTTGCTCTAAATCATTTTTTCTCCAGATTTTTAGATGGAAAAAGCTCATCAGGTGCACATCAGGTGAGCCCAAGCGAGCAGATGGGTTTTGCCATAAACGATGGAGAAGCTCCGGAAGAGCGTTGGGATAATTCCTGCGGTAATGCCAGGGCTGTGAATGGAATGATAACAGGAATGAGGATGACTTGTCACCATTCCAGATGAAAGAGGGCTCTGATGAAACACACCTATCACATTTCACGAGACTTCGGACCAGCAAATAAACAAAGAGTCATCAGAACTTTGAAGACCTACGTGTCGCATTCATTTGGGGTTTGTCCCAATTATGCACATCCCCAAATTGCACCTTAGATGTTCCCCAGGATCTTGGGAATGGTATAAAAGCTCTCCCAACCTGGGGCTCTTCACTTCGCCTTCCTCGCTTCATTCACCTCCGTGAGAAAGGTAAGCACCGTTCTAAGGATCTCTCCCCTTGGAATTTTCTCTTGGAAAATTCCAGTCTCTCTTCTCTGCTGGTCTTAATCAAGGTTGGGATCATCCATAGGGATTCTAAGATTCTTAATAGTTGGGTTATTTTGTGATGGTTTTATTTTTAGTTGGTGCTGGACATTCATAAGTTCAGAATGGTAAAATCATTCTTTCTTCTTAGAAGAAATTAGAAAAATTTAGAATTAGGAAACAAAGCAGCTTCCAAAACCTTGCAGAAGGTTTCTTCAGCAAATGAGAATTTTCTATGGGTTTTCTACGGTGGGAATGAAGTACAAGAAATTAGGAATGAGATCCCAGGAGAGATGACAGCTCAGAGAGCGAGTGATTTACAAAAACGCTGATGAGAACGAAAGACAACCAAGACTTGAGACATAACAATTGTTCTTATCCACACGTCCAACTGCGAAATCTTTTAACCATTTAATTTCTGCCTTTTGCTCACTCCTCAGCATCCGCTGACCTCCAACCCCTACAAGATGTCCTGCTACGACCTGTACCCCTCTTCCTGCGGCGCCCTCCGGCCCCAGCCCCTGGCTGACAGCGGGAACGAGCCGTGTGTCCGCCAGTGCCCCGACTCCACCACCGTGATCCAGCCTCCCCCGTGGTGGTCACCTTCCCCGGGCCCATCCTCAGCTCCTTCCCGCAGGATTCCGTGGTGGGATCTGCTGGAGCGCCCGTCCTTGCAGCCTCGGGGACCTCCCTGGGCTATGGGGGCTACGGGTCCCTGGGCTATGGGGGTCTCTATGGATATGGGGGGTATGGACCCCTGGGCTACGGGGGTCTCTATGGATATGGGGGTTATGGACACCTGGGCTACAGGGGTCTGTGGGGCTATGGGGGTCTGGGGTCCTGTGGGGGCTACCGTGGCCTGTATGGCTCTGGCTACTTCAGCCCCTACTCCTCCTGGTACGGCCGCTACGGCCGCGGCTTCTGGGGCTCCTGCTAAACCCTCTGGATGATGTAGAAGGGAAAAGAAAAATGCCGATTTTTCTTCCCTTTAAATTCTTAACTGATTCCTCCTTGAGTTCAATTCCTTGTTAACTTCTTTATCACACCTGTGGCTGACTGCAGTGACAGACTGAAGTGTCTTTCAGGTTCTGCCTGCATTTACAATACTGATGTTACCATGCTGTTTGTGTTCTTTTCATTCTCATTAAATCTGTTGCATCACTGAAAATCCTTGTGTTGGGCTTTTGTGTCCTCACCCACCCTGAGTTTGCCAACCTGGGTAAAGCTCCCTGCTCTGCATGAGGCTGCAAAAACATTGAGCAAACCCTGCCCAGAGGGGAAAGTCTCCATGGAGATCTTTTCATGGGGAGTTCTTACCCATGAATTTACAATTTCAGTAAATTTGCATTTATGGAACAGCAGCGTGGTCACAGCACGGTGGCCAAAGGGGATCAGAAGTTTCCTCTACATGATGAGCCCTGTGTGCAGAGGGAACTTCTTTAAATCCACAACAAGGACCTCATGGAATCACTGGATTGGGTTGGAAGAGCCTTGAGGATCGTCAAGACCATGGGTTTAATTAATTTATATATTAAATAGAAATAGAATTTGTGTCCACGTTTTATAAGTAGCCTAAAACCCAACAAAAGCACCGCACCATAAATGTCATTATCTCCTTATGTCATCAGCAAAGCACAAAGCCACCTCCTGATTCAAGCAGATCCTTATCTCACAGGGAGTTTTCCTTATCTGGTTCAGCTGCCAAAAGATCTCAGGGTACGCATTTTCCTGCGGAGATTTTTTTGAATATCACCACATTTAGAGAACTTCTGAGCAGAAAACTGAAGGGAAAACATGAATTTAAAAAAGGCAAAACCTGCTGCAAAATTGAATGACTCCCAGCAGAACCCAGAGCTCCCCCTGTGGTATCCAAATGACACATGGAGTCGATGCTCTACGTCCTGCCAGGACCTAAGAATCACTCTGAAAAATCTGCCTACCTCCTGCCAGGACCTAATAAATCAAGCAGAAAATCTGTCTACCTCCTGCCAGGACCTAATAAATCAATCAGAGAAATCTGTCTACCTCCTGCCAGGACCTAATAAATCAGTCTGAAAATCTGTCTACCTCCTGCCAGGACCTAATAAATCAATCAGAAAATCTGTCTACCTCCTGCCAGGACCTGAAAAATCAGCCAGAAAACCTGTGGTGGTGAAGAGCAGGGTAAGAAAAGCTCAGGTTACAAAAGGAGCCCTTAAGCAGAGTTTAAGCCAGGCTCTAACGGAGATCCTGTGGTGCTTCCTGAGGGAAGGGACAAAGGATCCGTGTGATGACACTGGATGGTGGCTGAGCCACCACCCTCGGGTCAGGGCATTCCTTGAGTTGGTCATCGGGAAATGTGACAGTCATCAGGTGACGTGAGCGTGGCCATCACCCAGCAGAACCTTCTGAGGGACAAGGGGGAAAGCTTGGAAATCTCACGGAAATGGGAAAATCCGGAGTCCAGTTCTGGGCCCCTCATGGAAAGGGAGCCCAGAGGGGCTGGAGAATGTCCAGGGAAGGGAATGGGGCTGGAGCAGCTGGAGAAGGGTCTGGAGAATCCTGAGGGAGCTGGGGGGGCTCAGCCTGGAGAAAAGGGGGATTCTGTCAGGGGGGATTTGGGATCTGATCCCAGGGAACAGGGACAGGACAGGAAGGAATGACCTTCAGCTGTGTCAGGGCTGGAAATCTGGGAAAATTCCTCCTGGAAAGGCCTTGGAAGGGGCTGCCCAGGGAGGTTTGGAGTGGCCACCCCTGGAGGCGTCCAGGGAATTCCTGGACATTGGTCTGGACGACCAGGTTGGGGGTGGTCCCAGTTGGACTCGGTGACCTCGGAGCTCTTTTCCAACTTAAACAACTCTGGGATTCTGTGGAACTCCAGGCAGTTTCGAGGAGGGGTTTTTGATACAACCTCTGAGCTGCTGGAGACCGCGAGGCTCCCATTAGCGCGTTTATCACACCTGGGTCGCCTCGCGGTGACGAAAGGGTTTTGCTCAATATTTCTGTTTATGAGTTGATTCAAATTCTGACGCTGCACGAAATGCAAATTACAACCCAAAGATTTCTTTCATCTCAGCGCTTTAATTGGCCGAGGTTCACGCCTGGTAACGTTCCATGAAATACATTCAGAATGACAGCACGGATTCTGCTGCTTCATTTATTCACCTCTCATTAGCTGGCATAATAATGCTGGCTCAGGTGTTAATCATCATTTTCATCTGCTTGAAGGTGCAAGATTTTTTCCTTTCTTCTTCACCCATGGTGGATAAAAAATTGATGAAAACCTCAGTGCTTTCCTTGTGAAATCAGCAGCTTTTATGTCTTGCTGGAATTTGGATTTGGACAAAACCATTCAGAATTTTTCAGAGGAAATTATAGAAATTTTTGAAACCGTCCAGATCTGTGTTTTGTCTCACAGATGTTCAGGCTACAGACAGAGAAAACGTGAGTTAAAACATCAGCACTGAAGAAGAAACTCACCCAAATAAATGAAAATTTAAATTAGACAAGAAAATCCACTGAGGTGAGAAGCCATGAGCTGGTGAAGGGAACAGGACGAGTTCACTTGGACAAGTTTTTTTTAATGTTTTATTTTTAATAATAATTTTCGGATTAATTTTAAATATGTTTCAAAATGCTGGGCTGTTAGAACACAACCACATATTTCTATTGCAATAATCACACCCCACTTCACGCATAAACTATTAAGGAGGGTTTGGGAATTGCTTAAAAACACAGCCAAAAAAATATTTGGATGCTTTGTGGGGGGAATTATTCCTGTCATCCCTGGGGACATCCCAAACTTTGGGGGAAAGAACCTCCCAATTTCAGTGTAACTCTGGTGGGAATGTGTTTATTTAATAACTCATCCACAGCAAATGTTGGGGTTTGAGGTGGGACCTGGCAATGTTCATCTGTGAAAACAAACACTGATATCCCTCCAGAAAATAAAAAAAACAAACCCAAACTTTAATTTCAGCCCTGTTTTAGGTACTAAAATATTGTGTTTTCTGCATTGAGGAAAATCGGGAATTTCCCAATCCCAGTGGCGAATCCACGATTCCCACAACGACCTAAGGTTTGTGGCTGTGGGTGCAAAACCCATCAGGAGGCTCCTTGCACCTCTCCAAGCATTCCATTGCAAAATCTGGGAGCAGAAGTGATGAGAGCCAAGATCCGGAGCCCCAAATCCCAAACCTGTGCACGGCAGCAGGTTCTGACTCTGATTAAAATCATTAATGATGCTAATGAAGGAAGGGCTTAGCAAATGGGATTTAATTCCCCCCTGGGAGGGATGAAGCTGCTCCATCAGGATCCGAGATGAAAGGGAGCCGGCAGCTGGAATGTGCTGGGCAGAGATTCAGGGTGGTTTTGCAAAGCCAGGAGAGTTTCGTCACTTTGGGGAGTGATTTGGGCTCGTCCGAGGTGGCGACTCCCGGGCTCGGCGTGTTCAGCCCCGGGGCATCCCAGGGTTTGTATAAAAGCAGCAGCTCTGCGGAGCTTTTCCATCATTCTCCTGCTTTTCTCCTCTCCATCAGGTAAGCCCGATGCCTTTTCATTCCTCTCCCAGCTCCAGAATGCCTTTGCTTTTCGATTTTTTATTCCAGTTGCTGTTTGCAGCTATTACATTAATTTTCAGGGCTTTAATTTTCCTGTGTTCTTCTTTTTATTCTTTAAAATTTCATTTTTGCTGTATCCTGACAAGTATTTTACTGCAAGGCTTAAGGAGCCAAATCCATGTGAGGCTTTTTTTATTTTGGAATTTTTTTTTCCCCTGTTATTTGTATTTGGCCATTCTTGGACTGACAGCAGAATGAAAACTCAGGATGGCACAAGCTTTAAAATGCTGAATTTTCCTGCATTTCAGTCCGTGACTGAATCATGGAAATTCGTCCATGTCCTGAGCTATCCAGCTGAAGAAAGAGTTTATTTTAATTCCAGTCATTTATATATACAAAAATATTTAATTATTTAGTTATTTTCACCACAGCCAAAATGAAGGAAAGTAGATTCGTGCTCTGACCCAGTGAATAAAATAATATTTCTACTTTTTACTGGAAAAAAAATTAAACCAAAGGCTTTTATGCCCAGATATTCAGATGGAAAAATGCTTTAAATCCATATTTTTATCTGATAAAGGAATTGTGCTCCTTCCATCCCACCCCAACTTCATCCTGTCCCGTCTCCATCCTATCCCATGTCCATCCCATCCTGTTCTTTCCTATCCCATTTCCATCCTCTTTCATCCCACTCCATCCCGTCTCCATCCCATCCTATATCCATCCCAATTCCATCCCACTTCCATCTCCATCCTATTTCCATCCCATCTCTGTCCTATCTCCCATCCCACCCCATTTCCATCCAGCCCCATTCCCATCCCATTTCCATCTCCCATCCCATCCCACCCCATCCCATTCCATTTCTATATCCCATCCCATCCCATCCCAACCCATTCCATTTCCATCTCCCATTCCATCCCATTTCCATCTCCCATCCCATCCCATCCCATTCCATTTCCATCTCCCATCCCATCCCATCCCATCCCATTTCCATCTCCCATCCCATCCCATCCCATCCCATCCCATCCCATCCCATCCCATCGCATCCCATTTCCATCTCCCATCCCATCCCATCCCATTCCATTTCCATCTCCCATCCCGTCCCACCTCTCCCAACCCCAAACCTGCTCCTGTCCCACTCCCATTTTTCCCCCTGGGATGTCTTCTTGCATTTCCCAAACCTCCACCTGCCCCTTCCATAAATCCTCAGTTTTCAGCAGCTCCTTCTCTGCCTTCCAGGAACCTCCACCCCTGCCAGGAAATGTCCTGCTACGACCTCTGCCCCACCACCGGTGGCATCGCCTGCCCGCAGCCCCTGGCCAACAGCTGCAACGAGCCGTGTGTCCGCCAGTGCGCCGACTCCACCGCCCTCATCCAGCCGCCCCCGGTGGTGGTCACCTTCCCCGGGCCCATCCTCAGCTCCTTCCCGCAGCAGGCCGTGGTGGGATCTGCTGGAGTCCCAGCTTTTGGGGGCTCCCTGGCCTATGGGAGTCTCTACGGCTCCACGGCTTTCCCGGGATACGGCGCCCGCTCTGGATACGGGATCTCGGCGCTGGCCGGCGGCTCCTGCGTCCCCTCCGCGTCGCGCCGCTTCAGCCGCCTCCTCCGCGGCTCCTGTGGGCCCTGCTGAGGGCACCGGAGCCTCCAGGGAATCCCAGGAATGCCCAAATGCCCAAATCCACGGCCACAAGCGTGAGGGGTCGGCGTTTCCGCGGCCTCCTTCGCATTCCCGATCTTTCTCCTCCTTGTTCGGCACCTCCTCGTTGTTTGCTCTCGCTGCCTGTTCCGGCATTCCCGATTTATTGGACTGGTGGGGACAGCCCCTTCCTGATTTATTGGACCAGCATGGGACAGCCCATTCCCTTTTCCAGCATTCCCAGTTTGTTTAACAAGTGTGGGACAGCTCATTCCCTGTTCTGGCATTCCTGATCTACTGGACCAGCGTGAGACAGCCTATTCCCAGTTCCGGCATTCCCAATTTATTGGACCGGTGTAGGACAGCCCATTCCCCATGGATTTCACCCACAATGACCAATATCCTTGGACAACAACCAGGAGAAACCAGCTGAGGACATCTCAGAGCAGGACTTTGGTTGGACTTTCCCCGAAATTATCCAGGAATGGATTTTCCCCAAAATTATCTGGGATTTCCCCCAAAATTGTCCAGGAATTGATTTTCTACCTTCTGTGATCTCTGGCTTTGCAAAGGGGCATTTCTCGCTCATTAAAACTTTGTTGCATCACACAGCAGCCTCCTGGTTTCTCTTTTTTCCCCCTTTTCCCCCCTTTTTCCCCCATTTTTTCCCTTCACACACTGCTCTGCCCACAGGCAGGTCCAGGCTGCTCCACAAGGAGGAGCCCAGCCTGAGTTTATTTGGTTTTCCAAATGTTTCTGCAATAAAACTCCTCAGAAGCATCTTTCCACCCTTTGAAGGTTAAAAAAAATCAGTTAAAATAACAGAATTCCAGCCTCATTTGGGCTGGAAAGGCCGTGAGCAAAATTGACAGGACATGGGGAATTTATCAGGCAGGATTATTCTGGTTTTTTATTATTATTAACTAGGAATTAATGGAATCAGGGAATGGCTTGGATTGGGAAGGACCTCCAAAGGTCATCCAGTCCAACACCTCTGGTTTTCTCTCACTAGATTAGGTTGCTCAAAGCCCCTTGAACACCACAAAAATCAAAGATTCCAGACATTCCTATTTAATAAGTAAAAAAAAGGAGGGAATGAACTAAATAATACGATTTTCTTCAGTGTGCCTGATGGAGAATTTCGTTTAAAACACCTGAAAAAAAATTGAAGTGCAGCTCCTCCAATTGCAAAATGAGAAAAATGGCAAATCCTCCCTTTGCCAATCCCACGGGAATCTGGCCCTGGAAGGATGCTGGAATCCTGCAGGGCACATCCCTGGTCCTTTGTTTTCCAAGGCAGGGAATTCACCAGCCCAGAGCACCTAAAACCCCATAAATAAAGATTTTTGCCAGCCTGCAGCACCTAAAACCCCATTAATTAAGATTTTACCAGCCCGCAGCACCTAAAACCCCATTAATTAAGATTTTACCAGCCCGGAGCACCTAAAAACCACGAAATAAACATTTTACCCATTAAATAAATTCTGGAAATCAAACACGAGAGATTTAATTGCATCGGGATCTGGGATTGGGTGTTAGCAACGCCTTTAATGAGTCAGCTGCTGATTGCATCTCAATTAACAGCTCTTCCCTTGTCCTGGCACTGAGCAGGGGTAAGACAAGGGCACAGTGACCTCTGGGGTTCAGAGCAGAGTTTTTCTCATCCTCGGAGTTTTTTCCCCTCTCCTGGGAATTCTTTATTTGGGTGGCAGGTGGATCAGGAGCCTCAGTTGCCACCATCGGAATTTTTCTGTCCTGCTCTGCTTCAAATTGTGCCCGAGAACTTCAGGAGTTGCCACAGACACATCCCAGTGTTGCAGTGGCCGGAAAAGTGATGATTTTGGTGTCAAATTGGCTCCATGATCAGGGGTCAGAGGACCAGAGGCTACTCCAAAACAGAGATGGAGAAAGGAGGAGAAAACCCCCTTAATTCTGAGACATTTTCGGATCTTTCTCCTCCGTTTCTTTCTTTTCCTTCCAAGCCCAGAGAGAATGAAGGAATTAAAGGTTAAATAAATATCTTTGGGGTTTCATAGAACCCGAAGATGGTTTGGGCTGGAAAGGACCTTGAAGATCTTTGGTTTATGGGCAGGGACTCCTTCCCCCATCCCAGGTTGCTCCAGCTCGTTCTTGGACAATTCCAGGGATGGGGCCAGCCAGAAATTCCCTGGAAAAGAGAATTTCCCCACCCTCCCAGGGGAGAGTGGGTTGCTCTGCAGGGTACACTTTAACAACTCTTAATTTATTTTAATTTATTTATGGGAAAGTTCAAGGAACTCACAGAATTCCACCAAAAATTTGCCTCTCAGGTAAAGAAATTCCTGTGGGAATTTCCAAGGGAAGTTTTCCAATGAAAACCTTTTCCCCCAGGCTGCTTTTAAACAATGAAAAATACCTGTAAAATTACCGTGTGGGGTTGTAATTGAATCGCAGCCCGAGGCAGGCATTGAGACACACATAATCCGTGTTTGACTTTCTTTGGGAACAGGGAACGGCCACGCTTGCCCTGAGGGAAGATCTGAATGGGATTGGGATTGGGAGAGTTCCAAAATCTCTTTATCCCTCTTGGAATGACTTTGTGTCACCGACCGAAAGGACCTGGGCACCTTCCGGGTGTGGAAGATGCCACTCTCACCCAGCTTGGCAGAAAACCCCCAAAATTATGGATAAAAACCACAGGAAAACTCTGGATTTTGATGCGCAAAGGTTTAATGAGAAAGGGGGAAGGGAAATATCACGGTGGGGATGGAAAACCCGGCGGGAAATGAAGGAAAGAATCGCTCCAGGGCTGGGCATTCCACAGGGGTGACGCTTGGGTTTTTGGACATGGGAAGGTGACACGATCTCATCCCACTTTCAGCCAGCCAGGGATCATGGATGGGACCATTCCGAGGTCGTTTTATTTGCAGGAGCCTCGGGTGAAAAGAAAAAAGGAAAAAGAAAATGGAATTTGCATAAAAGCGCGGGGCTGAGGATGCTCCGGGAACTGCCAGGATTTGTGGAGGCTCCGTGGTGGCTCTTGGCTTTTCCTGCTGATTCCTGGGGTGCTTAACAGGGTCTGCAGCTCCCAGAGGATCCGTAGGAAGAGTAGGACCTCCCGTAACTGTAGGAGCCGTAGGAACTCCCGGATCCCAGGAAGTTTCCGGATCCCAGGAAGTTTCCGGATCCCAGGAAGTTTGAGGGTGCTGAGGATCCCACGATGCTCTCCTGGGGGCAGGAGCTGAGGATGGGCCCTGGGAAGGTGATGACCACGGGTGGAGGGTGGATGACAGCCCGGGAGTCCCCGCAGGAGGTGACACAGGGCTGGTTCCAGGTGTCGGCGCAGGGCTGGGGGCAGGAGATCCCGCAGGGGGTCAGGCAGCGGGAGCTGGAGCTCTGTCTGTAGGAAAACATCTTCTGGGATTGGGGATGGGTCTGGAACCACAAAGCCGAGGCAGCAGGAAGGTCAGAGACCGATTTAATGGAGGTTGGGCTGGGAGGAGAAAGAGCAGACGGCAAAAAGATCACAAAGAGGCTCAAAATTTGGGGTTTTCCATCTTCTCATGTCCTTGTCTCCTACGCCTCCCCACTCTTAATTATGGAGTCAATTTGAAACAAAAATACCCCCCAAAATGAACAGTAAATCCCAAAATGAGCAGTAACCACCAAAACGAACACTAAATCCCAAAATTACCAGTAAACCCCAAAATGAGCAGTAACCCCCAAAATGAACAGTAAATCCCAAAATGAGCAGTAACCCCCAAAATGAGCAGTAACCCCCAAAATGAACAGTAAATCCCAAAATGAGCAGTAACCCCGAAAATGAGCAGTAACCCCCAAAATGAGCAGTAAATCCCAAAACGAACAGTATATCCCAAAACGAACAGTAAATCCCAAAATTTCCAGTAACCCCCAAAATTACCAGTAAACCCCAATCCCTGCCCTGGCCCTGCTGGCCCCACAATTCTGGACCCAAGCAAAGCTCAGTTCAGATCCCGACAGTTCCAGGAGCAATTCCAGGCTCGGACTTACCCCTGTGAGCTCGGAGCGAGTCGGGAGGGTTTGCTGGAGCAGCCCAGAGCCGAGAGGGTTTTTATACCTTTTCTTGGGCAATCAGCTGGAGCTGAAACATCCACGGCTGATGAATGATCCAAGAAAAATTCCCTCCACCTCTCACTGGCCCAGATAAAGTGATTATTTCGCTCAGCAATTATTACTGTTGTTGTTACATCCACGGCATTACTCAGGCACACTAATGGTTTATTTTTCTTCATTTTCATTGTTGCTTTTTCCTACTTCTGGGATTGCCTCACGATTGCTCAGAGTGAGGCATCAACACAAGGTGCTGACAGAGCGCGGATCCCACCCCTCTTTTTCCAAGGAAAAATTGTGCAATTTCTGCCATTATTGACCCACAGTGGCTCCGACTGGAGGCGCCTTCCTACGGAATTTGGGATGAAATGTCCAGGGGGAGTAACCTGGGAGTTTTCCAGGAGAAATCCACGTCCACTTTTTAGGGAATCTGTGGGCTCAGCACTGCTGTGGGAGGGGGATTCATGGATTGGGGTGAGCCAGGTCAGGGAGGGGATCCTGCATCACCCTGGAAAACCTGGGAATGTCCAGGTGCAGCTCCAGATGAGGCAGAGGTCTGGCTGCAACTTCAGCAGATTTGTTCCTCAGATTCCTCCTTCTCCAGTCACTCACGGATTACATTTCCTGCTGCGTCTCCATTTTCCATACCCAACATTATTCCCAAATTTCCTCAAGAAATGAGCTTTCCCCCCCCCCAAAAATCCCTCACCTTTATGGAGCTATAAACTGAGCAGTGGGGTTTGGAGTAGCCCTGAGAATTCTGTCCCAAAATATTCATTTTATTCCACTTTTTTCCATTGGTAACTGTTAGGGTAGGAAGCCTGAGGGAGCCTTTCCTGGGGTTTCTCTGAGTTTTCCCAACATTTGGAATTTACAGTTAAGAGGATTCACCCAAACCAAAGCCAGGATTAGGAAAAAACAGGGAAGGAGAAATTGTGAGGCCACAGCTCCCGGGAGTTGCTGGAAATCCCTGTCTGAACCTCCCCATCCTCCTAAAAGGGCAAAAGGAGAAACCCAGTGGGATCAACCCAAATAAACCCTAAAATTCTTCCCTTTTGGGTCCTGGTGTTTGATTCTCCCCCCTCTGCTCTGCTGTGCTGAGCTCCCACCAGGAATTCTGTGCCCGTTTCTGGTGTCCCCAAGCCACGAAGTTGCTCTGGGGAGCCCCTTCCCGATGGATCCAGGCTGGGAATGTTGGGAATGTTGAGACCCCAGAGCCTCTCCAGGGGCTCCAGGGAAGCTGCAGAGATTTTTCCTCAGGAACTGCAGGGACAGGACACAGGGAATGGGGTCAGGGGGACAGAGGGGAAATTTGGGTTGGATTTGGGGGAGGAATTGTTCCCTGTGAGGGCCTGGCCCAAGGAATTCCATGGATTTCCCACCCCTGGAATTGTCCAAGCCCAGGCTGGTTTATGGAAGATGCTCCTGCCTGTGGAGCAATTCCACAAAAAAAAAATTAATTCCCCAACTTTTTTACCAACTCGGCAAAATCAGCAAAACGCTGCAGGAAGCGAAACCTCTTCCAAAAAAACTCCAGGAAGAAACTGGAGGGTGTTGGGAGAAACTGGTAATTGCTTTGAGGTGGATAAAACAACCCAAGCCCGGGCAGGGATCGCCTCCCGAGGGTTGGGAAACTCCAGGGATGGCTCAACCCCCGCGGGCGATCCGGGATGGGATAAAAAGCTCCCGGCTCCCAATTCCTCCCATCCCAGCTCCGGATTCCTGAGATTTCAGCTCCTCGGGCTTCTCCTCTTGGGATCTGAGTGAGTCTGGGGGACGCTTTGGGGGTGGCCGGGGTGGGAATCGCTCCTTGGGGAGACTGGGAGAGCCCTGAGGAGCAAAGGAGGGAAAGGGAGAAGGGAAAGGGGAAAAGAGAGGAAAATCTGGAGGTTTTGGAGAGGGGGTTACTTGGGAAGGGGGGAGGAAAGGAGGAGAGGGACAGGGAGAAGGGAAATAGGGAGGAAAATCGGAGTTTTTCCAGAGCAGGTGCTTGGGAGGGAGGAAGGAGAGAAGGACAGGGATAAGGGAAAAAGAGGAAAAATCTGAGCTTTTGGAGAGGAGATGTCTGGAAGGGAGGGAAGGAGGCAGGGGGGGAGAGAGAGAGAGGGATGGGGAGAAGGGGAAAAAGAGAGAAAAATCTGAGTTTTTCCAGAGCAGGTGCTTGGGAGGGCGGGGTGGAGGGAGGAGGAGAGAGGGACAGGGAGAAGAGAGAAAGAGAAAAATCTTCTGAGATTTTGGAGAGTTTTTGGAGGGAGGGAAGGAGAAAAGGAGGGAGGAGGAGAGGGACAGGGAGAAGGGAAAGAGAGAGCAATAGGAGCAGGGGCTCTGCTGTGCTGGTTTCCAACCCTGTCTCCTCCCTTCCTGCAGCAGTTCCAGCTCTCTCCTGCCAGGATGTCCTTCTCCAGCCAGCTCAGCTCCCGCTGCTCCGCGCCCTGCGCCGTGTCCTGCCCCCAGCCCTGCGCCGACACCTGGAACCAGCCCTGTGTCACCTCCTGTGGGGACTCCCGGGCTGTCATCCACCCTCCACCCGTGGTCATCACCTTCCCGGGGCCCATCCTCAGCTCCTGCCCCCAGGAGAGCATCGTGGGATCCGCGCTCCCGGCGGGAATGGAGCGCCCCGCGGGCCTGCAGGGCTCCCTGGTCTATGGAGGTTTCCTCTCCTCCTCCAGGAGCGCCTGGAGCCAGCGCTCCGGGGGCTGCGGGCCCTGCTGAACCGGGAAAGGGACGGGGAAAGCTGGGGGAGCTGCAGCAGGAGCTGGGGCAGGGGCTGAGTGGGGGGACACGGCTCCGTGGGGCTGGGAGAGGGTCAGACTCCATGGGAAATGTTCAGGATCCATGGGAACTGTTCAGGATCCATGGGAACTGTTCAGGATCCTTGGGAACTGTTCAGGATCCTTGGGAACTGTTCAGGATCCATGGGAACTGTTCAGGATCTATGGGAAATGTTCAGGATCCATGGGAACTGTTCAGAATCCTTGGGAACTGTTCAGGATCCTTGGGAAATGTTCAGGATCCTTGGGAACTGTTCAGGATCCATGGGAAATGTTCAGGATCCATGGGAACTGTTCAGGATCCATGAGAACTGTTCAGGATCTATGGGAAATGTTCAGGATCCGTGGGAAATGTTCAGAATCAAAGGAAAATGTTCAGGATCCATGGGAATTGTTCAGATCCTGTGGGAACTGCTCAGAATCCATGGGAAATGCTCAGCATCCATGCAAACCCCTCAGCACCCCTGGGATCTCCTCAGCACCCCCAGGAGCTGCTCCTCCTCTCACCCTTCTTGTTTTTAGTGTCACTTTTCTCCGAATTTGCCTCTTCCCTCCTCAACCCCGGAATTGTTTGCCCGCTTTTATCCCAATAAACTTCTGTGTTTGCATTCAAACCTCTTGGATTTCTTCTCTTTTTTATAAAACCTCTGCAAACCCACGGGACCAAACCATCCCATTATCCCAGGGATCTTGGGAGGACGGTTTGGCTCTTCCAGGGAATGTTTTTCTGGATTCACCTGTCAGAAAATTCCCATTTCGCCTTCCCCGGGAACCAGCTGGGACAGAGCTGAGCAGTCCTTGGGAAAAAAAATTCCATGAAAAATTTACGTATCCACTCCAGAACTGCTCCAAGAGCTCATCCCACCGGGACAGAAAGCTCCAAATGGTGACGCAGAAAGGATTTTATTGTGACAGCAGCAGTGCCTGGAATTCCTGGGGAATTCAGGGGGAATTCAGAGGGAGTTATGGAGGAATTCGGGCAAATTCACAGCAAGGCAGAAACGATGGGAATTGCGATCCGGGATCCGACCCAGAGGGAATTGTAGGGCTGGGATTGCTCCTGGGATCGATGCTGGGATCATTCCTGGGATCAATCCTGGGATTGTTCCAGGGATCATTCCTGGGATCAATCCTGGGATTGCTCCAGGGATCGATGCTGGGATCAATCCTGGGATTGTTCCAGGGATCATTCCTGGGATCAATCCTGGGGTCATTCATTCCTGGGATCATTCCCGGGACTGTTCCCGGGGTCATTTCTGGGATCGATCCTGGGATCGTTCTTGGGATTCTTTCTGGGGTCATTCCTGGGGTCAGTCCTGGGATCGCTCCTGGATCATTCCTGGGATCATTCCTGGATCGATCCTGGGATGAAGGAGCAGCCCTGGCCCCTCTCAGAGCCCTCCCCTCTCTCACAATTTGCAGATTTCTTAATTTTTCTCCTGGTTTTGGTCAGGCAGGGATCCTTTGCTGGGCTTGGGAGGGCGGGGGTGGGAGGGGGATTTGGGGGGTGGGAGGGGAAGGGATTTCGGGCATAGCAGGGGTAGGAATTTTGGGAAAAGCAGGAGGAGGAGAGAAATTCCAGCCCCCAGAAGAGGCTCCGGGCTCACAGGAGCTCTGGACACCTCCGGGCCCGAAGGAATTTCCCATTCCCGCCGGGAATGCGGAGCCCACGATGCTCTCCTGGGGGCAGGAGCTGAGGATGGGCCCCGGGAAGGTGATGACCATGGGCGGGGGGTGGATGACAGCCCGGGAGTCCCCGCAGGAGGTGACACAGGGCTGGCTCCAGGCGATGGCCTTGGGCTGGGGGCAGGACACGGCGCAGAGCGGCTGGGAGGACATCGTGGGGCTGGGGGTGACAGAGAGGGGACAACCTGAGGGGACAGAGCAAAGGGGAAACCTGAATTTTTATTTTTATTTTTATTTTTATTTTATTTTTATCAATTCATTAATTTTATTTATTGTTTGTTGTTTGCAATTATTTATTATTACCCCTATTTATTTATTTTTTTATTTCAATATTTCCAATGTTCGTATATTCCAATATTCACATTTCCGATTTTAGTATTTTTCAGTGTTCATAGTTCTAATACTCATATTTCTTATCTTCAAATTTCAAATATTCATTTATTAAAAATTCATCTTTTCAATATTTATATTTCCAATGTTCATAGTTTCCAATATTCATTCATTCATTTATCCATTCATTCATTCATCATTCATTCATTCATTCACCCATCCATTCATTCAAATATTCATCTCTCCAATATTCATATTTCCATTATTAATATTTCCAACTTTCATATTTATAATACTGATTCTTCTTATATTTTATTCCATTCATTTATTAAATTAATCTCAGAATTAACGTGTTTTACCCCGTTTATTTCCGACTTCTCTGTTCCCAAATCTTGAACAATCTCCCACCACTCCTTGTGAAATTTTTTGAGGTAAAAATTCACAATTTTTACCATTTCCGAGCTCCAGCCCTGCCCTATCCCCCCAGACCTGACTTACGCGGCCGCACAGCCGGAGAAGGGATGAGAATGGCAGAAAATGACTTAAAAATCTCTCTGCAGGAGCTTTTATACAGCTCCTCACTTCGCCCCGGGGGAAGTGAACCACCCCTGTCCTCTTTGTCCCCATTGTCCCTCAAATGCCTTTTGTCTTTTCTTGCTTTTGTCTCTCACTCAAGGTGATCGTGGCCATTGTTTCTCCCAAAACTCCACCTGGCTCCTTTCAATCCTGGAGATCCCCACCCTTGGCACAACTCCCCAGCTGAAGATTTACTTTGCTGTGCACTTTCATATTCGATTTTTTCCCCCAAATTGCACCAAAATCCCCCAATTGAACATCCCCACCCGGAGCAGCCTCTCCATCCCCTGGTTTTGTTTCTCCAAACAAAGAATTCCTGGCTCAGAGCCGGCGCGGGAGATGAAAGGAGCAAGGCCTCGGCTCCTCCCTGGATCTCCTTCCCCTTGAATCAACAGCCGGGGCTGGGATTTCACCTCAGACTTTTTAATAATCCCCGTGAGGAAATCGGCCCCAAAAATTGCCCAATTCCCTCGGGGTGTCGGGCCAAAGGAGGGGCTGGGTGTGAAAAACAAGGGTTTGGCATCGTCCCGACATCAGAGAGCGCCGAAATTCAAATTTCAATTCAAATTAAATTGGTTTGGCAGCAGCTCCGGCCGGTGTGATCACAGGGGAAAAGCGATTTCCAGGGAAGGAGCCACGCAGAAATCCTGGGATCATTCCCAGCCCCAGAGGAGGAGGAGGATGAGGAGGAGGAAGGTTTTGGGGTGAGGATGAAGAAGGGCAAACAATGATTCAGGAACTTGGAGATGTTTTTGACAGAGATCTTTGCCTCTCCCATGGTCACTCCTGACTCAGGACCCCGCGCCCTCCCCAGACTTCCCCGGGAGCTGCTGAGCCCGCAGAAAATCTCTTTATTAAGCATTAATTAGCAATAATCACCTTTCCCCTTGCTCTTTCCAGGCTCGCACCTCCCACGCCAGACGGGGAATCACGGGAGGCTCTGCTGATGGTTTTTATTTTTATTTTTTTTTTTTTTTTTCCTGGCGGGGATGATGAAGAGAAACCCAGAGGATTCATGAAAACACCCCTGGCAATGCGGGGAACCTCTGGGAGGAGATCTCAGGCATGGCCGGGACTTGTCAGAGCGATGAATGTAATTAAAATTTCATTATCCCCTGGAAATTTTATTTGTTTCTGCCACTGAAGGGCCCAAATTCCCATTTTCCAGAATTACCCAGAACTTGTGGCTGGGAGGAAACTGCCATGGGTGATTCCTGGAAATCAAACGGAGCATCTGGGAGAGAAATGAGGAATCCCAGGAGGAAGAGAGAGGTGGAACAACCTCAGGGCAGGGAGGTGCAGAAAATTGTTTTTAATGGGCACGAGAGGCACAACCAGCGCTCGCAACAACACAGAATTCACAGGGACACCTTTAATATCCCAAATTCCCACCAGAATTCCCACTTTCCTCACAATTCAGCCCCTCATCCTTGAAACCAAACCCCCGGGAAGTTTTCACCAGGGGAACACAATTGCCTATTTTTAATTTCTTTAATTTTTTTTCTCTCCCAAATGGATTATTCCAATCTTAGGGCTCGTAACCCAAATAAGAGCTGATTAACATTAAATTAACATTCCAGGTCCAGGTGTAATCCAGCCTGGGAGTGTTTTGGGAATCATTCTGGCTCCCTTTGTTGTGCGGAAGCCCTGGGATATTTTGGGGCGGGGGTAATTGCGGGGAATGACCCGGAATTCCACCTCCAAGGTGGCCATTAGGGAAGAATGATCTGAGCATGGTCTTTAGGATAAAAACAGTGCCTGGAATGGCTCGGAATGGGATGAGCAGGACACGCCCGGCATCCCGAACTGCCCGGAGGGATCGGCTGCTGGCACCAGCTCCTGGAATTTGGAGCTCCAGGTCCCTCCCTGTCACCGCCGAGAGGTGGAGAAGAATCCTTGGAAAAGCAGTTCAGGAAAGTTTGGATGCAGAAATGTGGAAAAAAAGCTTGGGTTTGGCTCAGTTCCCTTAGTTTAGAGGGAAGAAAATCCCCAAACAGAGCTGGGTATGAACAAGACACTAAAAATTCCCGTTTTGCTTCAATCTGAAAGTTTTTTCCTGGAAAATGCAGGGCCAGATGTTTTTAGGAATAAAATCTTTTATCCCAGAAAGTGCAGAGCCAGGGTTTTTTAGGAATAAAATCTTTTATCCCAGAAAATGCAGAGCCAGGGTTTATTTTAGGGATAAAATCTCTTATCCCAGAAATTTAACCCTAAATTTTACCTTTAGTCGAGGTTGGAGCAGTCCGGGAAGAGCCTGGAGGTCGCCTGTCCCTCTATCCAAGGCTGAGTGTCCCCAAGAGAGCCCAAGGAGCAGAGGAAAAAGGGAATTCCGAACGGGTTTGATGCAGCAGCATTTTAATGGGAATGCAAAGTGGAGTCGAACATTTGAAGAGAGAATAATGCAGACAAAGAGGAGCCGACTCCGAGAAAAGCCCAAAATCACCCAAAATCACCTTAAATCACCCAAAATCACCCAAAATTGCGATCACCCGCTTTAGCCTGACCCCTTCCAGCCTGACACACCCTCCCCTCACACTTGCTGAGACCTTCCAATCCCTACCATTCCCCAAATCCCTCGGCTCCGATCCACGCTCGGTGTCAAACTGGGCAGAGAAAGTCCAAAGCACAGACAGAAGAGGCAAAGCCCCAAGAAGAAAGAAAAGCCTGAACTAATCTAAAGCTCTATCGTAGACTTAAAACGCAGGGTCCTGGTTTCCAGCGGCGCTTCCCTCTCCGGCAGCCTTCGGGTCACATTCCATGTTCCTTCGCTTCTTCCCTCGTTCCTTTCCGTGGTTCTTTCCCTCAAAAACCGCTCAGATCTTCTTGCAGAGGCCCCTCTGGCACGGGTGCTTCCAGCGGGTGGAGAAGGTGTAGGAGCGCTCGGGCACGCACTTGGTGGCACAGGGTGTGGCACAGGGCGTGGCACAGGGCGTGGCACAGGGCGTGGTGCAGGTGGGGACGCACTTGGTCACGCACTTGGTGGCGCAGGCACGGCGCGGGGCACGGCGGGGCGCACTTGGTGGCGCACTTGGTGGCACAGGGTGGGGGACAAGGCGGGGGACAGGGTGGAGGACAGGGTGGGGCACAAGGCGGGGGACAGGGTGGGGGACAAGGGGGGGACAGGCGGGGCACAGGGCGGAGGACAGGGCGGGGGACAGGGCGGGGGACAGGGCGGGGCACATTTGGTGGCACACGGGACAGCGCACGGAGCCACACAGGGCGGGGCGCACTGGGTGACACACGGGGGGTCACACTTGGCCACGAACTGCGGCCCGCAGCAGGTCTCCAGGCACTCCAGGCCCTTCTGGCCTGTCCCGATGGGCACGCCAGCCTCCAGCACCCCGGCCAGCTCGGCCGACTCGGTGGAGCCCACCACGGTCTCCTGCGGGTACGTGGTGAGGATGGGCCCCGGGAAGGTGACGACCACGGGTGGCGGGAAGATGATGACCCGCGAGTCGGGACAGGCCACCACGCAGGGCTCGTTGCAGGCGGCGGCCCGCGGGTCGGGGCAGGGCTCGGCGCACACGGTTTTCTCGCAGGACATCTTGCGGCTGGGCTGGACCTGAAAGGAGAGGACAAATGTCAATCCCAAGGAGCCGGAGGGATGGGATCAACCCCTGGAAAGGCACGAGGTGGTGGGTGGGTAGATAACTGCCCTGCTCTGCTTGGCTTGGTGACCTTTCTTGATGACCTTCTTGGTGACCTTCTTGGTCACCTTTCTTGGTGACCTTCCAGAGCCCTGGGATCACAAACACCTCCCTGGGGATACCTTAACACCTTCCTGGGGACACCAAACCACCTCTTTTGGGGACACCAAAACACCTCTTTGGGGACCCCAAACCACCTCTTTTGGGGACCCCAAACCACCTCTTTGGGGACCCCAAACCACCTCTTTTGGGGACCCCAAACCACCCCTTTTGGGGACACCACAACACCTCTTTGGGGACCCCAAACCACCTCTTTGGGGACCCCAAACCACCTCTTTTGGGGACACCACAACACCTCTTTGGGGACACCAAACCACCTCTTTTGGGAACACCAAGCCACCTCGTGGAGCACATCAAAACACCTTTTCAGGGACAGCAAAACACCACTTTGGGGACACTAAATGACCACTTTGGGGCTGTTGTTTAATTAATATCTGTTTTCTCCTGCGCAATTTGGGCTCCAGAGGTGGAGCTCAGTAAAATGAGGGTAACACGTGAACCACTGTAGGAATGGAGAACATGAGAGGTTTTACTGGACACAATTTGGACAAAGTCTGGGCTGAGAAGATAAAAATCCACGGAATATCATCCCTATGATGGAATTCATCCATAGGGATTCCAATAATTATGGATTTAG
Source organism: Serinus canaria (assembly GCF_022539315.1). Taxonomy (NCBI): domain Eukaryota; kingdom Metazoa; phylum Chordata; class Aves; order Passeriformes; family Fringillidae; genus Serinus; species Serinus canaria. Next base: position 13,191,149 of record NC_066338.1, read on the forward strand.
TCCAGTCAGTTCATAACAGGTGCCTTTGCCACAGATATCTGAGCACAAAACTCACTCGGAAAATTCAATAAAAACCTTTTGCAAGATCATGAGGTAAAACTGAAGCACAACAAAAACCTGAGAGAGGCTGTCCCAAATTTAAATTTCAGAGGGATCAAAACTGTTCCCAAACCAGGGCTGAATTCTTCTTTCTGGTTTTGGCATAAATTTAAGGGTGGAGATGTGGAAAACAGCACAAAAGTCCATTTCAAGTCGTCATTTCAACCATACCCAAATTCCTACCTCAAAGCCCTGAGTGAAGGAGCCGCTTAATCTGTTGTTGCAGATTAAATTGAATATTTTGGGCTCAGCCCAGGTGATTATTTCTTTTTCAAGCTGCATATTGGAGAAGCCTGGGTGGGGTTGAGTTTGACTCAAGCCATTTTTGTTTTCTTTTCTCGCTCTAAACACAATGCCCGAATGTGCATAATTCACCCAAATTTAAACCCTAATCCAGGTGCTCTCCTGAGCTTCCCACCCTTTAAATCTGCTACAACTCTGAATTCCCTGTCCTTGACTTGACCCTGATCAGACACCAAACCAGAGGAAAGGAATAACTTAAAACCAGACCTAAACACGGAGCACCACACATCCCAAGCAGATTCAAATATTCTCGCTTTGCATGAAACCAAAGCTTTGCATAAACAGAGCAAAACCACCTAAAGCAGCTTCACAAGTTGACATTTTTGGGGTCATTCCCGCATCTCCTGCGTAGGAAAACCAGGAATTTTGTAGTGCCACATCCACAGGGATGTTGTGTCTTCATCCGCAGGCGACTGCGGCTCTGCCCATCCAATATTTCTAAAACTTGTGTTTAAATTTCCACACCACCTCTGCCCAAAATCAGATAAAAATTGGAAGCCACAAGGGCAGAACCGCCCCGCCAGGTGAAAGCTGCTGGCTGAGGTATTTTAAGGTTACCCAAAGGTTGTATCCATTAAATTTCCATAAAGAAATGGAATTAAATGGTTTTAACATTATCTAGATTGCAAATACATTTTTAAACTTTGATCCCGCAGCGCTTCTGGATGAATAATCAAAAATATTTTGATTATTCCATGAAAATAGATGGAATTGCTTTCCAGAACGGCACAACACGAATCCAAAATTCAGCGCTGAGTTAAACGTAAACGCTTTTTAAAATTAGACTCATTTTATTATTTTAGGAAGAAGTTATATCAGAATCCAACTTACTCAGTTCACCGAGGAGAAGCCAACAGGACCTGCTGGAAGCTCCCTGAGTCAGGAATGGTTTTTATATCCCCGGCTGGACCACCAGGCTGATGCAAGAAAATAACGTCATATTTGGGCATTAGGTCCCATTACTCCCCAAACCAAATTTGAGGGGTAATTACAGTAATTGCTTTGCTTTGCTCACTGTTTGTGTTGATTACCCTTTTCTCACCAGCACGTGACCGCCGTTGTTTGGTCCTGGATTCCTCTCATTTCAGAGTTTCGAGGCTCAAATTTATTCCTGCAGCTCTGCCAAGGTGAAAACCCAGGCTGAGCTCAGCTTTGCAGGAGCTCCTGAGCTTTGCAAGGCTCGTCCTTGCAGCTCCTTAATGCCAGGATTTGTTTTCCTGGCCTCCAAGAATGCAGCAGAGCCTAACCCAGCATTAGCCGTGAGTGTTCTCGGCTGCTTCCAAACTTGTTGGGACGTGTTTATGGGAACGACCAGACTGGAGTGGACAGGTTGGCTCCCAGAGCCACTCCCGGCTGAGCCCGTGGGGCTCTGGCTCCTCATTTGGTGTCCGAGTCCAGGATCAGACTCATCCCACGTTCCAAACCTCCAGGAGTTCCTCCTCAGCGTGAGGGAGAACTTCCTTCCGTGGAGCTGCTGCCCAGAGAGGGCAGAATTCGGATTGTCCCGGTCTGGGGTCATCCCAAACCCATGTGGATGTGTCCCTGTGTCACCTGTTCTGGGACATCTCCAGAGTCACTTCCAAGCCCAACAATCCTGGTATTCTGGGATATAAAACAGTACTGGGAGTTGGTGGTGGAGGCCTGGTTAAGCACAAATCTCTTCCTCTGCCACAAAATTTATGCCCAGGAAGAAATCGGAAGTGGGAAAGTCCCTTTTGGGAAAAGTGGGATGGTCAGAGGGATGCTGGTATGGGATAAATCGCTCCGTCCCCAGTTCCTTTCCTGGTGGTTTTGGTCACCAGAAAAATGTTGGAGTGCAGAGGAGTGTGGGAAACTCAGGGCAAAGCCACCAAAGAAAATCATTCCCTGTTTAACACAGGGAAAATCAGGAAAAAAACCCCAGGATTTATTTAAGGTCACTCAGGACAACTTTGAATCCAGAGGACAAAGAGTTACAGCCCCAGTTGGTGCTGGGACAAAGCAGAAATTCATGGCATGCTGGAAGCTCAGCCCCCGAGGTGAGAGAAGCCTGGTCCCATTTAAATCCCCAAATATGGCCTGATTTGGGAAGGTGAGTGTTTGGCCAAGTGGATTGAAATGGTATCATTAGGATCACAAACACAGGGGCAGGCTTTTAATCCCAAAGAAGCGGAGGGATCCGAATTCCCCAGGCTGAGTCAGGGGAATCACGTGGGTGGCCCTGACACATTTGTTTGGAAGGGACGCTATGATTCAGTCCTGCTTTAATACCCGCAGCCTGTCATTAACTTCAGAGCGCCACGGCGCTTTGCATGGGTAAAACATGAGTGGGTGTTTGCAAAACCATCCCCAAGCATTTCCTCACAGCATTCCCCAGGAGTGCTTTTGCCCAGGGGAGCCTCTGGGATCGCTCTGCTTCCAGGAGGGAACGGAGAGCACGGAGGTCGGGACAAAAATAAACCCAAAAAAACAAAACAACCCAAAACAGGAAGGAGGGAAATGAGCCCAGGAAATGTTGGGGGTGCTTAAAAACCCCTGGTTTGGGGTTGGGATGGTGGTGCCAGCATGATCCAGGGCTCCTCAGCTGAGTGTGACACAAAATTCCAGAGCTGGGAAGGTGGGATGGGCCCCTGAGAGAGGATTTTAAAGGAATCACAGAAATGGGATGGTTTGGGTGGGAAGGGACCTTAAAAATCCCCTCATCCATGCCCTGTCATGGGCAGGGGCACCTCCCACCATCCCAGGTCACTCCAATTCCCATCCTGCCTGGCCTGGGACACTTCCAGGGATGGGGAATTAATGGATCAGGATCAGGATCAGGATCAGGATCAGGATCAGGATCAGGATCAGGATCAGTCCCTGTCAGGGGCTGCTTTCCCTGGAGCAGCCCAACCCAGCAACCTCTGGCAGCTTCGGAAAAGTTTGGAGACACTGGAATTCCTTTCCAGCTCCTTTCAGCAGTGCCAGCCCTGCCAGGAGGATTCTTCCTCCTCCTCCTCCTCCTCCTCTCTCCTTAACAGCAGCAGCCTCCTGCAGCTTTTATCCTGGTTTTGGCTCTTTGGGGACATTCCTGGCTCCAGGTCCTCATCCTTAGCCAGGTTCCAACCTCAGGAATTCCACAAAAACCCTTGGAAGGGAAGACCTGCTCTGCCCTTCCTGGCATGGATTCCTTTCCCCAGAGCAGCTCCAGAGGGAGCTTTTGGACCAGCCCGACTGGCACACGCAGGAGTGAATTTCTCCTCCTGCAGGTTTTTGTTCCTTTACCTGGATAAAATCGGGGAGGAGGAAGTGGCTGTGGAATCCCAGTTGGAAAAGGATTTCAGGCTTCAAACTGCTGAAGTGACAAAAGGTGTTGAGAGTAGGAAATTTAAATAAATAGGAACTATTTGGGAAGTTTGGGATGGGGAAGGGTCTGGAGAGGTCGGGAGGGAGATGGGTGGGCTCCAACTCTCCCAAATTTCTGAATTAGGCGAAAAAGATGAGTTGGAAAAAGGAGTTACAAGGAAAAAAAAAACAACAATGGGAATTTGAATGCAAGAGAACTTTAATGGCAGGGAAGGGTTGGGGGCAGAGTCACACACAGGGAGCACAAAGGACAATTCCCAAGGCTTTGGGAAGCGATGCAGATCCACAAAGGCTGGAGAAGGCAATTCCTGGGATGTCCCTGGCTTGCAGCTTCCCCAGGAGATCAGCCCAGCCCGTGGCTGCTGCCGGGGGAGCCGGGGCTGCCTCAGAACTAAAAGGAGCCGCAGTTTCCTCCTCCAAACCTCCTGGAGCTGGAGCTGCCTCCTCCGTAGGATCCCCCTCCAAAGGAGCCGCCCCCAAAGGAGCTGCCCCCGCCGCAGGAACCCCCAAAGCCCCCGCCTGAGGAGCCAAAGGATCTTCTGCTCCCAAAGGATCTGCCCCCTCCATAGGAGCCCCCGGAGCCAAAGGATCTGCCCCCTCCGTAGGATCCACCCATGCAACCCCCTCCGTAAGATCCCCCAATTCCTCCCATGGAACCGCCTCCATAGGATCCCCCCATGGAACCACCTCCATAGGATCCACCCATGGAACCGCCTCCATAGGATCCACCCATGGAACCGCCTCCATAGGATCCACCCATGGAACCGCCTCCAAAGGATCCCCCAATTCCCCCCATGGAGCCGCTGCCCCCTCCGTAGGATCCCCCAATGGCGCCCCCAGACCCAGAAGATCCCATGGCCCCTGATGGGAAGGAGGAGCCCACGATGCTCTCCTGGGGGCAGGAGCTGAGGATGGGCCCTGGGAAGGTGATGACCACGGGTGGAGGGTAGACCACGGCCCGCGAGTCCCCGCAGGAGGTGACACAGGGCTGGCTACAGACGTCTGCGTAGGGCTGGGGACAGGACACCTCACATGGGGACGAGCAGCCACTGCTCAGCATCATGGCTCCTGACGACATTCTTGGATGGATGGCGACCTGTGGCAGCACAGAAATCAAAACTGTAACACCCAAATTCCAGAGGGAGGAGAAATCCTGCTCTGGTGCCTTCCATGGGCAGGAAAAAAGGGGGGAAGGAGAGTTTGGAAAGATTCCTGACAGCATTTTTTGTGATTGAGGGAGAGCTGCAGCACTGGCATAAAATTAAAATGTTCAAGGAGATTTGGGCCTTTACACAACCACCAGGATAATAAAGTCTGTGATTTCCTGATGGAAGGAATTATTGCCCTATAAATACGAGATCTCCTCTCATTTCCCTCCATCCTGAATTAAAGCCAAGCTCGGAGTAGTTAAGTTGTAACCTCCCCATCAAACAAATAATCAGGGTTTAATTGACACTTTCCCTTTGTGGTTTGGAACATCGCAACCTCAAATTTGGAGATCTGCATCTCCCAACAGTTCCAGCCCCAAAAACAGAGACAGAATTGCTAAAACTGAATAATTTGGCTTGGGAAAGAGCCCCAAGTCCATTTTCCTGATCATTTCAGAGCTCTGGCATGGAATCATTTCCCGATTCAGCACCCACAGCCACATCCCAGTTAATGGAAATGGAATCAGAGGCAGAGAACTCACCGGGCTCGCTGCGAAAACCGGACTGAGGAGAAGGTGCTGGAGAAGCTGCAGGAAAATCCCGGTTTTTATACCCTTCCCCACGGCTCCCAGGCCATGCAACTCAACTTTGGGCCATCACCAGTGACAATTTTTTGCTGTATAAGCGCCTTATAATTGTAATAATTGCTTTGATAGGTGTTAATGATTCGTAAATCAACTCCTCATCAGCCAATACATGCACACACCCTTTGTCTTGCTTTAATCCTTAAATAATTTTTAGATTATTTTGTTACAGCTGCCATTTCCTGACCTGGTTTGGCTTGGGAATTGGCTTGGAAGGGTGAAGGATCGGGAATTTCCTCAGCAAGGGCAAAAATCAGTTTGGCTTTGTCGGGAGAAATATTTTCTGTTCCGCAGAAAATTCTCTGGAAATCCAGAATTGGGAAAACCCACAAATTTTGTGCTTATAAATCCACGGTTGGGAAGGGTCATTTTTTATACCTATTTCACCCAAGGAACTCATTAAAAAGGACTTAAATTAATTCCTTGGATGCTCATTATCGTCCAAGGAAGCCCTGTGTGAGAGCATTTAATTATTATAATTCTCCTTTGGTCACCTTAATTATCCTAATTCTCCTTTTGTCCCCTTTTGGGACAGCTGCAATATTCCAAGAGGACACGTGTCCAGGAGCCATCATTGGATGAACAAACCTCAGTATTTTTTGAGTGCATAACGCTGATTCCATCTAAAACACAATAAAAGCACCTCAAGACTGGCCATGATTATTTTTTCAGGGAATTCCTGAATTCCCTGAAAATTCCAACAGAATTCCTGGGTTTAAACCTCGTCTGGCGAAAGGGAGAAATGCATAAATAGAGGGAGACATCTCCAAGGAAAATTCCCTTTATCAACCACCAGAAACATCCAGGGTTTTAGACGTGAGGGATATTTTGGGGTGGTTGTCCAAGAAAAGCAACAAACATTGGTGTCATCAAACCCCAGACTGGGGGGATTTTGGTTCTAAATCAAAGTCAGCTGAAGAGATTTGAGATTCGAGGTTGGAGATTTGAGAAAGATTTGAGATTCTGTGTTCGAGATTTGAGATTCAAGAGCTGATATTTGTGAGTTGAGATTAGAGATTTGAGACACGATGTTTGAGATTCAAGATCCGAGATTTGAGATTTGAGATTTGATTCTCAGTTGGAGCTGCGGGAAGGAAGCAACTCCAGTTTGGAGCTGGAATTTCATCCTGTTTTTTTCATGGAAAGGGTGGCCAGGCCTCGGAAAGGGCTCCCTGGAGGTGTCCAAGGAACACCTGGCCATTGGTCTGGGTGACCAGGTGGGGATCAGTCCCAGGCTGGACTCCATGACCTCAGAGCTCTTTTCCAACCTCAACAACTCCGAAATTCCGTGATCATCCCACATTTCACATTTCTATCACGATGAAGTTTATTGTAGGTGTTTACATAACTCCTATCCCCACATTTCTGGTGTTTCCAGACCCGATTGGAAAACAGAACACGAGGAGCCGATATCGGGGTTAAGATCTTGCAACAGAACCTCAACAAGCCCTGTCAGGCCCCGGTGACATCCCCGGCTTTGACAGCTCTGCCAGTCAGCAATTCCTCCTCGACTCCTCAATTAAGGTGAAACTTTCTGGGTTCCTCCAGTTGGGTTGGGAAATATCGATTTACATGGAAAATCCTGGGTTCTGCTGCTGGTTCTCCCTCTGGGAAGAGGCAGCACTTCCATCAACCCCCAAAATCCAGATTTTGGGGTGGAAAGCGAAATATTGTGCACTAAACCGATTTATTAATCAATAAATCCCTCAAGTGGATCTAAACTCATTCCAGTTGCAATTGCAGGGACAGCACCAGCTCCGAGGTGACTTCCTGGGGGTCGGAATGTGGAGCAAATGGGATCAAACCCGAGGGGTGCAGCGCTAGGAACGTGACTTGGGATTAATAATGAATTTATCACGTCACTTAGGAGAACAATTAGGACAATTAATGAAATAATCCAGCCAGCAATAATCCAGTTTGGTAACGCGTGGGAAGCTCTTGCACAAAGCGCGGCTCCCATCCCACTGAGGGTCAGGAAAAGTATAAAAGAGCTCTTGGAATTCTGCAGTGCCATCCACGGCTGCTCCTCCTCTCCACTTCTCCAGACCCGGTGAGTTGGATCTTCTTTGTCCTCTGCGTGAATACGGCAAAATATTTTCTGTCTTTTCTCTCCTTCCCAAAAGATGTTTTCAGGAATCTTTCTGAACTTTTCCTCTCTTTTCCTGCTCGTGGAAGGCACCAGAGCGGGATTTCTTTTTCCTCTGGCATTTTGGGCATTGTAGTTAGGATTTATCTCCTGCTTCGGGTTCCTCCCCATCCCAAAAAGGTGTCTCCAGGACATGGAGGGCCTGGTCTCCTGCAGAACCTGTGGTGCCCAGCAACCCCATTTGCCTTTTCTAGGCTTTAAAATCCAAAGTCCCACCCAGGCCTGCATTTGTAGGCCCAGGATCAATGATAGGACTGGAATTTCCCAGGCACTGGGATCAATTCAAGGTTTTGGGTGACCACCACAACTTTATCTTCTGGTCCAACAAACCCCTGGAGATGAGCTGCTTCCAAAGGACCCCTGAGTTTGGCTTTGCTCTCCAGGATTCCGTGCACTTCCAGAGCAGCACGAAACCCTTTGGGAATCAGCAGAGCTCAGTGCAGAAAAACACCAACAAGGGACAAACCTGACTCTTCCCAGCCTTTCCTTCCCCTCTTTTTTCCTGCCCATGGAAGGCACCAGAGCAGGATTTCTCCTCCCTCTGGAATTTGGGTGTTACAGTTTTGATTTCTGTGCTGCCACAGGTTGCCATCCATCCAAGAATGTCGTCAGGAGCCATGATGCTGAGCAGTGGCTGCTCGTCCCCGTGTGAGGTGTCCTGTCCCCAGCCCTACGCAGACACCTGTAGCCAGCCCTGTGTCACCTCCTGTGGGGACTCGCGGGCCGTGGTCTACCCTCCACCCGTGGTCATCACCTTCCCAGGGCCCATCCTCAGCTCCTGCCCCCAGGAGAGCATCGTGGGCTCCTCCTTCCCATCAGGGGCCATGGGATCTTCTGGGTCTGGGGGCGCCATTGGGGGATCCTACGGAGGGGGCAGCGGCTCCATGGGGGGAATTGGGGGATCCCTTGGAGGTGGTTCCATGGGTGGATCCTACGGAGGCGGTTCCATGGGTGGATCCTATGGAGGCGGTTCCATGGGTGGATCCTACGGAGGTGGTTCCATGGGGGGCTCCTATGGAGGTGGTTCCATGGGTGGAATTGGGGGATCTTACGGAGGGGGTTGCATGGGTGGATCCTACGGAGGGGGCAGATCCTTTGGCTCCGGGGGCTCCTATGGAGGGGGCAGATCCTTTGGGAGCAGAAGATCCTTTGGCTCCTCAGGCGGGGGCTTTGGGGGTTCCTGCGGCGGGGGCAGCTCCTTTGGGGGCGGCTCCTATGGAGGGGGATCCTACGGAGGAGGCAGCTCCAGCTCCAGGAGGTTTGGAGGAGGAAACTGCGGCTCCTTTTAGTTCTGAGGCAGCCCCGGCTCCCCCGGCAGCAGCCACGGGCTGGGCTGATCCCCTGGGGAAGCTGCAAGGCAGGGACATCCCAGGAATTGCCTTCTCCAGCCTTTGTGGATCTGCATCGCTTCCCAAAGCCTTGGGAATTGTCCTTTGTGCTCCCTGTGTGTGACTCTGCCACCAACCCTTCCCTGCCATTAAAGTTCTCTTGCATTCAAATTCCCATTGTTGGTTTTGTGTTTGCTTTGCATCTTTTTCACCTAATTCAGGAATTTGGGAGTGTTGGAGGCTCCAGGATGGGAACCATGCCCAGTTATCCCACTGAGTACTGGGTTTGAGGGGGAACAACCAATTTTCCACCACCAATACTTCCCATTCAGACTCTTTTATATCTCTGTTTTTTCCTCACATTTTCTTTTCCACATTTTCTCCTACAAATCCTTTGGTTGGAAACCACTTTGCCCAGAGCCAGCTGAAATCCTCCTCTCTTAAATCCTGGAGTGACTTTCAGGCCACTTTAAAAGGAATTTGGAGCTCTGGTTTCACCCTGTGACACATTCTGGGATTTGCTGAACTGGAATTCTGTGGGATTTTGCCTCCTCTCTCCAGAGCTTCACCACGATTGCAAACCAATTATCTAATTGTTTTCCAATTAGAGCCTGTTCCTTCAGCCCCATTAAGGTTTTGCTGAGAGCTGATTAATTTATTGGGTGCCATCATTAAATTAATCGCAGATTAAAATTCCTACACCTCTTCAGGCACACGGGGAATTTCAGCAACTTGAGTCGTGTGCCACCTAATTTTCTATTTACTCCCAGCGCTACCAATTCAATTTTTTAAACCCATTTTCAGCTTAAACAGAGAGTGAAAAGTTTGATTTTCCAAGCAGGAATCCCTCATGGACAACTTCTTTTCCTTGATATTTCCCATATTTCAGTTCCTTCTTGATTTAATAAATATTAAGGATTCTATAGTGCAATAAAAAGTATTAAAAACATATTTTAAACCTTTTTTTGGGGTTCCTGCTCTCTCTCCTATGTTTTCCAAGGGAGTAAATCTGGGTTTAAGGTCACCTTTGGCACATTTTTAGACCTGGGGTTCACCAGGGTTCTCTCTGTGTTCCCATCCCGACAGAAAACAACAGCACCAGGCGGGATCCAAGCTCTTGTGTCACTCCTCCCTTGGGAAATTCTCTCTTGCACAGCCTGGTGACATTTTGCTGTCATATAAAAGCAGCCTTTGATGATGCCACAGTCGGGAGAAATTTCTCCACCTCTTGAAGCTCAGAAGTCAAGGAGAGCTTCCTTGGTGGATTTCCTCTGGTTCCCGTTCCCATCCTCACGTTTTCGCCTTGGTTCACGTTCTTTGATACTCCTGAAAATGTGTTCAGCTTTCCTGAGCCCTCAGAACTCACAGGGATCCTGATAATTCCCAAAAACTGGTTCTAAATATGGCGGCAGAATGGATGGGGCTGGGCTCTGCTCCCAGGGAACACAACAAGAGGGAACGGCCTCGAGCCGTGATGGGGGAGGCTCAAGGTGGGAAATTTGGGAAAATTCCTCCTGGAAAGGGTGGCCAGGGAGGTTTGAAGTGGCCACCCCTGGAGGTGTCCGAGGAAGGACTGGACATGGCGCTGGTCTGGTGGGAGGTGACATCGACCAAAGATGGGACTCGGTGACCTTGGAGATTTTTTTCCAGCCTCCTGGATTTTATGGTTCCAGGAATGAACAGAATCCTCAGGAGGGAACAGCTGAGCTAAACCAGGGTGTGAAATAAAAACCTTTTGTCTTTCCAGGTGTTCAACTGACCACATCCCACCCCTCACCTGTTCATCAAAGTCGTCACCTCCAGAGACCCCCGTGTCCCCCAGAGAACAACTGAACCCCTTTTGTGCTTAAATTTTGGCTGCTCATCCAACCCTCCATTTCACAAGCCAAATTAATTAAACAATTCCCTCCCAATTACCATAAAACCCTGTAATTGCTGCTGGCGGAACCAGCTGGAGGAAGCCTAGGGAGGTAGAGGATGGGACCCAAACGGCCCCACAGAGAAAGGAAATCCCAACAAAACGTGATGATGCAGGAGGGTTTTAATAGGATACACTACAAATGACACCAAACAGACACTCCTTCCTTCAGCCACGGCCCGAGAAGAATCCACCTTCCACCCATTGTTCTCCTGTCAGGGCTGCACTGACAAACTCCGTGCCAGGCCTTTCAAGCTGCTCTGTTTTTCTTCTCTTGGCACAATGGAAAGAAGGAGCTGGCGCTGAAGGGTGATTAACAGAGGCTGTTGTTAATTAAAGACAAAGGGGATGTGCAGGGAAGAGGTGTGGGCCCAGTTCCCAGAGCTCCTGAGCCAGGGTGGCTCCCGTTGATGTTTTTTGCCATCTCCAAAAGCCGGTCCCAGCCGTGGGTCTGGATCGTGGGGTTCTGTCTCCCTGCAGATCTTCAGCTGCCTCAGTTTCCCAGGCGGGATCCACGGCTGCTGCTGGTGTAGAACTTCCTGAGGAAGCAGCCCCCCGAGGAGGAGCCCCCACATCCAGAGGAGCCCAGCCTCCCTGACACGCCCCCAGAAGAGCTCCCAGATCCATAGGAGCCCCCAGATCCGTAGGAACCCCCAGATCCGTAGGAGCCCCCAGATCCATAGGAACCCCCAGATCCATAGGAACCCCCAGATCCGTAGGAACCCCCAATTCTGGACAGGCCACCAGAGTAGCCTCCCATCCCTGAGCCGTAGGAGGAACCACCGGAGGGCTGGGGCATGGATGATGCCACGATGCTTTCCTGGGGGCAGGAGCTCAGGATGGGGCCGGGGAAGGTGATCCACACGGGTGGGGCATAGACCAGGGCCGTGGAGTCCCCACACGAGGCCACGCAGGGGCCGAGGCCTCTGCTGTAGGCACAGGGCTCGGGACAGGCCACCTCGCAGCCGGGCAGGCACCGGGAGCTGATGCAGTTCATGGTTCTCAGGGCTGGAGGAGGAGCTGGGAAGGAGAAGATGGAGTCAGGAAATGTCAGGGACAGCAAAGGAGGTCCTTGTCCTTCCTGCTTGCAGAATTCCAGGATCCCCGAGGTTGGACAAGAGCTCCAAGAGCATCAAGCCCAAGCTGTGCCCAACTCCTACCTGGCCACCCAGACCAGTGTCCAGGAATTCCTTGGACACCTCCAGGGGCGGCCACTCCAAACCTCCCTGAGCCCCTTCCAAGCCCTTTTCCCTTTTCCAGGAGGAATTTTCCCAAATTTCCCATCCTGACACTCCCCTGGCACAGCTCAAGGCCGTTCCCTCTTGTCCTGTTCCATTCCCTGGGATCAGATCCCAAATCTGTCCTGGAGAAGCCCAAAATTCCCCTCGATCCCCCTTTTCTCCAGGCTGAGCCCCTCCCAGCTCTCTCAGGATTTTCCAGACCCTTCTCCAGCTGCTTCTGCCCCCCAGTGACCTTCTTGAGTTGGGGAGACCCAGAAGTGGTCAGGGGATCGAGGTGTGGCTTCACCTCCTCCCTCAAATCCTCCTGTCCTGGGACACCATTTCTCCCTCCCCTGTAGAAGACACCTTGGATTTGGATTTTCAGTAAATTTAAGCCTTAAATTTGCGCCTCAAGCTTTGAAAAGCCTCGAGAAAAATTCAAATAACTCCTAAAATTCTATCTTTGAATCCCAGATTGATTTCTTCCAATGACTGCAGCGAGACTCCAGGATTTCACTGCCACATCTCCCGGCTAAAACCCCCAAAAATCAAGGAACGAGTCCTTTTTTAAAACTGTCGCTATAGAGAATGAGAGAGAGCAAAGATCAGCTTAAATCCAACTCACCTGGAGTAGCAGGAGAAGTCAGGAGAAGGTTTGAGGAAACTCCTGAGAGGTTCCTGCTTTTATACCTCTTTGGAGGCAGCTCCTGGGGTATGAAACACCCCATAAAATCTCCCAGCCTTACCAAATTCTGATTTTTTTTCCTCTCTGTGACTCCTCTAAGGATTGTAATTATTTTCATAGTTCCCAATTAGCAAATCAACCCTCGACATATACAATCTGACTCTCATATCGTAAATTTGGCTTTTTCATTGTGTGGGAATTTTACAGCCCCGGCTCCTGTGCAACCTCCCAGGGATGACTGGATTTACAATGGAACCTGACCCCTGCCTGTTATTTTTCATTAATGATTTAAGTGAGGCCTGGACAAGATCAGCCCTGCAAGTCTGCACTAAGCAACGGCTTGGGTTGATGATGAGATAATTTTGAAGGTCAAACTCATTTGGGAAGAGATTGAGAAGGAATTTCCTCATGGAAAGGGGCTTTGGAAGGGGCTGACCAGGGGGGTTTGGAGTCCCCATCCCTGGAGGTGTCCGAGGAACAACTGGACATTGGTCCGGGTGACCAGGTGGTGATGGCTCAAATGTTGGACTTGATGGCCTTGGAGGGCTTTTCCAACCAAGATTCCAAGTTTGGGATCCACCTTGGAGCACAAAGGCTTGGTGACTTTGGGCTGCGCCCTTGCAATGGCACTGGTGACATCCTGGTGACAACGCTGAGGTCAGCATCCCCAAAATGAGTTTTGATTAGAATTACTCAGAGGTTTCAGGGCTTAGAGGACCTTGCATGTCACTTCAATGCCTTGAAATGTGTTTTGCTGTCTCATCCCCTCCATCTGTGGGTGCACGAAGGGTTGCAAAGAGCCCTGACCCCCATCCAAAGTCGGATGATTCCATTTGGGAGGGATTTCACCCAAATCTGAGGATTACACCCCAATTGTGTGAGTGACATGAGGGGAGCCACCTTCCTGCGAGTCACTGAAGGAAAAAAACACAGAGATCAGCTCCTGTTTCTTTTGGAACCAGAATGATGCCGAAAGGATTTTCCTCCATGAAGTCTGAGACAAAAGGAGACTTTTGGGTGTTGGGTTTGTGTCACTCAAAGCAGGGCTGGAAATGATCAGCTGGAATGAAAACAATGGCGAGGCTTAAGAGGATCTTTTTCTTTGTAAGTGATAAGAATTTAGCAAATGATGGGTGACATCACATCTTCCCCATTGTCTGAAAATGGAATAAAAGGGGAGAGACCTGAGACATCTTCCATTCTCGCAGCTCCACTCACTTACTCCCTCCAAGACAACAAGGTAAGCCTGACTTCATTGCACTCCTCTATACTTTGAATTTTCTCCTTTTTATCTTGCAAAATTACAGAAGTTTTAGAAAGGTTGAGGGAGAGAAGAGTGGGATTTAGAAAAGTTGGGGGAAAGGGAAGAACAGAGCAAGGAAGATTTTCCTTGGGGACTTTCTGAAGGCAGATCTTCCTGTAGATCTACTTGAAAAGGGAATTAATGCCATTATTTTCCTTGGGGACTTTCTGAAGGCAAATCTTCCTGTAGATCTACTTGAAAAGGGAATTATTCTGGGCAAGGAATTGTTTAAGGATCAACAGTTCAGCTGCAGAGAAAAGGGGAAGATTTTTTTATTTCTTTTGAGAGATTCAGAAGAAAAAGAGATGCGGTGGTAGGAAAGGAAGAACTGAGAAGCCTCAAACAGGTCAGGAAGGAAGGAAATAGCAGGAAAAATGGGAATCTGTGAGGGAAAGCTGATCTGGGAGCAGCTGGAGAAGGACAAAGAACAGCTGGTTCATACTGAGAACCCATGGCCTGACCGTGCTGCTTCCTTGACCTCACATTCCCTCTCCCAGCTTCCCAGCTTGATCCCAAATCCCAAGACATGATGTCCAACGTCAGCTCCGAGTGCCAGCCCGGCTGCGAGGTGGCCTGCTCCCAGCCCTGTGCCTACAGCAGGAGCCTGGAGCCCTGCGTCGCCTCCTGCGGAGATTCCAAAGCCGTGGTGTTCCCTCCTCCCGTGGTCCTCACCTTCCCGGGCCCCACCATCAGCACCTGCTCCCAGGAGAGCGTGGTGGGATCCTCCCAACCCATGATTTTGGGTTCTCCCATGGCAAGCATCTCCGATGAGCCCTATGGGGTGGGGAGCTCCTTGGGGCTGGGGGCGCGGCGGGGGCAGGACCCTCCTTCGGATCCGGCGGCTCCTTCGGCTACGGGGGCTCTTCGGGGATGGGGGGTCCCGTTGGGTATGGGGGTTCCTTTGGTTATGGAATGCAGAATTCCCGTGGGGCCTGTGGCTACGGGGGCATGCTGGGGCAAGGGGTTCCTTTGGGTCTGGGGGTGCCTGTGGCTACGGAGGCTCCCTGGGAATGGGGGGCTCCTGGTACAGCCGGAGGTCCCGCAGCAGCCGCGGCGGATCCTGCCTGGGGAGCTGGGGCTCATCCTAAGGCCGAACAACCCAGAGGATGAAAATCCAGGATCCAGATCCACGGCCAAGCCTGGAACTTTGGGGCTGATCCCTGAAAACCAGGCCCACACCTCCTCCTGCTGTGCCTCATCTTCAATCAAACGCTGCTCCGCAGAACGACGTCTCTCCTGGAACTCTTCAATTTATCTTGTCCTGTGTCCTTTTTGGTGGGGTGGGAATGCTTCAGGATTCCATGTGAGGCTTCCTGTAAAGGCCACAGCTTCACCTTGTGGAGTGCCTTTTGTCACCCACGGGAATGGCCTGGCTGCCCTGGCACCCCCCCATGAATTGCTCTGTTTTGTTCCATTTCATTTCCTTCACCCTAATAAAAATCTTTCCAAATTGCACTGGCAGCTTCCTGGTTTTCCTTTCCGCAGAATCCCAGGATCATTTAGGCTGGGAAAGATCTCCAAGGTCATCAAGTCCAACCTTTGATCCTCACAAAATGAGGTCACCCCTAAGCATCCCAATCCCCCATTACCCTGGCTGTAAGGTTAAACTGGTTTTAACTGGGAGCTTTATCACTCCATCCCTGGAGGTTTTTCCAACTTTTGGAAATTATTCTGTGTTATTTATTGGATAATGTGGAATAGATCAGAAAGTGAAAATAGTTTATTGAGGATTTTCAGACTAATTATATTTGAATTAAAGCAGAGCTAATTCCCCTCTGATGAGAGTTAATTACTGCGCAAGGATTCCCTTCTTTCAGACCAGCTTGTAACTGAAACTGTGGTGAAGTAAAAGCCAGAACCCGGGGCTGTGATGCAACAGGGCTTTAATACAAACAAAAAGTGGGATGAGGCAGTGCAGAGACAAAGAACGGAACCTCCACGTCAGCATTCCCATGTCAGCATTCCCATTTCAGCATTCCCATTTCAACATTCCCATTTCAGCATTCCCATTTCAGCCTGGACTCCAGTCATTCCAAGACATTCTTTTTCCAGCAGGACACTTTCACAGCCCAGTCCCATGACAGGTTTGACTCTTTGGGTTCAGGGAGTACAAAACACAACAGGAGCAAGGGACAAAGGGAGGGAACATCGGGATCCTAAGCCTTGGATAAAGCACAACAAGATCCAAACAACTCCAGCTCCGGCTGGACCAGCTGGAGCAGAGACTGCTTGGAATTCCTAGCTCTCAACTACTACCCTGCTACCCTATTTTTCCTTTGGACATTCCTCAGCTTTAAAGGGTTAAAAAGGCCCATAGTTCCCGTAGCGATACCTGTAGTACCCTCGGGAAAAATAGGGATTATAATTCCTACCGTAGCCTGAGAAATAGGAGCCGCGGTAGAGGCTCCCCAGCCGTGACATCCCCCCCCCGCAGGAGGAGCCCCCTCCCATTCCCCCCCCGCAGGAGGAGCCCCCTCCCATTCCCCCCCCACAGGAGGAGCCCATTCCTCCCCCTCCGGATCCCATTCCTCCCCCTCCAGAGCCCCATCCCGATCCCATCCCACCTCCTCCAGACCCCATCCCTCCTCCAGACCCCATCCCTCCTCCAGACCCCATCCCACCACCTCCAGACCCCATCCCACCTCCTCCAGACCCCATCCCTCCTCCAGACCCCATCCCACCCCCTCCGGACCCCATTCCCCCGCCGATTTCAGGGATGGACGACCCAACGATGCTCTCGGTGGGGCAGGAGCTGATGATGGGCCCCGGGAATGTCACGACCACTGGCGGGGCGTAGACGATGGCTCGGGAGTCCCCGCAGGCGGCGACGCAAGGCTCGCTGCAGGCGTCGACGTAGGGCTGGGCGCACGTCACCTCGCAGGGCGAAGCACAGCGGGCGCTGAGCAGTTGGCCATAGGAGGACATCGTTCCCGATCCAACCTGGAAGGATGAGAAGGTCCCAACCCAATGAAGGCACAGCCTGGGAAGGGTGGATTGGAAGGATGGGGAAGAGTTCCTCAGTTCTGGAGTTATTTGTGGGTTTAATTCTTTAAGCGCTGCCTTTTAGAGGTAAAAAAATGTCCCCAGGCTTCTCGGTGGGAGAGGGAATCCGGGGTGAGGGTGAGGAAACATGTTTTGTCCCCAAATTCTGAGGGATGAGGCTGAGATATCCGTCAGGAAATGGGAGGGGTGTGGGGGATTATTCCCTTTGGAATTTGCTGTAAAGGCAGCTGGGAATGAGGATTTCCTGATGGATGGACAGGTGCAAATGTGTGGGATTAAATCATCTGAATAAATGAGTTTGTGGTTAAAAAAATTTTAAATTATCATTTAAAAAAAAACAAAGTCATCATTTCTAAGGCACAATCCGCTTTTCCATAAACTGCACCAATCAAGGGAGAGGAATTGTGGGGAAATGCTTCGGATTCTGTTCCCACTCCTCTCTAGTGCTCCATGGAATCACGGAATGGACCTTGAAGATCCAGTTCCAATCCCTGGCAAGGGCAGGGACACTTCCCATGGACCCCAAACCCTGTCCAGCCTGGCCTTGGGCAGTTCCAGGGATGGGGCTGCCACGGCTTTTCTGGGAATTCCATTCCAGGGCTTCCCCACGCTCACAGGGAAGGATTTATCCCCAAAATCCCATCCAAACCTCCTGCCCAGCAGTGGGAACCCATTCCCCCTTTTCCTTGCACTCCATCCCTTGGAAAAAGTCTCTCCCACGTTCCTTTCGGCTCCTTCAGGTCCTGGAAGGCCACAATTGGGTCACCCCAAAACTTCTCTATATTTTTTTTCCTGTCTCCATTCCCAGAATGAATTCTGGGAAGAACCTCCTTGTCCTTCTCCCACTTCATTCCCTTTCCTGCTCCTTTTGGGAATCAATCCCACCCTGATCACGGTTTATTTCCCCATAAATAAATGCTCAATTCCTAAAAATTCCTCCCATCAACATTTTTATAACCCCCATCCTCTCCCCCCATTTTTATCCACCTTAATCCCAATCCCCACTTCCCACGCAAGAACGGGCTTGGAGAATAAACTCTACCCTGATTTAGGATGGGATATAAAACCCCAGTTCAAAGCTCCCCATAAAATAAATTACCTCTAATTAGGAGCTGATTCAGTGAAATCCGACTTACCCAGTCAGCGAGGAGAACGAGTCAGCAGAGGCAGCTCCAGGGCCGCCGGTCAGGAGCACTTTTATATCCTGTCATGGAGAAGGGAAATTGGGAGCCACCTTGACGCAAGCCCTTGTGAAATGGAATGTTTTCCCCGCTCCTGCCTCCCCTTGTCGCAACTGTTTTGATAACGCCTTAGGATTAGGAGATAATTCCCAGTCCCACACAGGTGCTTCACCCTTCCTGGGCCTTTGCTGGAAATCTCTCCATCCTGGGGGGGTGGAGGGGGGATTTTCCCTAAAAACTGAGGGGGATTTTCCCTGAAATCTTCATTTTGCGTGTGCGTGGTCACTTTGTGTTCATGCCGTGGGGTTTTATGGAATTTCTGACTTCTAAATTCCCTGGGGTGTGGGATAATCCCCAGGTGCTTCACCCTTCTAGGACCTTTGTTGGGAATCCCACCATCCACTGAGGGGGATTTGCCCTAAAACAGGAGGATTTTCCCCAAAATATTCACTTTTTGTTCACCCTGTGTGTTTTTATTGAATTTCTGTCCTGGGACATAAATTCCCAGCCCAACAAGGGGATGCGGGATAATCCCCAGGCCTGCACAGGGCCCTTCAGGTGTTTCACCCTTCCAGGACCTTTGCTGTAAATCTCTCCATCCACTGAGGGAGATTTGCCCTAAAACAGGGGGATTTCCCCTAAAATATTCATTTTATGTGTGTGCAAGGTCACTCTGTGTTCACCCCGTGGGTTTTTATGGAATTCCTGACTTGGAACATAAATTCCCAGGCCCACACAGGCCCAGGACCTGCAGGTGCTTCACCATTCCAGGACCTTTGCTGCAAATCTCTCCATCATAAGGGGATTTGCCCTAAACAGTGGATTTCCCTAAATATCATTAGTGGTGAATCACTTTGTTCATCCAGGTTTTATGGAATTTCTGCTCGGACATAATCCCAGGCCCAGGCTGAGGTTTTCACCCTTCAGGACCTTGTGGGAATCTCTCCATCCATGAGGGTTGCCCTAAAGGTGGATTTCCCCAAATTCATTGTGTGTTCAAGGTCACTCTGTGTTCACCCCGTGGGTTTTTATGGAATTTCTGTCCCCGGAGCTCTCCTTTGAACAGAGAATTTCCTTTTCACATTCCAAGTAGGGAATCTGAGGTGCCAAAGCAATTCCTGGGCAAGAATTCCATCAGAAATTCAGCTAAAAAGGGCACCTGCCCAGGATTTTCTATTTTATCAGCAATTCCTCATGTCAAGGGTTATCCCCTTCAGAATAAACACCAAAAAATACAAAAAAACCAAGAAGAAATTGAATTTTCCTTTGGGGATCCGTTTTTTAGAGGCCAAGTGAGAAGAGGAATTTAGTTTAGGATGAGAGGACTCAGAGCAAACATCACCTCAAGTCCAGGCCCACAAATTCACCTCAAACAAATCCCCAGGGCCTGGAAAATGCTGATAATGTGATTTCCACGCTCATATTTACATTGAAAACAAAACTCTCTTCCTTCTCAGTTGTGGTGAGGCATTGAAATGAAAGGAAAACACAAAAACAAAGCCCCAAATCAATGATTTTATTTACATTTCATGGCTCTGGAATCAATCTAATGAGCAGAGGAGACACATGAGCAGCACAGAACAGCCTGACTCACTTAATTTGTGGCAATTAAAAGCACCTATTAATTACAGTGATTGACAGCTGAGGCAATGTCCAGGAGTTACCAAACCCAATATTTGTAAAATGTCCATAAGAACATCGTCCCATTGTCTTGGAGGAGAGAAAATTCTAAAAACTGCCCCCCAAAAAAAAGGAGTTTGGTTTCTGGAATTGGGGATTTTCCCTGGAAGCTTTAATGGGATCTTTTCCTCGTGGAATTTCACAGCCCTGATATTTCACGGAGATCCTTCCAAAAAAAAATCAGCTCCCAAACGCAAACCCTGGCCCAGGCCCAAAACTCCTTTCACAAGCCCTGAACCCGCCTCCGATCAAAGAGTTCCTGAAGAGATAAGAGAAGGAGATAAACTCCCTTCCCAGCTGGAAGAGAAATCCTTCTGGAAATATAAATTAAATTTTTTTTAAAATCTGAAATTTGGCTCTTTTTTTTTTTTTTTTGCAAAGGATTTGCAGGGGGAAAAAAAAAACCCAACCAAACAGCATATTTTTTACACTAAAAAAATAAACTTTACAGAGCAGCTGAGGAGCTCCAGACTCACCTCAACCAACCAACTCCAGAGATTTTACCTGGGACATTCCTCATCCTGTTTTTTCCTGGCAGGCTGCTGCTGTTGTTGTTGTTGTTGATGTTGTTGTTGTTGTTGTGGTGGCTGGTAAATTGATTTTCTGGCTTTAGGAATTCCAGGGCTCTGCTCTGATCCTTCCCGGCTGCTTTGCATACGGAGATGAAATCAGAGGAAGCTGCTGCAGCTGCTTTGCTCTTCCCTATAATTTTCCAAATTGGGCTCCGAGGCCGCTTGGCAGAGAGGAAATCATCGGTGTCATCATCCCAGATGGGGGCAGAGCACCATCCTCAACCCTCATTTTCCCCCAGATTTTATCGGGGCAGCTCCAGGCTTGGAAGGGAGCAGCCAACACCACCCAGCAGGAAATAAACAGGCTGAAATTCGGGAATTGCTGAGTGCAGTTGAGGCTGGTTTGGATCCTGGAACCTCAGTGTTGGAGCAGTTTCAGGGCTCCCACCTGGAATCCAATTTCTAAATAAAGGGGTGATGTTTGGGGGCGCTTTTTCATTGGATAATTGGGAGATTGAAGGGGAAATATGGGATGAAATGAAATCACCTCCAAATCCTCGTTAATGATTTGTTTTATTGCTCAGACCAGAGCAGGATCTCAGTTCTGTCCATTTCTGTTCATTTATGTCCATTTCTGGTCATTTCTGTCCATTTATGTTCATTTATGTCCATTTCTGTCCCGTTTCTGTTCATTTATGTCCATTTATGGTAATTTCTGTCCATTTCTGTTCATTTATGTCCTTTTATTGTAATTTCTGTCCATTTATGTCCATTTTTGTTCATTTATGTCCATTTATGGTAATTTCTGTCCAGTTTTTGTTCATTTCTGTCCATTTATGTCCATTTATGGTAATTTCTGTCCAGTTTTTGTTCATTTCTGTCCATTAATGTCCATTTCTGTCCATTTCTGTCCATTTCTGTCCATTTCTGCCCATTATTGATGTGATTTCCCCCCGATGTGATTATTGATCCTACTAAAAAATCAATTTCTTTTGCAGCCTCCCATTTCCTTCCGGACGTCTCAGTCTCATCCCTAAGAATTTCAGGACAAAACACATTTCCACTTGGATTTCCTCTCTCAGGGAGAGCTTTGGGGACATTTTTTACCTCCAGCACCACCACAGGCGGTGATTAAGGAATTAAACACACAAATAACTCCGGAACTGCGGAATTCTTCCCCGCCACCCAAGGAGATTTTGCTGGGAGCTCGGGAACGATGACGGCACCCCGACTTCCCGGGAATCTTTCATCTTGGAAACAAAACCCAGCTAATGCTCTGTAATTCCCTGGATAAAACTCCAGGCGAGGTGGAATTGCAGCCCTGCAGGGGGGGAAGCCTGGAGTTCCTGGGCGTGATTTGGGTCGGTCTAAAAGCTGGGCCAGGTGTCCCTCCGGGGCCACCACCCAAACGCCTTCTCCAGGTCAGGGTCACCTCCAGGACTTCCCGGGATCTTGGAATATCCCCAGGTGGAAGGTGAACCCCAAGGATCAGGCACAGAACACCCCCAAGAGTCCCCAGAGCCTCACCTGGGGTTTTTTGAGGTTTTGGAGCCCCCAGGATTGGGCAAGGCTGGTGAAGGAGCTCTGGTAGGGCTCAGCCCAACCCCAAAGCCCCAGAAGATTGAGGAGAAGGAGACTTGGACCTTCCCTGAGGAGCTGGAGCATGGCCAGGGATGGGAATGGGGCTGGAGCAGCTGGAGAAGGAGCTGGAAAATCCCGAAGGAGCTGGGGCAGCTCAGCCTGGAGAAAAGGGGGATCCAGGGGAATTTGGGATCTGCCAGGGGGGATTTGGGGTCTGATCCCAGGGAACAGGACGAGAGGGAACGGCCTCGAGCTGTGCCAGGGGAGGCTCAGGGTGGGAAATCTGGGAAAATCCCTCCTGGAAAATGGAAAAGGGCTTGGAAGGGGCTCGGGGAGGTTTGGAGTTCTGGAGGTGCCTGAGGAATTCCTGGACATTGGTCTGGGTGTCCAGGTGGGATCAGACACCGCTTGGACTCGACGACCTCGGAATTCTTTCCCAGCCTCCGGGATCCTGGGATTCTAAAGAGCTGCAGGATCTGCTCCTCAGGAGGGTGGGGGCTCACGGGGAGAAGTTTGGGGTTATTTGGGGCATCTTGGAAGTCCCGCCCTTGCAAATAATTAATTTTACTATTTCATTAGCGCCCGTGGAATGAGCCAACGCCAGGGAGCGAATTCCCATTCCTGCATCGCCCCATGGCTCACCCAGGCGTGGTGCTGAGATCCAATTTAATCATCCATTAATGAGAAAGATATTAATTAAATCTTCATTTGCCTTCATTGCCTCATTAAAGCTGCTCATCTCAGCAAGAAAACCTGGCAGCTTCCTCCGAGTTCCTTCAAGGATTAAACCCTGTAAAAATCCTATAAAAATCAATTTATGGTTGGATTTAAGGAAGGAAAAGGAAAATTTCCCAGGAAAAAACATGTGGAGTTTTGTTATCCAGAGGAAATACTGGAATTGTTTTTCCAGCTGCAATTATTTGTACAGCACTGATTAGTCCAGCTCAACAAGGCCAAAGGTTCAGCTTGAATAAAAATCTGTCAGGAATTCCAGGGCTCTCCTTGCTCCTGGAATTCAGCAGGAATTGTGGTTATGGGAAAAGGGAGATGGGCTCAAGCTGAAAAAGGGGAAATTTAGGTTGGGTTTAGGGAAGAAATGGTTCCCTGTGAGGGTGGGGAGGCCCTGGAATGGATTTCCCAGAGAAGCTGTGGCCACCCCATCCCTGGAATTGTCCAAGGCCAGGCTGGAGCATCCTGGGAAAATAGAAAAGAGTTGGAATGAGATGATTGTTAAGGACCTTCCCAACCCAAACCATTCCAGGTTTTTATGATTCTTTGGGCTGAAAAGGGATTTAAGGAGGAAAAGGAGCCCTAAGGACCTTCCCAACCCAAACCATTCCAGGTTTTGGGATTCTTTGGGCTGAAAAGGGATTTAAGGAGGAAAAGGAGCCCTAAGGACATTCCCAACCCAAACCATTCCATGGTTTTACGATTCTTGGACCTGAAAAGGGATTTAAGGAGGAAAAGGAGCCCTAAGGACATTCCCAACCCAAACCATTCCATGGTTTTGGGATTCTTTGGGCTGAAAAGGGATTTAAGGAGGAAAAGGAGCCCTAAGGACCTTCCCAACCCAAACCATTCCATGGTTTTGGGATTCCTGGGCCTGAAAAGGGATTTAAGGAGGAAAAGGAGCCCTAAGGACCTTCCCAACCCAAACCATTCCAGGTTTTTACAACTCTCGGGCCTGAAAAGGGATTTAAGAAGGAAAAGGAGCCCTAAGGACCTTCCCAACCCAAACCATTCCATGGTTTTTACGATTCTTGGGCCTGAAAAGGGATTTAAGGAGGAAAAGGAGCCCTAAGGACCTTCCCAACCCAAACCATTCCAGGTTTTTACGATTCTTGGGCCTGAAAAGAGATTTTAGCAGGAAAAGCAGCCCTAAGGACCTTCCCAACCCAAACCATTCCATGTTTTTACGATTCTTGGGCCTGAAAAGAGATTTTAGCAGGAAAAGCAGCCCCGTCCCTTCCCCTGGGCCAAGCCTTGATCTCCCTGACCTCATCCCAGATTTTGCTGCCATGCAATATTGGGAAGATAATGACAGGTTATCAGGAATAACCCCATTAATACCGGGGTGTGCCCCAGCCTCAGATCCACCCTCCGCACGGAGAATCCTTGGGCAGGTTGGGTCCCATTTGGGCTGGGATTGCCCCCAATAAATGAGTCTTTTACTGGGCCAGGAGTGGGGAAAGGGAAAGGCCTGGAGGAGGAGTTGTGGGATGGGATATGGGAAAGGGAATGAGGGATCTGGATCATCCTGGAGGTCCCTTCCATCCCAAACCATCCCGGGATTCCGTGGAGATCAGAGGAGGAGGAACAGCCGAGCTCCCGGTGCAAGGCCGTAAAAAATATGGGAGCCCTGGGAGAGAAACAGGTGGGATGGGTTGGTGGGAGGTGGGAAAAGGGGGGAAAAGCAGGGAAAAAAAGGAAAACTGGCAGGAAAAAATCCAGGGTTTCCTGACGAACCCTTGGTTTTCTGGGCGGCAAATCAAAATAATAATAATAATAACTAATAATAATAATAATAATAATAATAATAATAATACTAATAATAATAATACCCATACTAATAATAATCATATAATCATGGTGGTAGTAGTAGGTAGATGAGGGGAGAATGCTGAGGGTTGTTTGAAAAAATACTGATGGGGGAAAAAAAAACCATGGAAAGGACCCAAACAAGATCTGTGGGGAAAAAATTTGGATCAACTGGATCTAAAAGGGATCAGCTTGATCCAAAAGGGATCAGCTTGATCCAAAAGGGATCCAGCTCTGAGTTCTTGCTGGAAAAGCTGGTGGGTTTTTCCCCAAAAAGCCTCAGTGAGGAGACTCCAGGGGGGAATTCCGGGCTCTTCCTGGGGGGATTTGGGATCTGATCCCTGGGAATGGGAACAGGACAAGAGGGAATGGCCTTAAACGGTGCCCAGGGGAGGCTCAGGGTGGGAAATCTGGGAAAATCCCTCCTGGAAAAGGGGAAAGGGCTTGGAAAGGGCTGCCCAGGGAGGTTTGGAGTGGAGGTGTCCAAGGAATTCCTGGACATTGGTCTGGGATCGCGCACAGCTTGGACTCAACCTTGGAGATCTTTTCCACCCTTAACAACTCTGGGATGTTCCTTTAAGGAAAGAAAAACCCCCAAATCTATAAAAGGAATCATTCCCATTCCTCCTCTTCCTGAGCCCGGCGTGGAACTGGGATTGTCCAAGCCCTGGAGCTGCACGGGGTGGAGCCGCTGGGGCCGATGAGTCAACCCCGAGGTCTCGGGGTCCGCCCCGCCCGTGACCTCGTTGCCGGAGCTTTCCCAACCTTTTCCCCAAGAGCCAAACAAGAAATGTGGGATCCCTGAGCTGCCCACGGCTCGGGGGGCTGATCCTCCAAGATTTTGGGATGGTGACACCACCACTGGGATTGTTAAATCCCCCTCGGGATCGGGAACGGGAGTGGGACGGGGAAAGTGGGGCACACACAAATGGGGGATTTGGGAGCGTGGAAAAAATTCCCGTTTCCCACCTGGATGCCCGGGTGAGGAGGGAAAAAATCCAGCAAAACCAAGGAAAAGCCTCCTCAAAGGTTGGGATTTTTCCTTCTGCCTGTTCAGGAGTCATTTAAATGAGCCTGACAAATTTTCCACAATCCCTTTTCCCTCTGAAGGGGCTGGTCCCAGTAGGAGGAGCCCACCCCGAGGTTGGTGAGGAATTCCAAAATTCCAATGGTTCAAGGGCAGCTCTCAAACCTCCCCTGCTCCAAAAAAACCTCAGGGGTTTGGGATTTATCCAGATTTCCCAATTAGGAGAATTTCCCTGGAAAAGAAAACCAGGAAACCGCTGTGATAATGTAGAATAATTTTAATGGTAAGAGAAAGAACAAGAATAAAATAAAATTACATTAAAATTTTAAAATGAAAATAAAATGACTGAACTACCAATAAAATACATCCAATACAATACAATAAAATACAACCAAATACACTAAAATCACATAACATAAAATCAAATAACATAATAAATATAAATTATGGGTACAGGACGTAGGTCCCCGTGAAGATTCTCAATTTTATCATGGAATTTTGGGATGGTTCTCGAAGGCGACACTCCCACTATCCCAGGTTATTCCAAGCCAATGCCAACCTGGCTTGGGACACTTCCAGGGTGGAAAATCCACATTTTTGTGGCCAAACTTTCCTGCTGGGTTATTTTTTTATAAAACAATTCATTTCCACAATCCTTTTTTATTAAAATTAAATCTGAGGAGATTGGTTTATTCCCTCTTCCCAACTTTCCTGCGTGTGAAAGGGAAGCTGGGAGTGGTGACGGGATCGTGCTTGTGTTTATCCCAGTGAAAAGGGAATTTCCTGGTGAGTAATTCCCATAAAAGCTAAGCCAGGCTCAATAGGCTGGCAGGCAAAGGCTTTGTCAGACCTGACCACACTTGGGGTGTTCCCCAATCTTGATTTCCCTGGAAAACCAACAGAGGAGCAACGATCGCTCCCACAAACCAGGTTCCAGTGTCAGATATTTTAATCCCAAAATTTGAAATTGTTACTTCATGGCTTTATTCCACCCCTTGGGAATGTCTGAGGGGAAAAAAAACTGACTAAAAAAAAACCCAACCTAACCTTAAAAACAAACCACACTTAAGCTGAAACTCAAATTCCCAATCTGCTTTGGAGGAGCCTCCAGAGCTTCCGGATCGGGGTCGGATCCACGTCACACTTCAAGACCTCTTCCTCCTCCTTCGCCTCCTCCTCGTTTTCCTTTCCTGGCTTTTCCGGGTCTGGAATTTGCTCCTGGCTCCCGTTCCCGGCCGGCTGCTGGCTCCCGCAGCTGCTCCTGCGGCAGGGATGGATCCAACGGGACGTGAACACGTACGAGCAGCGCGACGCTCCGCCGCGGCCCCGACTTCGCCCCGAACACCCGGAGCGCAGGATCGGCGCTCCGTGGGACCTCAGGGAGCTTTGGGATGTCCCTGCTCCCCCCTCCAGCATTCCCGAGGATCCCAGAGCCATTCCCGAGGATCCCAGCAGGGTCTCCTGTGGGTCCAAGCCGAGGATGGGCCTGGAGGGGAATTTCGGGATGAAAGGCCCGGAACGTGGGA
The DNA here is from genome assembly GCF_022539315.1 of Serinus canaria. NCBI lineage: Eukaryota > Metazoa > Chordata > Aves > Passeriformes > Fringillidae > Serinus > Serinus canaria. The sequence continues at coordinate 13,218,315 of NC_066338.1, forward strand.
TTGGCACTCCGTGGGATCCCAGCGCCGTTCCCGAGGATCCCAGAGCCATTCCCGAGGATCCCAGAGCCATTCCCGAGGATCCCAGAGCCATTCCCGAGGATCCCAGCAGGGTCTCCTGTGGGTCCAAGCCGAGGATGGGCCTGGAGGTGAATTTTGGGATTGGCGCTCCATGGGATCCCAGCGGCGTTCCCGAGGATCCCAAAGCCATTCCCGAGGATCCCTCTGGCATTCCCGGGGATCCCAGCACGGTCTCCTGCGGGCAGGTGCTGAGGATGGGCCCCGGGAATGTCACGAGCACGGGAGGAGGGAAGATGACGACGCGGGAAGCGCCGCAGGAAACCACGCAGGGTTGGCTGGAGCCGGAGGCGGCCGGGCCTGGGCACGGCCCCTGGAATTCCGAGCACATCTGGGAGGAACCAGGGAGAACCTGCAGCCAGGACAGGCGAAAAAAATCCGGGAATTAAACATGATTCCTCTTTTTATTTGCAGATCCCTGTGGGAAAAAAAAACCTTGCTGCCCTTCATGCTTATTTTTATTTTATTCCGTGAAGATTCTCTACTTTTATCATGGAATTTTGGAATGGTTCTGAAGGGACACTCCCACTATCCCAGGTTATTCCAAGCCAATCCAACCTGGCTTTGGACACTTCCAGGGTGGAAAATCCACATTTTTGTGGCCAAACTTTCCTGCTGGGTTAATTTTTATATAAAACCAATTCATTTCCACAATTCCTTTTTCCTTTTTATTAAAATTAAAATTAAATCTGAGGAGATTGGTTTATTCCCTCTCCCAACTTTCCTGCGGTGAAAGTGAAAGCCGGGAAGTGGTGACGGGATCGTGCTTGTGTTTATCCCAGTGAAAAGGGAATTTCCTGGTGAGTAATTCCCATAAAAGCTAAGCCAGGCTCAATTAGGCCTGGCAGGCAAAGGCTTTGTCAGATCTGACCACATTTGGGGTGTTCCCCAATCTTGATTTCCCTGGAAAACCACAGAGGAGCAACGGATCGCTCCCACAAACCAGGGTCCAGTGTCAGATATTTTATCCCAAAATTTGAAATTGTTACTTCATGGCTTTATTCCACCCCTTGGGAATGTCTGAGGGGAAAAAAAAACTATAAAAAAACCCCAACCTCAAAAAAAAAACAAACCCAACTTAAGCTGAACTCAAATTCCCAAATCTGCTTTGGAGGAGCCTCCAGAGCTTCCGGATCGGGGTCGGATCCGCGTCACACTTCCAAGACCTCTTCCTCCTCCTTCGCCTCCTCCTCCTCGTTTTCCTTTCCCTGGCTTTTCCGGGTCTGGAATTTGCTCCTGGCTCCCGTTCCCGGCCGGCTGCTGGCTCCCGCAGCTGCTCCTGCGGCAGGGATGGATCCAACGGGACGTGAACACGTACGAGCAGCGCGACGCTCGCCGCGGGCCCGACTTCGGCACCGAACGCCCGGAGCGCAGGATCGGCGCTCCGTGGGACCTCAGGGAGCTTCGGGATGTCCCTGCTCCCCCATCCAGCATTCCCGAGGATCCCAGAGCCATTCCCGAGGATCCCAGAGCCATTCCCGAGGATCCCAGCGTCCGGACTGGGCCCGAACGGGATGGGCCCGGATGGGATCTGCGCTGTGGGATCCAGAGCCAAGGATCCCGAGCCATCCGAGGATCCAGAGCCATTCCTGAGGATCCCAGGCGCTCCTCTGGGATCCCAGCACCGATTGGCCTCGAGGATCCTCAGCGCCATTGGCGCTCCATGGGATCCCAGCGGCGTTCCCGAGGATCCCAGCGCCATTCCCGAGGATCCCTCTGGCATTCCCGGGGATCCCAGCACGCTCTCCTGCGGGCAGGTGCTGAGGATGGGCCCCGGGAATGTCACGAGCACGGGAGGAGGGAAGATGACGACGCGGGAAGCGCCGCAGGAAACCACGCAGGGTTGGCTGGAGCCGGAGGCGGCCGGGCCTGGGCACGGCCCCTGGAATTCCGAGCACATCTGGGAGGAACCAGGGAGAACCTGCAGCCAGGACAGGGAAAAAAATCCGGGAATTAAAACATGGATTCCTCTTTATTTGCAGATCCTGTGGGGAAAAAAAACCTTGCTGCCCTTCATGCTTGTTTTTATTTTATTCTATTTAATCCGATTTTTAATTGTATTTTAAATTAAATATTTCTTTATTATTATTATTATTTCATTCTTTAATTTGATTTTTTCAAATTCTATTTCATTTCCGTTGTATTTTTAAAAGTTACTTTGTGCTTTTATGACTTTGATTTCATTTTCACGGCAATTTTAAAATTTCATTCCCTTTTTTTAATCTCAGTTTTTAAAAATACTTTTACATTTTCGCTGCATTTTTTAAAAATTCCGTTTTTTAATTGGAGTTTTTAAAAAATCATTGAACTTTTCAGGTGTTGCTTTGAAACCGAACTCCCAGCTCAGCTTCCCCTCTTCCCCACCCACCTCAACCTTCCCAAAAATCCCCACCCTGCCTTTTTCCAGCATTTTCCATCCTTCCCAGGTGATTTGTTTATCTCAGCCTGCCCAGCCCTGGCTGGGATAATTACCCAGAGCAGATTCCAGAGCCTGGGATCGCTCCCGGCTCCGGATGCTGCTCCAAAATCCCTGGAATTCTGCAGAATTCCTTCCTCCACACGAATTCCAGAGGGCCCAGAGCTCCACAGGGAATTCTGGTCCCCCTTTTTTTCCCCCCCTGGACCCTGAATCCACATTCTCATGGAATCCATCCCAGAATTTCTCCTGGGATTTACGTGGCGGGGCTCAAAGCTCTGGGATGCCAATGATTCCCAAAAAAAAAAAATCCCTGGAATTTTTGTCCCTGGAGGAATCCGGGCTCTTCCAGAGGCTCCTTCGGAGGTAGGTGTTGGTTTAAACTCCTCAAATTCATCAAATTCCTGCTTTTTCTCCAAAGATTCTTCTGGAAAAGTCCAGGGGATTCCCATTATTTATCTGGTGGGGATTTCCACGGAGATCAAATGGGGTTTTTTTCAGAAAATTCCCAAAGTTTTGGGTGGAAAAACAATGGAATTGAAGTTTCTTCATCCCTAAAGTGCTACAAAAATGGGGGTTTTGCACCAAAGAAATTCCTTGGCTGGTTGGAAATTAGTTGGAAACAAATTTTTAGGGAAAATGGGCTCAGTTCTGGTCATTCTGGCGGGAAAATAAGGAGGAAAAAAGATTTTCCTCCCTTTTTATCCCATAGAAAACAAATTTGATTTATTAATAATAAAATTTTGGGGGGGGATAAAAAAGAGAAAATCTGGGATTTTCTCGGATTTTTAAAGGAAAAATAGGGATAAAACATTGCTGAGCATCCCGAGCTTTCAAATCCCTCCCATCCCAAAACATTCCAAGGTTCTGTGACAAATCCCACCAGAATTAAAACGAAAGGGACTTTTCTCGTTAATGGCAGCTAATTAACGACGTTCCAGCAGAAATTAATTTTTTGCTTGTTTTTTTATTTTAATGAGAATTTTTGGACTCACCCCCAACACCCAAGGAAATCATTCCCAGCATGGAATCGCCTTTTTGGAATTGCTGGAGCCACAAAATCCACCTGAAACCCCGATTATTTCTTCTCTTTCCCCAATTTTATTTATTTTGATTTTCCCATTTTCCCCTAATTCTGGGATGGGAGGGAGAGGCACTCACCGAAATCCCAGGAAGGAATGGCACAGGAATGTCCGGGGGAGCCCCAAATCCTGGGAGTTTTATAAGAACTCCGGAACTTCCAGGAAGCTGAGGCAGCCTCTGGGAACGAGGCTTTAATTGCCCTCCCCTCATGTGTAATAATCTTAATTACTGCTAATTATTTCGGGCTTGTTTACCTGCATCCTTCCCTTTTCCATGGGAATTTTTGGAGTGGAATGGGAATTTTTGTTGCATCTCCCCCATATTCCCATTGTTTTGGGGTTTTTTTTTTTGCAGGAAATGTGAATTTTGGAGGGGATTTCTGCCTGGATTTCCAGCCCTGGGATGAGGTTGGGTTAAAAATGCCTCAGGGTGTTAAATATTAAATTTTAAAACAATTTTTTTATTATTAAAAAAAATTTCATTTAGAAATTAATTTTAAAAAGTTTTTAAAGTTTATGGTAAATTTAGAAATTTAATTTTAAAAAATAAACATTAAAGACAAAATACAAGGGGGAAAAAAATAACCCTGCGGAAGCTGGAAAAATTTGATGAATTTCATGGAGTTTTGGTGATTTTCTGAGGATTTGGGTGGATCCCAGAGCTGAGAGAATCCCAGAATTCCTGAATTGGCGTTTTATGGAACAAATTTATGGAATTCTTTGGGAAATTTGGGGATTCTTCAGGCAGGAATGGATCCCACCCAACGTGGCAGGGGATTTTCAGGATATCTTTGGAATATCCCCACTGAGGGAGATCCCAAAATTCCCAGACAATCAATTCCAGTGGAAATCCCAGGAATCCCCTCTTGTCCCTGGAAATTCTCCCAGGCTGAGCCAATTTTGGGGTGAATTTGAGGAGAAATCAATAATTTTTCTTGATGAATATTCCAACCAGCCGGAGTTGGGGCGGGAGAACAACATCCTGTTTATTGGAGGGGTTGATTCCATGCAGGGAGAATATTCCAGAGCTGCCCCGAGGGGTTTTTTGGGATCATTTGTTATTTAAATCACCAGGAAGAAAACGCTTTGCATGCAGGAAGGGCTCGGGAAGGTTCCCGAGGTGGTTTGAGGTGTGGGAACCTGATTGTGGGGGTGATTTCCTTCCTCCTGTCCCAAAAGACAAATCCCAACTTCTCATGGAATTCTCCAAAAATAAAATAAAACTTCAGGATTTGAATCCCTCCCTCCGAATCCCAATCCCATCAGATTTATCATCGGGGTGGTGATTTCAGATTGGAATAGGATTGGGTTATTTAGGATGATAATTCCAAGATTATTGGGAATATTGGGAATGTGTAATGTCAGTTTGCCTCCTGCAGATTGGCATCAGAACCCGGGGTGGGAGTTCGGATTCCCTTTGATTTCTGGAAGCGGGAATTCCTTTGGGATTTGGGAATGGGATTTTTTGGGATGAGGGTGGAATTTTCTGGGATTCGGGAATGGGATTTCTTAGGATTCACATGGAATTTTTTGGGATTTGGGAATTGGATTTTTTGGCATTTGGAAATGGGATTTTTGGGGATTCAGGAATGGGATTTTTTGGGATTCAGGAATGGGATTTTTTGGGACTCAGGAATGGGATTTTTTGGGACTCAGGAATGGGATTTTTTGGGGATTCAGGAATGGGATTTTTTTGGGATTCAGGAATAGGATTTTTTGGGATTATAAGAATAGGATTTTTGGGGATGAGGATGGCATTTCTTTTGGGATTCAGGAATAGGATTTTTTGGGAATGAGGATGGGATTTTTTTGGGATGGGGATGGCATTTTTTGGGATTCAGATGGCATTTTTTTTGGGATTAGGGAATAGGATTTTTAGGACGAGGATGGGATTTTTTGGGATCCAGGAATGGGAAATTTTTTGGGGATTCAGGAATAGGATCTTGGAGGATTTAAAAATAGGATTTTTTTGGGATGGGGGTGGCATTTTTTAGGATTCGGATGGGATTTTTTAGGATTCGGATGGGATTTTTGGGATGAGGATGGAATTGCCGGTGCAGTTCTCCCCTGTGGCCACCAGGCGGCAGCACCGCCCGGCGGCGCTGTTGGGTCCCGGTCGCCTTTTCCCGGTCTCGTGACTTTTCCAAGGGAAATCCCGCCCGGAAAACCTCGGGATGGGGGCGGGACAGGGGGGCAGGAGAGCCCGAGCATCGTCACGGCAGAATTTCGGGTTTTTATTTCGTCCTCTCAACGTTATCAGCAGCAAACCCTCGGAATCAGGAACTCGGATTTTTACAATTTAACTTTTCCTGCTGATCCTCTCCCTCTTCCCCATTTTTTTTTCCTCCTGCTGGGAGGAAAGGCCGAGGGAATTGGGAATATTCAGCCTGGAGAAGCTTTTGGGTGACCCCACTGCGGCCTTGAAGGGGCTGCAGGGAAACTGGGGAGACATTTTATTTATTTATTGATTTATTGATTGATTTCCAAGGGCCTGGAGTGCCAGGAAAAGGGGAATGGGTTCAGCTTGACAGGGGGAAGTTGAGGTTGGATACTGGGAAGAATTCCTGAAGAACATCATCCTCTCCCCCCAGTAAATCCGTGGTAGCGAACCCAGCCCTAAAATTGTGATTATTTCCTTTATTTTAGCAGGGAAAGGGTTTTTTTTCCCAGCAGTAGGAATTAGAAACTGTTCTAAAAGATGGGAAATAATTCAGGCAGAGAGCAGGAATCAGTTGTAACCTGAGTTTAATGTGAGTGGAATTTCAGTTGGTCCCACAACATCAAAACAGGGTGCAGACCTTGTCACAAAGGTGTTGGGCTGAGGCTCCAAGAGCTCCTCAGCCTCTCCCCAGCACCTTCCCAGAGCTGGAAAATCCAAATTTGGGGTCGAATAAAAGGGGGGATTCGCTCTGCGAGCTGAACACGGGCAGGATATGGGGGAAAACAAGGTTTGGGGGGCAGGACTGGGAATGGAGGGGGGATCGCCCCAAACCAGACCTGGGGTCCTTGGAGGGGGAATCACCCCAAATCTGGGTTCCAGGGAGGGGAAATCACCCCAAACCTGGGCTCCAAGGAGGGGGGGATCACCCCAATTTTGGGTTCCAAGGAGGGGAAATCACCCTAAACCAAACTTGGGGTCCATGGAGAGGGGAAATCACCCCAAATTTGGGCTCCTAAGCAGTGACGGGATCACCCCATGAGGATCACCCCATCCCTGGGCCCAAGGGGGGGATCCCCCCATGGGAATCACCCCAAAACCGGGCTCCAAGGCGGGGGGATCACCCCCTGCCGATCCCCCCGAAGCCGGGCTCCCTCCCCCGCGGCATTCCCGACCTTTCCCATCCCCTCCCTCACCAGAGCCACTTGGAAGCGCCGCGACTTTTCTTGGAGCGCCCGGAGCGTTTGGCCCCGGCCGGGACCAGCCGGGAGGGCCGCGGGGAGCCCCGGGGGTGCTGGTGGTGGCCACAGCGGGACTTGCTCAGGTGCTGCGCCGAGCAGCTCCTGCCCTTGGTCCCCTCAAGCTGCGGCGAGCCCTTGACCACCACCCGCGTCGGGGGACACTCCTCGGTGACCTTGGTGACGTTCAGGCGCTGCTCGGAGGAGCAGCAGGTGCCGAATTCCTGCGTGGGGTAACCCTTGGAGCAGCGGTGCGGGGCCACCCCCGCCAGCTGCTCCCGCAGGAAGGAGCGGGTGACGCTCTGCTGCGGGGGACACTCGGTGACCCCTCGGAGGGGCAGTGAGTAGCCACCGCTCAGCTCGGGGCAGCGCGGGGGACTCGCGGCCGCCTTGTGCGGGCGAGGCTCGGCCCGGCAGGAGGCGGAGGAGCCGCGGATGCCGCACGGGGGGAAGCGCAGCCGGCCGGGCTCGGGGCAGCGCGGGGCGCACGGAGGGAGGCTCCGGGCCGCGCGTTTCTTGTCACGAGGGACCGAGGGCTCTGGGAGGGGACAGCGGAGCCCCTCGGGCGGGGCAGCAGCCGGGTGGTCTCGCAGGGCTCGGGGTAGAGCAGGAGGCATTTCTGCACCAGCGGCCGGCAGGGCAGCAGCGAGGCGGCGGTGGCGGCTTGGGGACAGCTCTGCCAGCGCGGCGCGGGGCCCTTGGTGATGCTCAGGGGGTGGCAGGTGTTGGCGAAGGGCTCGGAGTGAGCCTGGCACGGAGGGAGAAGCTCGGGGATGAATTTGGGGCCGGGCAGGAGGAGCGGCGGGCAGCGCTCGCCGGGGCAGTGCATGGCGGAGCGGGGCTCAGAGCTGCGGGAGACAAAACAACGATCGTTTCTTTTGGCTGGTTGGGTTCGTTTGGATTTTTTTGGGGATGATTCAGCACCAAAACTCGCCCCGCTCTCCTGGCGGCCCGTGACTCAAAGCCGGGCGTGTTTGGGAGGGGAGAGGAAAATTCCGTCCTCGGCTGCGGGTTCTGCTCTAGAAAGCCTGAAAAGATCCGGAATTTCAGCCGGGCCGGTTCGGGCCACCCTCCAAACTGCCGAGGAGCTTTTGGGCCACTCCCGAGCACCTCGGGGCCCTCCCTGGGTCGCCCTTTCAGGTTGAGCTGCCGTGAGATGAGAGAGGAGCCAAAACTCCGGGTGTGGCCGCTCGGTAATAGCCGGGTGCGGCCGCGGGGCTCGGGGGAGGATCGGGGACCTCTGGAGCTCCCATCCCACCGGGATTTGGGGTCAGGAACGGGACAGGGACAGCCCTGGCTCGCTCTCAGCGCAAATCCGGATTTTTTTACAAATACGGCAAAATATTTGGTGGAGGGAAGGCAAAAATCAAGGCAAAATCACAGGTGGATAAAAGGATTAAATATCCCAGAGGATTTGGGGCTGGAAGGGACCCGGAGCAGGTGGCAGGGTTGGGAATGGCTCCAGCTTTGCTGATTTTGGGAGAATTACACCCAATAAATCAGCCCCCGGGGCTGCACCACTTTTCTCCTCTGAAAAGTTTCCCCATTTTCTTGGAAATCGCAAGAAAAAATATCCCACTCCAGGAAAACTCCAGTTTTAGGGAGTTTCCCCCCGGTTTAAACAGGGTTATTTTGACCAAAAATGGTCAATATTCCTTTGTTTTGTTGTTTTTTGAGAGTAAACCATTAAAAAAATCTACATCGTAGATTGTATTAAAAAAAAATTAAAAAATTAAAATTCTACATTTTCTGAGCTCCCCGAATTCTGGATCCTTCCAGGATTTAAGGTCTCGTCTTCCCAAATCCCAAACCGGGGCAGAGTCACGCTCCCGGCTCATTAGGAAAACTCGTTATCATCACAATCGGAACAATTATTGTCCAATAAATAAAAACAAACAAAGGCAGCAATTACCGCAACACAGAACAAAACGCCTCCTAATTAGGGGGGGTTGTTCGCCCTCCCACTCGTTTTTAGGGGGGATTCGCCGGGAATTTTTAGGGATTGGGGATTTTTCCCGTCGGAAATTCCGTCAGCTCCTTGCTCTGCGCTTGGGGGGGATGAAAAAAATAAAAATAAAAATAAAAATAAATTGTTTAAAATTCCATAAAAGCAGCAGAGAATTCCTGAGGTTCTTTTGGAGGAGCTGCCTCGGCTCTTCCCATCCCACACCCGAATCCTGCTGGGATCCGGCTCTTTGTGGAGCCAAAAAACAAAGGGGAAAAAAGCGGGGAAATCCCCCCAAAAAAATTCCCCATTCCCGATGGAATTTTTTCCCCATTTTTCCCGAGCGCAGCTCCCGCCGGGAAAGCCGCGCATCCCAAAAAAAAAAGGTGGAGAATTCGGGGATAAAAAGGAGAATTTGGGGATTTCCAGGACTTACCCAGGTCATGAGGGGGGAAGAGCCGGAGAGAAGAGCCCGGGAAAGGCCGGGGCTGGCCGGGTTTTTATGGAGGCCGGGAATGCCCCAGGGAATTTTGGGTTTGGCTTTAATTGCACCCCGAACTCGGCCACGTGCGGCTCCGGCTCCCAGGGATGGCCTGGATCACCCCGAGCAGGGAGGCTGGGCCAGCTAAAAAAAACCTGGAATATCAGGGATCATCAGGGATGGCAGATCTTCCCGAAATTCCAGCCCAAACAGCCCTTTCCATTCCCTAAAAAACCCCCAAACCCAAAAAAAAAAACAACAAAAACCTGGAATATCAGAGATCCTCAGGGATGGCAGATCTTCCTGAAATTCCAGCCCAAACAGCCCTTTCCACCTTCCAAAAAAACCCCAAAAAAACAAACAAACAAAAATCTGGAAAGGATTCTCTGGGATGGCAAATCTTCCTGAAATTCCAGCCCAAACAGCCCTTTCCATTCCCTAAAAAAACTCCCCAAAAAACCCCAAAACCTCGGAAAACCGAGGATTCTCAGGGTTGTCAAATCTTCCCGAAATTCCAGCCAGAACAGCCCTTCCCACCCCCAAAATAAAACCCCCAAAAAAATCCAACCAGGCAAACAAAAAAAAAACCTGGAAAATCGAGGCTTCTCTGGGATGCAAAATCTTCCCAAAATTCCAGCCGAAATTGCCTTTTCCACCTCCCAAAAAAATGAAAAAATTAAAATAAAAAGTCCCAGTGGGGGCCAGCCAGGGAAAAGAAGGAATTCCTCATTCCCAGGGCAGGAATCCCTTTGAAATTCCATCCAGGAAGGACTCAGGCATCCCATAATTAGTGGGACACGAGGATTCCTTCCCGGGAATCCAGGGGAGGCAGCTCCCAAAAATTCCCGGTCACAAAGGGGGGAAGGGAGAGGGCTCATCCCAAAAAAAACCCCCAAAATTCCAATTTCCTGCTCCTTCGTTCCCTGTTTGTCCCACAAAAATCCCCCAGGGAAAATGAGCAGGGCTGGGAATGCTGTGGGAGTCACAGGGAAGGGCCTGGAATTCGGGGTTTTTTGGGTTTTTTGGGGGTTTTTGGGTCCCTTTTATAGGAATCCAACACTTTGGAATCGATTCAGGTCCGGTGCCTGAAAAAAAAGAGGGGAATTTTCATGGAAAATCCTCCTTGGAAGGGATCAAATCCAACTCCGGGCCCTGCTCAGAATTCCCAGAATTCCCAAAACTGGGAAAACGCTCCTGGAGCCTTGGGAAGGTGAGCATGAGGGGAATATTGGGATATTTGGAGTAGTGGAATATTTAAATATTGGGATATATGGAGAATTTGGATATTGGAATATCTGGATATTGGAATAATTGGATATTGGAAAACTGGAATTTTGGAATATTGGGATACTGGGTTATTGGGATATTGGAATATTTGGATATGGGAATACTGGAATATTGGGATATTGGAATATTTGGATATTGGATTATTTGGATATTGGAATATTGGAATATTTAATTATTGGGATATTGGAATATTTGGATATTGGAATTACTTGGGATATTGGAATATTGGATATTGGAATACTGGATATTATTGGGATATTGGAATATTTGGATATTGGATTATCTGGATTTTGGAATATTGGAATACTTAATTATTGGGATATTGGAATATTGGGATATTGGAATACTGGAATATTGGGATATTGGACTATTTAATTATTGGGACATTGGAATATTGGGACATTGGAATACTTGGATTTTGGAATATTTGGACATTGAATATTGGACATTGGATATTGGATATTGAATGGAATTTTGGATATTGGATATTGGAATATTGTCGGATTTGGAATATTTGGATATTGGAATATTTGGATGTTGGAATATTGGGATATTTGGATAACGGATTATTTGAATATTGGAATAATTGAATATGGGAGTTTTGGAATGTTGGAGCATTGGAACATTGGAATATTTAAAACATTTGACTATTGGAGTGTTTGAATATTAGATCATTTGAATATTGGATATTTGAATATTGGAGTGTTTGAATATTAATTATTTGACTATTGGAGTGTTTGAATATTGGAGTGTTTGAATATTGGATTATTTGACTATTGGAGTGTTTGAATATTAAATTATTTGACTATTGGAGTGTTTGAACATTGGAACTTTGGAATATTTGGAATTATCAGCCTCCAAATGAGGACCCACATCTCCCGTTTCAGGTCCTGCTTTCCCAGGAAATCCCGGGGGCGCCGGCGCCGCTTTTCCAGGCGGATCCCAACATTCCCAGGGCTCAAGGGAGGATCCCGAAGGCAAATCCCGGCTCCAGCCCGGATTCCTCTCACTTTTATGGATTCTCCCTGCCCTGAACAACAACAACAACAACACCCCCGGAGGTTTTCATGCTGAATTCCCTGACCTGGAATTCCGGGAATAAACAGGCGTCGGAGCGTGGCTTAGGCCGGGTTTTATGGGAATTCTTTGGGAAGCTCGGGATCAAGGAGAGCTCCTAATTCCCGGTTGTGTGTGCCCAGTGCAAGGGAGCGGGGCATTAAAGTCATTAAAAATGTCCTTAATTAGCACCCCAATGTCCTTAATTAACATTTGCGAGGTCCTTTCATCTCCCAGAGGCTCCTGGGAAATTCGGGGGGGGGGGGGTCATTATTCCCAATTAAACGCCGGGGAAACTGAGGCACGGCTGAGTCAGGGCCAAAACATCCCCAAATCCCAGTGACCCCAAAATCCGGGATCCACCCCAAAGGGGGATTTTCTGGAAGATTCCGTGGGAAAAGACACTCTGAGATGGGCCAACTCCTCCAGAGGTGGTGGAAGGGCTGGGAATGCTGGGAATGTTGGGAATGTTGGGACCCCGGAGCCCCTCCAGGATCTGCAGGGACAGGACACAGGGTCAGGGGGGGAATTTGGGTTGGAATTGCTCCCTGTGAGAGTCCCAGGTGATTCCATGGATTCTCCATCCCTGGGAATGCCCAAGGCCAGGTTGGACCCACCCGGGATAGCGAAAGGTCATTGCCCATGGAACTGGGGTGGGATTTTTTGGGATTCAAGGTTCCTCTCCATCCCAAACCATCCCAGAATTCCCTTGGCTGGTTTGGATGGGATTTTAGGGATCAATCCTTCCCTGGCCCGGGTGATTCCATGGATTCCCCATCCCTGGGAATGTCCAGGGCTGGATTGGAGCCACCTGGGACAGGGGAATGTCCCTGCCCATGGGATGGGATGATTTTGATGTCTCTGCCACCCAAACCATTCCAGGATTTCCCCCCTCAGTTTTGGGGTTGGATTTTGGGATGGGATGATTTTGATGTCCTCTGCCACCCAAACCATTCCAGGATTCCCTCCGCCTCAGTTTTGGGGTTGGATTTTGGGATGGGATGATTTTGATGTCCCTTCCACCCAAACCATTCCAGGATTTTCCCCCTCAATTTTGGGGTTGGATTTTGGGATGGGATGATTTTGATGTCCCTGCCACCCAAACCATTCCAGGATTTTCCCCCTCAATTTTGGGGTTGGATTTTGGGATGGGATGATTTTGATGTCTCTGCCACCCAAACCATTCCAGGATTTCCCCCCCCAGTTTTGGGGTTGGATTTTGGGATCTCCCCCGGCTCGGGGGGTGTTGGATATTCCACATTCCCAAAAAAACCCCAAACTCCAAGGAAAAGGAGGCACCCAACACTCCCAGGAGCTCTTGGACAACTCCAGGTGGCACCAGGAGGTCCCCGAGGCAGGGAGGGGCAGGACAAGATGCGGGACAGCGTCCCCAGCCCGGCCACACCCTCCTGTCCCCTCCGGTCACCTCCTGAGCTCCTGCTCCTTTCCCTAAGGATGGGGCTCAGCCACGGCTTCTTCCAGCCTGGATTTTGCTGGGTTTAATAAATAAATATTCAATGTTAAATAAATATCAATATTAAATAAATATTCAATATTAAATAAATATTCAATGTTAAATAATATACAATATTAAATAATTATTCAATGTTAAATAAATATCCAAAATAAATAATATTCAATATTAAATAAATATTCAGTCTTAAATAAATATCCAATCTTAATAAATATTAATATTAAATAAATATCAATCTAAATAAATATTTAATATTAAATAAATATTCAATCTAAATAAATATCCAATATTAAATAAATATCCAATAGTAATAAATATTTAATATAAATAAATATTCAACATTAACTAAATATTCAATCCTAAATAAATATTCAATCTTAAATAAGTATCCAATATTAATAAATATCCAATATTAAATGAATATTTAATCTTAATAAATATTCAATATTAATTAATATTCAATATTCAATAAATATCTAATATTAAATAAAGACTTAATCTTAAATAAATATTCAATATTAAATAAATATTCAATATTAAATAAATATTTCAATTAAATGAATATTTCAATTAAATAATTTTTCTACTGAATAAACATTTCAATTAAAGAAATATTTCTATTAAATAAATATTTCATATTAAATAAAGATGTTAATAAATATAATAATATTATTTATAATGTTACTTTAAAATAATCATGATAATATTGAATAAATATTTCTTTAATTAAATAAAAAAACCACCAAGAGGCAGAAACCCAAGATTTTAATCCGAGGTCAGGCAAGAACATTTATTTAAGTTTTCATTTATATACATATGTAAAATATTCCTTTATTTCTGTAGATAAAGTTTGTTTTCAGTGCACATCTTCAGCTTAATTAATTTAATTAATTTAATGAACCATTTATAGAACAACCCTGCTCTAACTTTTGTTCTTTTGAAGTTGCAGTTTTTCTCTTAACCCAAGAATAAAACCTTGAGGAGGGACATTTTGGGGACATTGCTGTTTGGGGACTCTGGGGAGGCAGGGGTTAAAAAAATGGGAATTGTGGCCACATTCCCGAGGATTGTCCCCGTCACACGCCCTGGGCGTCACCAGGGCCACTTGGGGGCCGAGCAGTATTTCTTGGAGTGGCTGGAGATCTTCACTCCACCGGCCTGCTGGGGGACACACTTGGTGGCACTCTGCTGGGGGACACAAATTGTCCCATATTGCTGGGGGACACATTTGGTGGCACTCTGCTGGGGGACACACTTGGTGGCACTTTGCTGGGGGACACACTTGGTGGCACTCTGCTGGGGGACACACATGGTGGCACTTTGCTGGGGGACACACCTGGTGGCACTCTGCTGGGGGACACATTTGGTCACACACTGCTGGGGGACACACCTGGTGGCACTCTGCTGGGGGACACAGATTGTCTCATATTGCTGAGGGACACACTTGGTCACACTCTGCTGGGGGACACATTTGGTGACACACTGCTGGGGGACACATTTAGTGGCACTCTGTTGAGTGACACTCTTGGTCACACACTGCTGAGGGACACACTTGGTGGCACTTTGCTGGGGGACACACTTGGTCACACACTGCTGGGGGACACCAATTGTCCCATATTGCTGGGGGACACATTTGGTGGCACTCTGCTGGGGGACACAAATTGTGCCACACTGCTGAGGGACACACTTGACACTTTGTTGGGGGACACACTTGGTGGCACTTTGCTGGGGGACACAGATTGTCCCATACTTCTGAGTGACACCTTTGGTGGCACTTTGCTTGGGGACGCACTTGGCCATACCTTGCTGGGGGACACACTTGGTCACGCTCTGCTGGGGGACACACTTGGTGGCACTCTGTTGGGTGACACTCTTGGTCACACACTGCTGGGGGACACAGATTGTCCCATACTGCTGGGGGACACATTTGGTGGCACTTTGCTGCAGGACACACTTGGTGGCACTTTGCTGGGGGACACATTTGGTGACACACTGCTGGGGGACACACTTGGTGGCACTTTGCTGGGGGACACACTTGGTGACACACCTGCTGTGCCACTGCTGGGGGACACCGGCGGTGACACTCTGCCACTGCTGGGGGACAGGCGCCGTCACCCACTGGTACGAGACGCCCTGGGCCGCGCGCTGCTGGGGGACACAGGTGGTGACACACGTGGGGACACCCTGCTGGGGACAGACGCTGGTCACACACTGCTGGGGGACGCACCTGGTGGCACTCTGCTGCTGCGGGACGCCCTTGGTGACAAACGGCGGCCGTGGCACGCAGGTGGTGACGCACCTGGGGACAACCTTCTGCTGCTGGGGGACGCACTCGGGCGGTGGCACCTGCAGCTGCTGCGGCACGCACTGGGTGACACCGGTGACACCCGCGCCGCCCGTCAGGCGCTGCTGCGGCGCGCAGGTGGTGACACACCTGGGGACAAA